>NC_081290.1:202728019-203031049 GCF_030435805.1 Mustela lutreola | reverse complement strand
AATCTTAGTTATTGAAAGTCTTTGTTAGCTCCAGTGTAAGTATAACATCCATAGGTCTGCTTCTATGTTTTCTTTTTTATTTCCTGATTAGCAGTCATACTTTCTTGCTTTAGTGATTTTGCCCTTAATACCAGACCTAGCACGTGAAGGTAGAGGCTACAGATGTTATTTTCACCCAGAGAAGTTTCCTATTCCCTCTGTTGCACACAAAAGACCTGGCATTAAAAATATGCTAGATGAATGAAAGAACATAGGTCTGGTAATCAGAAGAGAAAAGATAATGGAAATAGATTTATGTATGACCCCTGAATTGGGTTTAGTAGACAAAAACTTTAAAATAACTATCATTAATATGTATATTAGTCAATGTTCTATAGAAAAACAGAAATAATATGGTGTTTGTGTATGTGTGTATGTGTGTATGTGTGTGTGTTTATGTGTGCATATAGAAAGATATTTATTTTAAGACACTGACTTGAATGAGACTGGCCAGTTCAAAATCTGCAGTCTAGATATACAGGGCAAAGCCAGTGTTGCAATTCAAACGCAGAATTCCCTGTTGCTCAGAGGAAACAAGCTCTTTGTTCCACTTAAGCTTTCACCTATTTAGATGAGACCCACCTACATAATGGAAGGCAAACAGCTTTACTCAGAGTCCGTTAATTTGCATGTTGATCTTGTCCAGATAAGAACACCTTCACAGAAACACCCAGAAAGTTAGGTCAAATATCTGGGTAGTATGGCCGAGCTAAGTTGACACATATAGTTAACCATCACATTATGGAATAGAGAAGTAGACAAAATAGAAAATTGCAATAGAAAATTAAAATCTATAAAATGAATCAAGGACCTTGGTGTGTATCTTTTCTTCGTAAGCACCACAAAACTCACCAATTAGGTGAAATTATCACTTGACCTTGAAGAAGTTTTTTTTTTTTTTTTTTTTTTTTTATTTTTTTTATTTTTTATTTTTTTATAAACATATATTTTTTATATACATATATTTTTATCCCCAGGTCTGTGAATCACCAGGTTTACACACTTCACAGCACTCACCAAATCACATACCCTCCCCAATGTCCATAATCCCACCCCCTTCTCCCCAACCCCCTCCCCCCGGCAACCCTCAGTTTGTTTTGTGAGATTAAGAGTCACTTATGGTTTGTCTCCCTCCCAATCCCATCTTGTTTCATTTATTCTTCTACCCACTTAAGCCTCCATGTTGCATCACCACTTCCTTGAAGAAGTTTTTGATGTAACTTCCCAGCGTACTGTGCAGCCCTATGACACAGAAGACAACTCATAGTGGAAACTACCATGCAGTTGAAGTGACTGAGAATTTTAGTTTGGTCATCTTGCCCATATTACTAGTAATATCTTTGTTGCTTCTCTTTTTCTCCTTTTTCCTTTTTTCCCCCTTGCCTCTTTTTCCCTTTTTCATGGAGTTGTTCTACCTGAATGGAGCCAGTTTCCAGCCTAAGTTCAAATGGGGGTGGTGAGGGGAAAGAGAGTGATGATCCCCTGAATGGTTCTTTGGAAATGAGTTTATTCATTTTTATGTCTGCAGCTTTCTGGTTACCTTTAAAAATGTTATTTATGTAATTTATACAGCTTTAAAAATTATATTGGGAAGAACATTAGTCTGTTATGACTATTCTATTATACCCAGTAACATAAGTTTTATGCATTTTTTCATATAATAGAGTGATTCTTGACTATGACTGCTCATCAAAACCATGTATATGAAACATAAAAAATGAAATGTCCAGGTCACATACCACAGCGACCTGAATTAGAATCCATACGTCACCTTTCCAATGCCTTACTATTTGAGGCTTCTTTCTCTATATGCATCCATTTCATGTATAAATTCACATCCTATCTTACCTACTCCCCTTTCTCTACATTCACATTCTCTGGGCTGCTCTAGCAACAAAGGAAGGAGCCAAATTTTATTTATTGTTGGATTTCACCCATGTTTCACGTTCCATGTGATTTTGATGCACAAATCAATGCTTTCTTATTTCCAACTTGGCTCTTTTTCTTGATCCCTTTCTTTCCCTTGTCCATTTGTCTAACAAACATTTATTGAATACTTTTTACAAATGTCCTTGACAGTCTGTTTAAGGAAATAGTATGAAGATGCATAACACAGCCAAGTTAGGGAGATAGCTGTTTAACAAGTGATCACAAAATAGAGTATTCAAAACTGTCAGTTGAATGTTAAGGAACAGGACAATGCAGAACAGGATGCACTGAACTATGGGTGAGGACAGAAAAATAAAAGAAGGTTGTGCAGAGAATGCAATTATTTGGATCATTTTAGAGGTCTCTGTTTCCAGGCCTAGAGTTTCCACAGTTGCTCCATCTGTTACCAGTGGTCCTGAACCCTGTTCTTCTAGTTCTTGGCATGGCTCAACACTGTTAGTGGGGCACCAATGATCATGACATATCCATTCTTAGGGTTAATGCTTTCTAATACAAAATGTTTCTTGTATTATCCTTCTACCTCCTCTTCTATCAGATGCTATTTTAGAATGAGTTCCACACTTATATGGCTATATTTGGTCACTATATTTGGTCTCTACCTCATGATGTCTTGGTAATGGTTAAAATACTTTAGTTTACCTCTTTAAAGTTTAAAGTTCATTTTGTGTATTGCAAATACTGTGCACCTTGTGTTGATAGATATATAAACTGTAGTGGTATTTTCTCCTGATAATTACTTAGGTACTTCTTCCATTACATTGTTTTTTTTGTTTTGTTTTGTTTTGTTTTTTTGTTAGATTGTCCTTACTATCTTCTAAAAATGTAGTTTTATCTAATTTTATCCCCAGTTGCCCCTGAAATTTAAATTCAGAGCCCTCCTGTTAAAGCTAACTTATCTCCTGCCAAATTAATTATTCTATTTTTGGGAATTATGAAATGTTCTCTGCCCTTGTCATGGAGTCCCTCTGTGATAGCATAAGCATATTTCTAGAAAAGTAAACCTTATTTTCCTTTAGTATCACCTACCTAGCTAGTTGTCTGATTCAAAAATCCTATTTTATTTTCTGAAGGCAAAAAAAAAAAAAAAAAAGGTATGGAAACAGTACCTGTGGCCCCAAGTCCATTGGTTTCCCACCTAGGACTATAGTATAGGGTCAAGAGAGATGCAAAACAAATTTGTTTGGAACTTTAAATTAATAAAAGTATATATACTGGCCTCTACTGCCTGGGTGGATTTGAGTTTTAAAGAAACACTGTCCTTTCATAGTGAGTCATCTTCTGAAGCAAAGCGATATCCCACCCTACCCCACCCCAGTCATCTGAAACTCCCATTGTGTAATGACATGATATTTCTTCCTTTAAGATTGAATATGAAAGCTTCAACCATCACATCAAGCCACAGATCAATCACAGCCACCACACAGAGAAAATTACCATTTGGCAACATCCATCATCTTTACAAGTGCTACCCACATCCAATACCACCTGAGCCCGCATCCGTTGTTACTACTTAGTCCTGTTTTCAGTGAGTCTGCATGTCAACTAAAGCCTCTTACTCCCTTTTGTGAGACAGGACAGAAGTAAAGAAAGGCTTTTAGGAGGCAAAACTTTCTTTCCAATCCTAGGCATCTCTTAATGGAGTCTCTTGATGCTCTGCTCGCCTGTGATTTTTATGACATCAGTAAAGAACGGAGCTTCTTCATTTATTTGTTGACTCACTATACCTCTTTCCCCTTGTCCTATGGATTCTGAAAAAGAGTGATATAGCTATGGAAAGGAGACTCTAATCTAGCCTAGGATGAAGGAAAATGCAGGCTGCACATCTGTTTTATATGTGGGTCATAGAAATGTTATAACGTGAGTCCTACAAAAGACCAACAACTCTCTCAAGGCTCTTGAACTGCGTTGAAATTCTCAATTCTTTCATCTTCTGTGAGTAGTAGCTTTGCTCCCTGAACACCGCACCTATTGGGTATCTCTTCTCGATATAAACAAGAAATCTTTTCTGCAGTTGAAGGTAAATGCGTATGTCTTTTTGTGAAAGTTCAGCCATGAGAACTGAATGAGAAATAGAATGCATAGTCACTAAATCGATGTGAAAGTAGAAAATAGAACTTGAATTTATGCTTTTGAGCATTTGAGATATTCTAGGGAAAGGTCAGCACACTATGGCCCATGATCTGCAAACCAGCCCACTCTGTTTAGTTATCACCCATGAGTTAAAAATGGTTTTTACATTTTTAAATGATTGACAACAAATCAAAAGAAGAATAATATTTCATAACACATGAAAGTCATATGAAATTCAAATTTCAGTATCTTTAAATAAAGTTTGATTGGTACACGCTCATCATTTACATATTGTCTATGGATGCTTTCAAACGACAGGATTGAGTATGTGCAGCAGAGACCATATGGTCCACAAAGCCCAAAGATTTATTATATGGCCTCTTACATAAATAATTTGCCAAGCCCTGTTCTAAAATGGAACTTGTTTTAGAGTTCTTGGAGAGACTGCTTCTCTATGATCATGTGAATCACAGTACCATGCAAACTGGAATCAAAACCACCCCACAGGATTTTTCATGATGCTTGGAAATTTTCTGGGTCCCTAGCCCAGTGCTTCTCTCATTTGACAGTGCAGCTACCCCAAAACTTTTCATTCTTCTCCATATTACACCCTTCGTTGATGCCCTTCAAAACCTCACCAGCTGACTTCACTTGCTATTTCTTTGGTGGGAAATTAAGCCATCAGGTGTGAACTACCTCAAGCTCCCTTTTCCCTGCATTTCTTTATTTACATCTCGTGCCCATCTAGTTCCTTTCTATACATCTAAGAATAACATGTAAGACATATCCCTCTCTCTGCATCGATTTCTTTCCCCTCCAGGTTTTTATTCCATCAAACATCCTTTTCCTCCTCTAAATACCCACCCCAATTGGCTTTTTTATGTCACAACATATAAACATGATTTTTAAGAAAAAAATTAAAGAATAAAAATTTTTAAATAATCTCAGCCCCATGTTCCCCGTTAGCTACCATCTTCTCCTTCATCCTCCTTACAATCAACCTACCTGAAAGAGTACTCTGTATTCATTCTTCTTAACTGTCCTCTTCACTTCTCAACTCACAGAAATCTTAGAGACATGAAAGAGCATAAAATATTCGGGGCAAAAGAATCCAAAATGGGACTGATGAGTCAGGTCCAAAGGGACCTTAAATTCAATTGCTGGAGACTTTGAACTTGATCCAAAGAGTGAAGGCAGTCATTGAAACACTTCAGGCTTTATCTCTTCCCTAGTCTTTTGTTATTGTTTTTCTGATGCATGACATGTTTGTAAAGTTCCACTCATATCCTCATATACTTCATAAGTCCCCGCCATCTGAATTTTAATCTAGGATTCTGCAAATACTCGGTGGACCGGTAAGTCAAGATGATGAGCTTTATATCCTCTTAGAAAGACTTGAAAATCCTGGTGGGCCATCAGTAGGAAAGACATAATCTGATACATGTTTTAGAAAAATCACTCATAAAAGAATGAAGAATGAATTCAGTTTGGTTGGCCTGGAAGCAATGGACAAGCTGAGAAACTATTAACATAGTTCAGGTGGGCAATAATGATGGCTTGAACCAAAGATTTCAACTTGCAGCAGGGAGTTTTATGGAGGTCGCTACAATCAGGTAACAAATGAAACTGAACACTTTGGAGAAAGATGTTTTTTATACTTTTTATATTTTTATTTGTTTTTTAAAAGATTTTATTTATTTATTTGACAGAGAGAGAGACAGAGATCACAAGTAGGCAGAGAGGCAGGCAGAGAAGAGAGGGGGAAGCAGGTTCCCTGTTGAGCAGAGAGCCTGATATGGGGTTCGATCCCAGGACATTGGGATCATGACCTGAGCTGAAGGCAGAGGCTTTAACCCACTGAGGCACCCAGGTGCCCTGAAAGATGTTTTTAAAATTAAAATAAAGGCTTCTTAATGATTAAGTATCACCTTTCTTAATTATTATTAATATTTAAAAATTATTTTTTATTTCAATTCAATTAATTAACATATAATGAATTATTAGTTTCAGAAGTAGAGGTCAGTGACTCATCAGTCTTCTATAATACCCAGTGCTCTTTTCTTCACATGCCTTCCTTAATGTCCATCGCCCAGTTACCCCAGAGCCCCACCTCCCTCCACTACAGCAACCCTCAGTTTGTTTCCTATGATTAAGAGTCTAATTTTGTCTTGTTTTATTTTTCCCTCTCTTCTCCTATGATCCTCTGTTTTGTTTCTTAAATTCCACTTAAGAATGAGCTCATATGATAATTGCCTTTCTCTGATTGACTTATTTTGCTTAGCATAACCTTTCACTTTTTTTTTTTTTTTTTTTTTTTTAAGAAAGAAAGAGAGCATAAACTTGGGGAAGGGCAGAGGGAGAGGGGGGGACAAAATCTTAAGCAGGCTCCACGCTCAGCACTGAGCTCGACATGGGGCTTGATCTCACAAACCCGAGATCTTGACCTGAACTGAAATCAAGACTCAGACACTTAACTGACTGAGCCACCCAGGTGCCCCAATTTTTTCACTTCTAAAGGAGTCATATTCTATTTAGTTCAAAGTATTTATGAGTAGTTGTGTGCTACTGTACAGTGTAGGTACACTTTGGGCAGTGTCTTTAGGATCTCCCTCATCCAGAATCCTTGCTTCTCTTTTTTTTTTTTTTTTTTTTTTTTTTTTTTTTTTTTTAAAGATTTTATTTATTAATTTGACAGAGAGAAATCACAAGTAGATGGAGAGGCAGGCAGAGAGAGAGAGAGAGGGAGGGAAGCAGGCTCCCTGCTGAGCAGAGAGCCCGATGCGGGACTCGATCCCAGGACCCTGAGATCATGACCTGAGCCGAAGGCAGTGGCTTAACCCACTGAGCCACCCAGGTGCCCCCAGAATCCTTGCTTCTCATGGAGCTGCCACTAGAAGGATCCTCTATTCCACTGGAGTCTGAAGTCCAAAATCCTAATTTTCCAATAGTGCCCCATAGCAGTATACTCTATCAGGGTAGACAATGAATCCAATGTAGTCTCCAGTGCCTAATACATATCATTCCAGTGCCTAGTATCACTTGGTACACAGTAGGTATTCAAACATATTTTGAATGAATGAATGAAGCAAGGAAGGAAGCAACTTGTGAGCTTAGAAATGACTGCTATCATTCATCCAACATTTACTAATTATTTAACACATACTTTGTATTCAGAATTGTTGTAGACATGGGTTCAAGTGTGACAAAGACAAACTTAATGTTTTTGGTAGGTTTAAGTTCTAGGTTGTGGAGGATACTACCATCAACATAGTGGACGTGTTCTTTGAAAGGCTGTTTGTTGGTGCTGCATATAAAAAGAGTACCTATCTTAGAGAAGGGAGAGGAGCTGGCTTTCAGAATGAGATTCTGTTTAAAACTGAGTCTGAGGGCAGACAGTAATTAACCAAGGAAAGCTAATATGGAGAAGAGCAATACAACAGGGGAATCACAGAAATGAAGGTGAAGATGGAGAGTTTAGTGGACTGAGGTAATTTGGCATTGTTGGAAGGAGGTATTTTAAAGGGTCAGCAGTGACAGGCCCTCGGGTGCTCAGTCAGTTAAGTTTTTGACTCTTTGATTTTGACTCAGAGTACTGGGATTAAGTCCCACATGGGGCACTGCCCTGAGTGTGGAACCTGCTTAAGAGTCTCCTTCTCCTTCTCCCCCTACATCTCCCCACTTGCTCTCTCTTCTAAAAATTAAAAATAAAATAAAATAAAATAAAGGGTCAATAAGGAGAGATGAGGCTGGAGAAAAAGGCTATCATGAAGAGTTTCTATAGCAAGGTGTTTGGATTTGATACTGACCACCCTGACATGGTGAAACTTTAAAAAGTTTCTCTCTAGTTAAAATAGAATTCAGTAAGAAAGAGATTGAAGGTAAGAATACAGAAGAGATGAGAGAGATTCTACTGCATGTACTATGGTACCATGGTACTGCTAATGTGGGTTTTTGATGAAGATGGTTTGATTTTTAGCATACATTACACATCACAATGTTAATATAGGTGGTTAGTGTCTATCAGTGACCAAACATTCTGCAGAATTAAAGAGGTTTGTGGGTTCACCTGATAAATTAATCAAATCTTTTCATTTGTTTCTCTGGGAGATATATTCAGGCTTCTAATAGTCACCTTTAAAAATGGACTACAAAAATGCTACCTTATTATAATTCAGGCATTGTTTCTAGGTATGTGATAGGTTTAAAAAAAAATAGAGAAATGTACAAATGGACATGACCTTTGAACTATATAAAGCTAGAACCAAGATAACCTTAAGACATCATTGAAATCAGCCTGCCTGGGTGTCTCAGTCAGTTGAGCGTCTGTCTTCAGCTCAGGTTATGATCCCGGGGTCCTGGGATGGAGCCCTGCTTCGGACTCCTTGCTCAGCGGAGAGCCTGCATCTCCCTCTGCATGCTGCCCCCCTGCTTATGCTCTCTCTCTCTCTGTCAAATAAATAAATAAAATCTTTTACAAAATAAATAAAATAAAAAGACATCATCAAAATATAAAGTTATCTAAAAAGAAACTTAGCAAATACACAGAAATTAAATTAAAAAGAAATCAAATTTCTAAAAAGGAGAACAAATCTGAATCAAAAAGAGAATATTTTATTGATTTTCATTAAAGTTTCATTTTACATTAACTTGAGAGTTTATATCTTACATAGAACAGATTAGTATTTTCAGAGGTCTCATTTACTGGATTGTAGATGGGCAAACTTCTAATTATAGGACTTCCGTGAAGATTTAATCTTTCTTGCTTTCAACAAATATTTTTGAGCAGATACTATGTGCAAATCAGTATATTAAGAACTAAGGAAACATAGAAAAGTACTAGTGAAAATAGACTACTACCCTCAAGGAAAATTTAAGTTAGTAAGAGAACTAATAACACAATCTATGTAATAACAGAGTAGGAAGTGAATTAGTGATAAGATAGTCAAGATCATTGTAGTTCTGAGGAGTGAGCAATTAAATTTAGCTGGAAGTGGAATATTATTTGAGTTCTAAATCTTGGACCCACTTTTAATAGGCAGAGAAAAGGAAGAAGATCATTTGGTTTTTTACTTCATCATGCCGTTGAAACTATACTTTAAAACATTTCCAATAACCTCCTAATTGTTATCTCAAATAGTCTTTCCTCAGATTTCGGTTCATTTCCTTTTTTTGAATTTAGCTTTAAGACTTTGTCCTCCCTGGTTTCTGTAACATGAATTTTCTGAGTGCCACGGAATCCTGGTTCTTTGGTTGGATTTCTTCCTGCTGTGGTGTGGGTCAAGACCACTTAGTGCCTCAGATTATATCATGTCTACTATTTATTGTCTCCTGTTGATCAGGTTCCCCTGTCAGGCAAAAGCAGTAAAATGGAGGAAACTGATGTGTGATTTGCAATGACCAGTATTGATGATTGTCCCGCTAGGCTTCTGGAAGGTGCAGTAGATCAGAGGTCTTCAATCTTGGTTACTTAAGGGGAATGGTTTAAATCTGAATATGCTTCTTCCCAATCCCCTTCACTCCTTAAGATTCTGAACCTGTAAGGTTGGGTTAAAAGGGCCCGTTAAGGAGCACCTGGGTGGCTCAGTCATTTAAGTGTCTGTTTTTGGCTCAGGTTATGATCCTAGGGTCCTGGGATCAAGCCCTGTGTCGGGCTCTCTGCTCAGCAAGGAGTTTGCTTCTCCCTATGTGGTATCTCCCGCACTCACTGAAATAAATAAAAATAAAATCTTTTTTAAAAAGAGCCCTGTGAAGGTGATATGTACCTTACAATGAGAAACTTTTGGTTAAAATTTGGGAGGATCCATTCTAGGATTTTTTTTTTTTGCTGCCAGTTACTACATCTAAGTTGGAATAATGAACAAAGATATAGAAAAGATCGCAAATCACTATATATATATGAGCACAAGCAACTAATTGTTCTGTGACTATGTTCCTTTAGTCCCACGACCAGGTTGATTCTTTAATCCATCCGCCTGTTGATGAAGTGTTATACCCTTAATACTCATAGGCTGTTGTTGTTATGCTTTTAAAATAGGATGTGATTGTGCTACTGTCTCTGTGTTTGAACCTGTGGTGAGCACTGACCTTTCCAGTCTCTGAGTGATTAAAGCCCTTATTAATTTCCTGTAGGGATGCCAGCACTCTAAGATAGTAGAGTGATGGGAGTTCATTAACATGTGGGGCTCTAATTAGCCAGCAAAGGAATGGTTCCTGTCCTCATTCTGATATCTAGCACAGCTACAAATACAGACATATGAGAAAAAAACATGAAACGATAACCAAAAGAAAGAGGTGTTGACATGTCCAGGGCAGATCTTTAAACCAAAACAACCACTCTGTTATCCTCCCTTGTACTTTCCTGGGGTATACTCAGGCTTTCCTGGAAAACTGCATGTGGATGGGATTGGCACAGTGTGAGAGAATATCTGAAGAGGTCTAGATCAGTGCTGGAAAAAATTATTGATTGTGTTATATTGTAAGTCCATACTGAATCTGTGATTCTATGAATACAAGTCTAAGGAGAGGTAAAAAGAAGTAAAGTTCCTTGGTGTTGAAAAGAGAAGAAAGAGAAATTTAATAATAATCTTTATGTCTGAGTAGGACTGAGAGAATGAGGGCTACATTCTCCATTGCAAATGAGAGAGGACATGAGTGTAGATTACAGCTGGGCACAGTTTGATTGGCTAGTTAATATTTTCAGGGTCCTTTCAAGATACTAAACCTCGTGTAGGGAGCTGGTAGTGCACATCTTTTGAGGGGGGGCATCTAAAACTCTGCCAGACAATGCATATAGAATTACCCTCACACAAACAGTGAACCAGTTAGTTGAGGTTCTAGGAGGCACCCTGAGGATTGTTAAATGCTGGCGTGAATTCCCAAGCAGGCTGGATTTGTTCCTTCCCCTCTGAACATCTTTATAAATGAGGAAGAAATCCATCAAACTGAGGATAAGGAACTGGCCTGGCTTGAGGTGGAAAATTGGCTCTACAGAGTTAGCTCTTAGGATTTGAGAGACTTGAACCCTCTTCCCCTCTCCCACTAGGTGCCATGCATTTGAGGTACCAAAAGGACTCATTCTGAAGGTATGACTACCAGATTCCATGTTCAACATTGTTTTTTGGGACTTTCTTCAGACTGAAGTCTAGACATGTTGGTGCTTTGAAATCTCCATTATTAGAACCCTTCTTTTCTTTCCTCATTTGTATCCACGTAGGTAACCTTTAACTGGGAGTAGGAATTCTGAATACCTAACAGAAAATTTCCTGCGGCAAAACTTTCTTGGTGGTCTCTGACCTACTATCATGTATCCGTGATTTATTGATTTCATTTTATTCAAAACTGGCATCTTACACCAAGAAATGGTCTTTGGAAGCCCTGTTGCAAAAATGGGAGAGAATGAAACCTGTTTGTACCAGTTACCAGTACTCTGCACTTTCAGATCTGGCTTCTCAGCCAGCCCCATGCAGAATCAGTGTGCATTAAGTGGGGATGAATATGTGCGATTCAGATACCAGTTCTCCTAGAACTTAACTATAAATCATAAATAGATACTTGGAGGTGGCATTTTTTTTAATTAAAGTTTTTATTTTTTAAGGTGACATTTTAAATAAATGGGCTATCAGTGTATTATGCTTATTGGATACTCCAGTCTCTTATTAACCCTAGGGAACATTTAGAAACATAATATTAAAAATGGTGTTAAGATTTACAGTCTGCAGCAAGGAACATAAAAAATAAGCTCGATAAGCCCACATGAACTTAAATGAAATAATCCTGGTAAAGCACTTAGTGCAGATCCAGGCACACAGTGAGTGGACTGCGGGTGTTAATTACAGCAGGTAGCTGCTTCGTTCTGGTGAGGTTCCTAAGTCAGCACTCCATCATGGGGTTGGGGTGGAGGTGCCCCTCACATTTTAGCTCACTGCTTCCCTCCCTTTTCCTACCTCATTGAGCTATTTTTCTGCCCAGTAAACACCACAATCACAGTAGACAAGATAGTTCACTCTCAGTGAACAGTAAGGAAGATGGTTAGCATTATTGACTAAATTTATGTTAGCATTAATTTTTGCTTCTTCTGCTTCTCATTTTAAGTCCCTAGAGTGAGTGGCACTTCCCCTTCAGGTTTTCTAGACAGCTTCTTTTAGTACGACCTTTCAGAGGCCACTGCCGTCAGAGTGGGGAGGAATAGGGAAAGATAAAGCAAAACTTTTCTCCTTGGACTTTTAGGATAACGAGGTATTGACATCTGCTTTATATTCATAACTGAAAGCATGCACTTTGAGCAGCTCAGTGTAGTGGTCTGGCCTGGCTTTCACTAAGAGATCCTCTCAGTATGGGCTCAGAAATGTATATTAATAGGTCAAATAATGATGTGTTAGTGTGCATTAGAGTTCCTTTCTCCTGCATTCCACATACTTTGCCAAGAAAACTTCTGTGTGATCCCAGATTGTTTCAAATATCTTTCCATAATTAGTCGACAGCAAGGATATTAAAGGAGAAAATGATGTGAGACAAGAAGACAATCTTGTGTAATCACAGTCCTATTTGTTTTTCACTAACTAGTGACTTAGATACTCGGTTGCTTGGGTTATATCCAAATCTGGAAGATCTGATCACAACATTATCATCAAATTTCCCTCGAAAAAAATGTGGTGACGTTCAGGATCCCGCTTCCAGATCTCATTGCATGTGTTGTGATCCTATCACTAACCTAGGTCATTTCCATTGAGCTTTTTAATTTTTATATATAACAATCTTTTCAAATTATCCTGACCAGTTTTTTCTTACAGCTGTAAGTATTTGCACCTTCTCTTCCCACTGAGTGGAATTTATTTCCTCGTGGTTTTCCTGCTGAACTTTTACTCATATTTCATATCAAGACAGAGCAGGTAGGGATTTCCCATTTGGGCTCTCCCAGTGCCATCGTAGGGCATCCTGTTAAAAAAATGCTTATCACATTTTCCTACAAGCATCTACATAGATGTCTGTCTACCTTTTCTAAATTATGAACCTCCCTAGGTAGAGAACTAAATTTGGTTCATTACTGTATTCTCAGTGTCTAAATATAAAGTTGGATCAAGGGAAATGGCTGATACTTGGCAGTCTTTTGAACCTACAGCTATATGTTGCAATAATTTCACATGGGTCAGTTTAATACATCACTGGTTATCATGTAAAATATCTCACATAAATGAATGAGTGAACTATCTATGTAATATGTAAATTTTTTCATTGTAATGTCTTTGTCAGGTTTAAAAATCAAGTTTTCTGGTTGCACAAATGAATTAGGAAACAAACTCTCTTTCCCCACTTTCTGAAGGACTTTGTGTAATACCAATATTCTTCCTTCAGTGAATGACAGAATTTACCAGTGAAACTAAGCCAGGAGCTTTCTTTGTGGGAAGTCAATTTGAAAAATTTGTGAATTCTATCCTTTTTTTTAATGCTTTTTCTTTTTCTTTTCTTTTCTTTTATTTCTTTTCGGTGTTCCAGTATTCATTGTTTATGTACCACACCCAGTGCTCCATGCAATACGTGCCCTCCATAATACCCACCACCAGGCTCACGTAACCCCCCACTCCTCTCCCCTCCAAAACCCTCAGTTTGTTTCTCAGAGTTCACAGTCTCTCATGGTTTGACTTATCTCCCTTTCCAATTTCCCCCAACTTATTTCTTCGCTCCATCTCCCAATGTCCTCCGTGTTATTCCTTATGCTCCACAAATAAGCGAAACCATATGATAATTGACTCTTTCTGTTTGACTTATTTCACTCAGAATAATCTCCTCCAGTCCTGTCCATTTTGATATGAAATTTGGGTATTCATCCTTTCTGATGGAGGCTTAATACTCCATTGTACATATGGATCATATTTCCTTTATCCATTCGTCAATTGAAGGGCATCTTAGTTCTTTCTACAGTTTGGTAACTGTGGCTATTGTTTCTATGAACATTGGGGTACAGATGGCCTTCTTTTCACTACATCAGTATCTTTGTGGTAAATACCAGTAGTGCAATTGCAGGGTCATAGGGAAGATCTATTTTTAATTTCTTAAGGAATCTCCACACTGTTTTCCAAAGTGACTACACCAACTTGCATTCCCACCAAAAGTGTAAGAGGATTCCCCTTTCTCTACATTCTCTCCAACACATATCGTTCACTGTCTTGTTAATTTTGGCCACTCTAACTGGTGTAAGGTGGTATCTCAATGTGGTTTTGATTTTAATCTTCCTGATAGCTAATGATGATGAACACTTTTTCATGTGTCTGTTAGCCATTTGTGTGTCCTCTTTGAAGAAGTGTCTGTTCATGACTTCTGCCCATTTTTTGATGTGATTATCTGTTTTTTTTGAGTGTTGAGTTTAGATCTTGGATATCAACCCTTTGTAATGTCATCTGCGAATATCTTCTCCCATTCCATGGGTTATCTCTTTGTTTTGTTGACTGCTTCCTTGGCTGTGCAGAAGCTTTTGATCTTGATGAAGTTCCAAAAGTTCACTTTTGCTTTGTTTCCTTTGCCTTTAGAGACATATCTTGAAAGAAGTTGCTGTGGCCGATGTCGAAGAGATTACTGCCTATGTTATCTAGTATTTTGATAGATTCCTGCCTCACATTTAGGTATTTTATCCATTTTGAGTTTATCTTTGTGTATAGTTTAAGAGAATGGCCGAGTTTCATTCTTCTGTACATAGCTGTCCAATTTTCCCGGCACCATTTATTGAAGAGACTGTCTTTTTTCCACTGTGTATTTTTTCCTTCTTTGTCGAAGATTATTTGACCATAGAATTGAGGCTCCATATCTGAGCTCTCTATTTTGTTCCACTGGACTATGTGTCTGGTCTGTGCTAGTACCATGCTGTCTTGGTGATCACAGCTTTGTGGTAAAGCTTGAAATCAGGCAACATGATACACCCGGTTTTGTTTTTCTTTTTCTTTTTAATATTTCTTTAGCAATGTGGAGTCTCTTCTGGTTCCATACAAATTTTAGGATTGTTTGTTCCAGCTCTTTGAAAAATGCCAGGGGAATTTTGATCGGGATGGCATTGAAAGTATATATTGCTCTAGGCAGTGTAGACATTTTAACAATGTTTATTCTTCCAATCCGTGAGCATGGAATGCTCTTCCATCTTTTTGTGTCTTCTTCAATTTTTTTCATGAGTGTTCTGTAGTTTCTTGAATACAGATCCTTTACCTCTTTAGTTGGGTTTATTCCCAGATATCTTTTTTTTTTTTTTTTTTAAACCTGCATATATTTATTCTCTTTCTCTCTCTTTTTTTTTTTTTTTATAAACATATATTTTTATCCCCAGGGGTACAGGTCTGTGAATCACCAGGTTTACACACTTCATAGCACTCACCAAATCACATACCCTCCCCAATGTCCATAATCCCACCCCCTTCTCCCAAACCCCCTCCCCCCGGCAACCCTCAGTTCGTTTTGTGAGATTAAGAGTCACTTATGGTTTGTCTCCCTCCCAATCCCATCTTGTTTCATTTATTCTTCTTCTACCCACTTAAGCCTCCATGTTGCATCACCACTTCCTCATATGAGGGAGATCATATGATAGTTGTCTTTCTCTGCTTGACTTATTTCGCTAAGCATGATACACTCTAGTTCCATCCATGTTGTTGCAAATGGCAAGATTTCATTTCTTTTGATGGCTGCATAGTATTCCATTGTGTATATATACCACATCTTCTTGATCCATTCATCTGTTGATGGACATCTAGGTTCTTTCCATAGTTTGGCTATTGTGGACATTGCTGCTATAAACATTCGGGTGCATGTGTCCCTTTGGATCACTACATTTGTATCTTTAGGGTAAATACCCAATAGTGCAATTGCTGGGTCATAGGGCAGTTCTATTTTCAATATTTTGAGGAACCTCCATGTTGTTTTCCAGAGTGGCTGCACCAGCTTGCATTCCCACCAACAGTGTAGGAGGGTTCCCCTTTCTCCTCATCCTCGCCAGCATCTGTCATTTCCTGACTTGTTGATTTTAGCCATTCTGACTGGTGTGAGGTGATATCTCATTGTGGTTTTGATTTGTATTTCCCTGATGCCGAGTGATATGGAGCACTTTTTCATGTGTCTGTTGGCCATCTGGATGTCTTCTTTGCAGAAATGTCTGTTCATGTCTTCTGCCCATTTCTTGATTGGATTATTTGTTCTTTGGGTGTTGAGTTTGCTAAGTTCTTTATAGATTCTGGACACTAGTCCTTTATCTGATATGTCGTTTGCAAATATCTTCTCCCATTCTGTCCCACCAAAAAAGAGAGCTATAGACCGATATCCTTGATGAACACAGATGCGAAAATACTCAACAAAATACTAGCCAATAGGATTCAACAGTACATTAAAAAGATTATTCACCACGACCAAGTGGGATTTATTCCAGGGCTGCAAGGTTGGTTCAACATCCGCAAATCAGTCAATGTGATACAACACATCAATAAAAGAAAGAACAAGAACCATATGATACTCTCAATAGATGCTGAAAAAGCATTTGACAAAGTACAACATCCCTTCCTGATCAAAACTCTTCAAAGTGTAGGGATAGAGGGCACATACCTCAATATCATCAAAGCCATCTATGAAAAACCCACCGCAAATATCATTCTCAATGGAGAAAAACTGAAAGCTTTTCCGCTAAGGTCAGGAACACGGCAGGGATGTCCATTATCACCACTGCTATTCAACATCGTACTAGAGGTCCTAGCCTCAGCAATCAGACAACAAAAGGAAATTAAAGGCATCCAAATCGGCAAAGAAGAAGTCAAATTATCACTCTTCGCAGATGATATGATACTATATGTGGAAAACCCAAAAGACTCCACTCCAAAACTGCTAGAACTTATACAGGAATTCAGTAAAGTGTCAGGATATAAAATCAATGCACAGAAATCAGTTGCATTTCTCTACACCAACAGCAAGACAGAAGAAAGAGATATTAAGGAGTCAATCCCATTTACAATTGCATCCAAAACCATAAGATACCTAGGAATAAACCTAACCAAAGAGACACAGAATCTATACTCAGAAAACTATAAAGTACTCATGAAAGAAATTGAGGAAGACACAAAGAAATGGAAAAATGTTCCATGCTCCTGGATTAGAAGAATAAATATTGTGAAAATGTCTATGCTACCTAAAGCAATCTACACATTTAATGCAATTCCTATCAAAGTACCATCCATCTTTTTCAAAGAAATGGAACAAATAATGCTAAAATTTATATGGAACCAGAAAAGACCTCGAATAGCCAAAGGGATATTGAAAAAGAAAGCCAACGTTGGTGGCATCACAATTCCGGACTTCAAGCTCTATTACAAAGCTGTCATCATCAAGACAGCATGGTACTGGCACAAAAACAGACACATAGATCAATGGAACAGAATAGAGAGCCCAGAAATAGACCCTCAACTCTATGGTCAACTAATCTTCGACAAAGCAGGAAAGAATGTCCAATGGAAAAAAGACAGCCTTTTCAATAAATGGTGCTGGGAAAATTGGACAGCCACATGCAGAAAAATGAAATTGGACCATTTCCTTATTCCCAGATATCTTATGGTTCTTGGTGCTATCGTAAATGGAATCAATTCTCTCATTTCTATTTCTATATTTTCATTGTTAATTTATAAGAAAGCAACTGATTTCTGTACATTGATTTTGTATCCTGCCACATTACTGAATTGAGTTCTAGTAATTTGGGGGTAGAGTCTTTTGAGTGTTCCATATAAAGTATCATGTCATCTGTGAGGAGAGAGAGTTTGACTTCCTCATTGCCAATTTGAATACATTTTATTTCTTTTTGTTGTCTGATTGCTGTTGCTAGGACTTCTAGTACTATGTTGATCAAGAGTGGTGAGAGTGGGCATCCTTGTCATTTCCCTGATCTCAAAGGGAAGGCTGTCAGCTTTTCCCCACTGAGAATAATATTCGCTATGGGTTTTTCATAGATAGATTTTATGAAGTTGAGGAATGTTCCCTTTATCCCTAAATTTTGAATCATTTTAATCGGGAATGGATGCTGTGTCTTGTCAAATGTTTTTTTTCTGCATCAATTGAGAGTACCATTTGATTCCTCTCTCTTCTCTTACTGATTTGTTCAATCACATTGATTTGTGAATGTTGAACCACCCTTGCATCCCATGGATAAATCCCACCTAGTCATTGTGGATAATCCTTTTAATGTACTGTTGGATCCTATTAGCTAGGAATCTTAGCATTCATATTCATCAGTGATATTGTTCTGAAATTCTTCTTTTTGGTGGGGTCTTTGCCTGGTTTGGGGATCAGGATAATACTGGCTTCATAAAAAGTGTCTGGAAGTTTTTCTTCTGTTTCTATTTTTGGAAACAGTTTCAGTAGAATAGGTATTATTTCTTCTTTGAATGTTTGGTAGAATTCTCCAGGGAATCTGTCAGGTCCTGGGCTTTTGTTTTTTGGGAAGTTTTTGATCACTGCTTCAATCTTGTTACTAGATATTGGTCTATTCAGATTGTCAATTTCTTCCTGATTCAGTTTTGGAAGTTTATAGGTTTCCAGGAATGCATCCATTTCATCTAGGTTGCTTAATTTATTGACATATAACTGTGGATAATAATTTCTGATGATTGTTTCTGTTTCCTTGGTGTTAGTCATGATCTCTCCCTTTTCATTCATAATTTTATTAATTTGGGTCCTCTCCCTTTTCTTTGGATTAGTTTGGCCAGTGGTTTATCAATATTACTGATTCTCTCAAAAAACCAGCTTCCTTAATGTTTCTACTGTATCTCTAGTTTATATCTCATTGATCTCTGCTCTAATATTGATTATTTCCCTTTTTGTGTGGGGTTGGCTTAATTTGTTTTTCATTCTCCAGTTTTTAAGGTGTAAAGAGAGCTGGTGTACTCTGGATTTTTCTTTTCTTTTCTTTTTTTTTTTTTTTTTTTTTTTTTTTTTTGAGGGAGGCTTGGATGTCTTTTTATTTCCCACTTAAAACTGCCTTTGCTGTATCCCATAGGTTTTGGACTGAAGTGTCTTCATTCTCATTGGTTTCCATGAATTGTTTAAGTTCTTTGATTTCCTGGTTGAGCCAAACATTCTTAAGTAAGGTGGTCTTTAGCTTCCAAGTGTTTGAATTCCTTACAAACTTTTTCTTGTTGTTGAGTTCCAGTTTCAAAGCATTGTGGTCCAAGAATATGTAAGGAATAATCTCAGTCTTTTGGTATTGGTTGAGCCTTGATTTGTAACCCAGTATGTGGTCTATTCTGGGGACAGTTCCCTGTGCACTCGAGATGAATGAGTATTCTGTTGTTTTAGGGTGGAATGTTCGGTATGTATTAAATGAGGTCCATCTAGTCCAATGTGTCATTCAATGCTCTTGTTTCATTATTAATTTTCTGTTTGGATGATCTGTCTATTAGTGAGAGTGGCATGTTAAGATCCCCTACTATTAATATGTTCATATCGGTATGACTCTTTATCTTGATTAACAGTTGTCTTATGTAGTTGGCTGCTCCCATATTGGGGGCATAAATATTTACAATTGTTAGATCTTCTTGGTGGATAGACCCTTTAAGAATGATCTAGTGTCCTTCTTTATCTCTGACTATAGTCTTTGGTTTAAAATCTAATTTATCTGATATGAAAATTGTGACCCCAGCTTTCTTTTGAGGCCCATTGGCATGAAAGATGCTTCTCCCTCCCTTCACTCTCAGTCTGGATGTATCCTTAAGTTCAGAATGGGTCTCTTATAGACAACATATGGATGGGTCCTGTCATTTTATACAATCTGTAGCCCTGTGCCTTTTATGGTAGCATTTAGGCCATTCACATTGAGAGTGATTATTGAAAGATATGTTTTTATTGACATCATGTTGCCTGTGAATTCCTTGTTTCTATAGATTGTGTCTGTAAATTTCTGTTCTATGACACTCTTGGGTTATTTCTTCTTTTATAGAACCCACCTTAATATTTCTTGCAGTGCCAGCTTGGTGGTCACATACTCTTTTAAACCTTGCCAGTCTTGGAGGTTCTTTATCTCTCCATCCATTTTGAATGTCAGCCTTGCTGGATAAAGTATTCTTGGCTGCATGTTCTTCTCATTTAGTTCCCTGAATGTGTCTTGCCAGCCCTTTCTGGCTTGCCAGGTTTCTCTGGACAGGTCTGATGTTATTCTGATGGACCTTCCTCTGTACATAAGAAATCTCTTCCCCCTAGCTGCTCTCAAGAGCTCCTGTCTAAAATAATGATTCATCGGTTTAACAAATCAGGTATCTCAAGGTCTTTCTAGATTCTGTGATCTTGGGGGCAGATCTTTCTGCCTCTAGGACATGAACACTGGTTCCATCCCCCAGACTGGGAAAGTTTTCATGGAAAATTTTCATGGAAAATTTGTTCAACTATATCTTCCAGTCTTCTTTCTTTCTCCTCCTCCTCAGGGATCCCAATAATTCTGATGTTGGAACGTTTCATGGTGTCATTTATTTCCCTAATTCTGTTTTCATGGCTTCTAAGCTGTTTATTCCAGGCCTCCTCCTGATCCTCTCTATCATTTTGTCCACTAGATCACTAATTCTATCTTCTGCCTCAGTTACCTTAGCTGTTAGAGTTTAGATTAGATTGGATCTCATTGATAGCATTTTTAACTTTTTCCTGGGTGCCTTTCACTTCTGCCCTAATTGATTCAATGTTGTCATTAATGGTTTTTCTCCATCCTAGCCATTGCCTGGATAATTTTTACCCTGAATTCCCTTTCTGACATACTATTTATGTCCATATCCAATAGCTCTGATGGAGAGGGCACAGTCTCTGGATTTTTCCTCTGTTGGGCATTCCTACTCCTAGTCGTTTTGGGGATGTGTGGCTGAATATATCAAATGTGATCCAGGCAAGGTGCACTCTTAAACACTTTTCAGCAATCGGAAGTTACCACCAAAAAGAAAGAAAAAAGAGGGGCACCTGGGTGGCTCAGTAGGTTAAATCCTCTGCCTTCGGCTCAGGTCATGATCCCAGAGTCCTGGAATCGAGCCCCGCATCAGGCTCTCTGCTCAGCGGGGAGCCTGCTTTCTCCTCTCTCTCTGCCTGCTTCTCTGCCTACTTGTGATCTCTGCCTGTCAAATAAATAAATAAAATCTTAAAAAACAAAAGAAAGAAAGAAAGAAAAAAGAAAAACAAAAAAAGAGAGAGAGAGAAATAGAGAGACAGAAAAATAAAAGAGAAGACCCAGCCTGAGTGGGCTCCAAAGGTAAGATTTATAAGGTACATGAACAAAAACAGACAAAAGAAAGACTGACAAAAGTAAATGACAAGGAAAAAAAAAAAAGAACCCAATGATAATGAACCCCAAGTACAAGATTAATAGAATACCAGAACAAAAACAAATACACAGAAATACTGACAGAAGAAAAAGATGGGAGGGTAGTTATAAATCCTCAATGTGGGTGAGAAAGGTTATTTTGGTTCTTCCTGGGTATATCTTGGTATCTTTGCTAAAGGACTCAACTTTCCAGAGATAAAGAGAAATTAAAACTGGTTTGTATATAGGGGTAGTATTGATTAGGGAAAGAGGATTACCTTGAAGCTTATATCTATATGTGCATTAAAAAAAAACAAAAAAACAGAAAAGCAAAAGAAAAACACAGTATATGTGTGAAAAAAGTTCAAGTTTAAAGGTTATTGTGGAATTTGTTGTATTGAACCTCTCGTTGTAATGGTAAATAGGTTAAAAATTTTTAAAAGAACAAGAATAGTGAGAACATATTTAAAATAAAAGTTGTATCTATGAAATATACAGGCTTTAGGGCAATACTTGGAGCTTAATATCTTTTTTTCCCCTGATATTGGGGTTTTACAGTTTTATGGGGACCCTATGGTGGTTGTCCTCTCATTCTTTTGGGTGACTTTGTGTGGGAGAGGCTGCCACGTTGTTTTTCAGTCTGTCTTGCTTGGGTTGAGCCCTTTTCAGTCTGTCTTGCTTGGGTTGAGCCCTTCTGCTCCCTATCAAGGGGCAGATTTTTCAGGCTTTCATTCTCTGGAGGGTTTTGTTCTTTGGCAGCTTTTTACGGCTTTTCAGAGGTTTAGTGGAAAGCAAACTGCCCCCGAACCTCCTTCTCAGAGAGAAACCTCAGTCTGCTCCCCTCTGGGTGGTCCAGAACACACAGACTCCCCCTCTGCAAAATCTACTGAGATGTGCAACCTCCCACAGGCAGTGCACATTCCCAGCCACTGTCTCAGGGGTTGTGTAAAGAGCCCCCCTTTCTCTGCACCCCTGTGCCCCCAAAACTGTGTGTGATATTGGTCCAGGGAGCCTGCTTCCAGTGACTGCCTTTGCCAGGACTGCGATAGACCAGATACGACACTGAGATTTTCAAGCTGGGCTGGGAGTGTTCAGACTCTCAGCTGGTCCTAGCACACCTGCTAGTGCTCATACAGAACACTCTTGGGAAGTGTGGTTCAGTCCATGATCATGCAGTGCATGTGCAGAGTGCAAAAGGCTGTGGTTCTAGAGAGCACAGGCTGGCACACACATCGGGCTCGTTCTTGCATGGAGGGCACCTGGTCTAGTTCTGGTGCAAGCAGCAGAAAGCTGGGAGTTCAGGGACCACAGCCTGGAGGCTTTGCCACACTCTCTCTGGCATGGATAGTCTCTGGTGGTGGCCATCCTGGGTACAGGAACTTAGGCCCATGCCTGTGACCGCCTGATTCCACCAGTTGCCCATTAAGATCTTTTGCTCTTTTTGAGTGTTTCTAACTAGACTTCAAGTTAATGCTGGGCCCCAATCATAGGGAAGTCTCATATTGGGGTCCCTTCTGGTGGCTCCCTCCCCCTTCTGTTTATTCTCTGGTATCAGTGCAATTCCTACTTGCTTTACCTTTCTACTGGCGTCTTCTGCCCCCATAGAGATCCAAAAGTGTATAATCCTACATCTCAGGCTGATTTCATGGGTGTTCAAAGTGTTCTGGTAGATAATTAGCTTAGTTTAGGGGACTAGTTGAAACAGGGTCTCTTACTTTTCTGCCATCTTGCCCCCACCCTCAAATTCTATCCTTTTAGTTGATATGGGTGATATTGTTATTCTTCTTCCCTGTATTTAAGGCGGGCTTAATATGTGGGATTTGGGGATTTTTCAATAAAATGTGTTTGTTCAAGGAATCTGTTGCTTTAATCTATAATGTCAAATTCATAAGCATAAAGTTATTAATGCTACTTCTCTATTATCCTTTTAATATCTGTGGGATCTTTACTGATGTATCTCTAGTTTCATTCCTGATGTCAATGACTTTTTGTTCTCTCTTTTCTCCATAATCATTCTTGTTAGGGATTTTAGTGAATTTTATTAATCTCTTCAAATAATCACATTTTAGGTTAGTCAGTTTTCTCTATTATTTGTTTCTTCATTGATTTTGCTCTTACATTTAGTGTGGATGTGTATGTGTGCCTATATACTTAGGTTTAAGGTTTGTTTTTTCTATCTTCTTAAGGGTGGAGGAGCATAGATTATTGATTTTAAGTCTATTTGGTGATACAGGAATGTTAAAACTATATATTTCCCTGTGAGCATTGCTTTAGCTGTAGCCCTCATGTTTTGATATGTTATAACTAACTCAGTTGGAAATATATTGTAATATCTCTTTGATTTCTTCATTGACCTGTGGTTTATGTGGAATTTTTAAAAACTTTAGTAACCAACTTGGGTTTTGAAATGTTCAAACTTATTTTATAGCTAAGAATGCAGTCTATCTTGGTGAATGTTGCTTATACACTTGAAAAGAATGTGTGTATTCATTCTGTCACTGTTGGGCATAGTGTTTATAAATGTCAATTAGCTCAAGTTGTGTAAATAACATTGTTTAACTATTCTATTTCCTTGCATCTTGCGTCTGCTTTTTTCTAAAAACTACCAAGTGAATGGAATTAAAATATCCAGCTTTTGTTGTGGACTTGTCTATTTTCCCCTTTAGTTTTGTCAGTTTTTGCTGCATGATTTTTGGTGCTCTGTTATTGGATGAACACATACTTATGATTTGTTTGTCCTTCAAGTTAAATTTTTAATCACATAGTATTTCTCATTGTATCTTCTCATCACCTTTTCTGTATTATATTATATATGTAAATTATATATAATATACATTAATTAATATAATTAACATAAGGAAAACATACTATATATACTATATGTAGTATATAAATATACTGTCATATAAATATACTATATTATATTTAGTATATAAATATACTATATATAAAATATAAATTAATATATTTTCCTGATGTTAATTTTATATATATATATATTATATTTTCCTGATGTTAATTTGTCTGATATTAATGTATCCCTACCAGGTTACTTCCATTCACTCTTTCCATGGTGTATTTTCTTCATCCTTTTATGTGCAACCTGTCTAAATCTTTTTATTTAAAATGCATCTTTTGTAGATAGCTTATCATTAGGTGTCAATTTTCTATTCATTATGATAATTCCTTTTATTGAGATTTTTCATTTATATCTCCTATAGTTATTGTTTTTGTTTAAGTCTACCATATTGCTATTTTTTTAAAAATTGTATTTTTTTTGTTTTTTCTATTTTTCCTTTCCTCCTTTCATGTTAATTCAGTGTTTTTTCAGCTTCAGTTTATTTCTTCTATTAACTTCATAGCTATAACTTTTTATTATGATTATTTTTAGTGACTTGCCTATAACTAACAAAATTATAATATTAACATCCTTAATATTATACACTTCATTCCTTTTTTTTTAAAGCTTTTTATTTTTTTATTTATCTGACAGACAGTGATCACAAGTAGGCAGAGAGGCAGGCAGAGAGAGGGAAGCAGGCTCCCTGCTGAGCAGAGAGCCTGATGGGGGCCTCAATCCCAGGACCCTGGGATCATGACCTGAGCTGAAGGCAGAAACTTTAACCCACTGAGCTACCCAGGTGCCTCTATATACCTTATTCCTGACAATCCTTGATTCTCACTTCCCATTGTCTATTTCATTTACCTATCCCCTGGTTTCTATGTGATTATTGTCATGTCTTTTATTTCTGCATATGTTTTGAACTCCTCCTGATACTGTTATTATTTTGCTTGAAACAGTCAATGTTTTTTTAAGTAAAATATGAGAAGTAAGTAAACAGTCATTTATATTTACTTACCTATTTACCATTGTTGGCATTCTTCATTCCTATTTGTAGGTTTGAGTTTCCAACTGGTATCATTTTCTTGATTTCTTTTTTTTTTTTTTTAAGATTTTATTTATTTATTTGACAGACAAAGATCACAAGTAGGCAGAGAGGCAGGCAGAGAGAAAGGAGGAAGCAGGCTCCCTGTTGAGCAGAGAGCCTGATGGGGGCCTCAATCCCAGGACCCTGAGATCATGACCTGAGCTGAAGGCAGAGGCTTTCACCCACTGAGCTGCCCAGACGCCCCTCATTTTCTTTTGAATAGAAAAATATCTTTTAACATTTCTTGTAATGTAAATCTGCTGGCAACAAATTTTCTAAGCTTTCACTTATAGAAAAGTTCTTGATTTCACTATTGCTTGTAAAATTTTCACTGCTACTGAAATTCTGGGTTGACCTTTTCCTTTCCTTAGCAATTCAGAGAGGCTATCCCATTGTCTTTCATAGTCTTTTCATAGCTGTTCTAATGATAAGTCAGAGTATTGCTGTTCTTCTTCCCTGTATTTAAGGCATTATTTTTCTTTGATTTTCAACAGGCGAATGTGGTGTGCCTAGGTGTAGCTGTTTTTATATTTATGCTGTTGGATGCTTGCTGAACTTCTCTGATCTATAGATTTATAGTTGGGTGGAGTTTTTAAAATAAAATTTGAGTTCTCTGCTGTTATATTTTCCAATATTAATCTGTCCACTGTCATTCCCTTTTTTGGAGGGGGGCACAAATTATACATAAATTAACTAATCTAATATTATTTTATGTGTCCCTGAGGCTCTATGTACTTTTAGTAAATTTTTTCTCTTTCTGTTCTTAAAATCGAATAACTTCTATTTACCTGACTTCCAATTCACTGACTTTTTTGTGAATCTGCTATTGAGTCCATCCTGTGAATTTCATTTTAGTGGTATATTTTTCAGTTCTAGAATTTACATTTGGTTCTTTTTTTTTCCCCCAATATGTTTCATTTCTGTGTTGAGATTCTCTGTTTACTCATTTAGACCACATGTTCCTATAATTCTGTGAACACATCTTTGTTTAATTCTTTTAACATATTTATGGTAGTTGTTCTAAGTATATCCATTAGGCCCAACATCTGGGTATTTTGGGTTCGGTTTCTATTGCTGCTTTTATTTGTAAGTAGAGGTCATTTTTTTTTAACCTTCTTTTTATAAATACTGACTTTTGATTGAATATTGGAAGTACTGATTCTCATTTGAGCAGGCAGCTCAATCACTGTCTTGATGGCATCTACCTCATTTTGCAAATCTCCGACTCCAAACTCTGTATCCACTTTGCATCTTGTTGGGGCTTCATTTTAGGCTTTGTTGAGGGGCTCTAAAGTAGGTCTTGTTCTGTGCTTCTTACTCTTCAGGGCCACCCCTTTGATGTTGCAGCTGGAACCCAGTTTGTTAAAGAGTGTATCTCGTCCTTCTAATGAGGTCCAAACACCAAAATCTCTGGACATTGCTTCCCTGCTTCTTCCCCCCACACAACCATGCCTGTGGTACCTAAGTTGTGTTCTTAATTCCATAGCAGCTGTCATCTGGTAAATCTCTATCTTGCCCAGTTAGTGGCTCCCTCAGCCGCAGATTTGTAGGGATCTCCCCAAGTGATTTCCAAGGCTGCTATTTTGTACAGGGTACTCCTCTCCAATTTCCTACCCTGTAGACCTAGCATCTAGTATCTTCAGCTTCCTGGCTATGATCTCTGCCACTTCACCTCAGCAGGAGCACAGTACTCTTCTGTGACACTAACTGTCTCCAGTGTGGTTGGGAAATTGTCTTGAAATAGAAACCTGGGCACTCACCTCACAGCCATTGCAGTCTTGTTCTTCCTGTTGTTCATTATCTGAAAACAGCTGTGTCATGTATTTTATAGCTATTTATTACCATGTGGTTGGTCTAATTCAGTTACTCTACTATGACTGCAAGTAGAAATTAATTACATAACTGTTATCAAGTATCCTTATCAGGAATGATAATTTTTCTGCTTAATAAACATACTGAGAAATAACGGTTAACATGGCTTACAGTATGCAGTCATTGTTTTGAATGGCATGCTTATTAAACTCATTTAATCCTTACAGCTCTCCAAGTGAGGTGTTGATGTTGTCCTTATATGTATGTTAAGAAATTGAAGCACAGAGAGATTAAGTAATGTGCCTAAATTCATACAGCTACAGAGTTATTAAGTCATGCACTGGTTTTCACTCCTACACTTTAGCAACTATACCATGCTGCCTTTTGATAGAAAGTGGGTCATTATTAAACAAGGGGAAATGATCAGAATAAGAAGTACATTTAAATTCATTAGTAAAGGATGATTATAATGGGTTGAATCATAGCAAGTTTGGGCTCTAGGGCTTTGACTCTCTGCTATCATGTACTACCATTTATACTCACCAGGTTGTTCTGTATTCACCATTTAGTACTACATAAATACAGAAAAAGTGCTTGGAATAATAGTGAGATTCATTCTTATTCTCTTCCACACTCCCACCCATTGGTTTTCTTTATCTTAGTTTGGATGTGAGCTCATAAATGTGCCACCTAAAGAACCCAGTTGAAAATGTAAACCTTTAGGTGGAATAATATATGTTATATTGGTCGTTTGATCTATCTGTGACTAGTGTTAAAACACATGTGCATTGATTTTTTTTTTTTTTTTTTGAGGAGTGTATTTCTAAGGGTAATTGAATAGTAGTATTGAGCATAGCTTTTACTGCTAGGGAGGAGGAAAGGAGAATAGATGAAGAGAGGGAGCTGCTAATGGCATCTTCCTAATGCAATTGCTTAGGTCAGTGGAAAGCTGTCACAGCTTAATGCACTTGCTGTTTGAGGATGCTATCATGTATAGGATTAAGCCATTCCAAAACATGAAAACAACAGCAGCTTGTTACAGTGGGAGCTTGTTAAAGACCTTCTATCAAGCAGCTCTGATCATTTGAGGAAAGAAGCTATGGTACTTATTCCCCCCCTTTAATTCTAGGTCAAATCTAAGTCCTAGGAAGAAAAACCATTCACCTAGCAAAAGAAGGTGGAGGGGGGTACTATATATTGTTTCAAAGACCACTCTCTCTACTACACCATCTACCTGTGGAAATAAGACTTTCTAAAAATTGAGCATCTTTGCTCTAATATGTTTCTGGGACCAGAAGAAGGTTTGATCTCTGAAATGTTTTTGACTTGATGCTCTATGCTAGTACCTAGGGTAGGAAAATTGACCCTTCCTGAAACCACATATTCTAACATTGGGAAAAATCTAACTTGTAGGGTATGTTTTAAATTCCTGTCTTTTTATGCTGTTGGGTTTTGTTATGTTCAGGATATACAATTCAGAAAATCTCTCTAATGGGGGTTAACTAAGAAATAACTGGATCACAAATATGTTATTAGTAAGAAATTCTTAAGAATCAATTCATCATTCATTCCTTGAGCAAATTTACACTGAGTACCAGAAAACTAGTGAGCATAAATCATATTGAGTAAGTATGGATTGGATCATGATGAAGCCAGAAAGGTATAAAAAAAAAAAAAAAAAAAAAAAAAAAAAAAAAAAAGGACTGAGCAGCCAAATACATATCCAAGACTTTAGGTTTAGTTTTACATATAATAGAACATCGTGGAAAAGCTTTAAGAGGGGGAAGGGTTAAAATGATCTTGTTTACACTGATTAAAGATCACTCTGGATTCTAGGTAGAGAATGGATTGGAAAGGAGGGGGAAAGAACTCAAGAGACTGCGATGATTTAGACTAGTGAAGGTAGAGAAAGTGGATTGATTCCAGATGTAGATTTGAGTCAGAAGCAGATTTTCTGCTAGTCATGAGAAAAAGACAGTAATCAAGAATGGCTTCTAGGATTTGGCTTGAATTTAGTGATTGGTAGTGCTATTTATTGAGATGGTAAAGACTTGGTTGAAGGGTGGCATGGGTGGTGATGGAGAGGTGATATAATTGTAGAGAGAGAAATCAAGAGTGGCATTTGGAAATGTTAGATTTGGGGAAGGGGGATGTTAGTTTTGAAATGTCTTAGAAATATTGATGGAAAGTTTCCAAAGTTTGAAATTTAATTCAGTACAAAACGTAATTATTTGAGGGTAGGAATATCATCTGTTCTGTATAACAAGCATATAGAATTATGTGTGACACATAATAACTCACAATAAATACTCCTTGAATTAGTGAGTCTAGAACTCAGAAGATTGGCTAGGACTTAAATATCAGAGATGACAGAATCTATTCTAAACACAAGAAAAAGAAAACTTTACATAAGAGAATGTTCTTATTTGTCTCTAAAAGTAGTTTCAAATTATAATCTAAGAATTTTCTTAACTGTTCATATTCAATGCACTTTATTTATTTGGATTAGAAAGTCTCTTAGGATTATGGAACAAAATGACTTAATTTGTGTTCCTCACATTTGATTATACTAGGAACTGATGATATGTCATTCTGCTATATAATGACAGTGAAAGAGAACTGGTATTTTCATTATAGAAAATCCTGCATTCGCTACAATCATGAAACTTTGAGACTTTTTTCAGTTGTATTATAAACAGATCAAATGAAATGATGGCTCTAAATGACTTTAGAGTCAAGGATGATTCTAAAGTAGACAAGTTGGTTCGTTTAAAAGGTCAGCAAGATTGACAAATCATTTGTTTAAAAATCTGAATATAATTCACAATATTACATTAGTTTCAGGGATTCAATTTAGAGATTTGACAAGTTTATACATTATGCTTTGTTCACCGCAAGTGTAGCTACCCTCTGTCCCCATAGATCCCTGTCACATATCATAAAATTGACAAATCTTTAGCTAGGCCAATCAAGAGAAAAAGAGAAGACTTGAATTACTAAAATCAGAAATGAAAGAGGTCACATCACTACTCACCTTACAGAAATAAAAAAGGATGACAAGGGTATATGAGGAACAACTGTATGTCTACAAACTAACATAAATGGACAAACTCTAAGAAAGATGCAGACCTTTAAAAGTAACTCAAGAAGAAATTGAAAGTCTGACTAAACCCATAATAAGTAAGTAAGTGGAATTAGTAATCAAAAAACTATCCACCGAAAAAAGCCCAGGTCCAGATGGCTCCACTGGTGAATTCCATCAAACAAATAAAGTAGAAATAATATCAATTCTTCACAAACTTTTCCAAAAAATGAAATATCATGAAATACTTTGTAATTCATTCTATGATGTCATTATTTTTCTGAGATCAAAAACAGACAGAAACTATGAAAAAAAATTACAGAGCAGTATCTCTTAAAATATAGATTCAAAAATTCTTAACAAAATATGAACAAACCAAATGCAGTGATTTATAAAGAAAGATACACCATGACCAAGATGTAAATTTTAACATCTGGAACTTAATTCCTGCAAGCCATCATATTAATGGAATAATGGGCAAAAAACACATAATCATCCTGTTGGTACAGAAAAATATTTCACAAAATACAGCACCACTTTTTCGATAAAAACAAGTAAGAAATGAGAATAGAAGGGAATTTCTCAATGTCATAAAGGCCATCTATGGAAAACCCTCAGTTCACATAATATTAAATGGCAAACGGTAGAGGCCATTCCTCTAAATTAGAAACAAGGCAAAGATGTCCATTCTTACCACCTTTATTCAACATTGTACTGTAGGTTCCAGTTAGCTAAATTAGTCAAGAAAAACAAAGGCATTCAGATTAGATAAGGGATAACCAAAACAACACTTTATTTACATATTACATGATCTTGTATATAGAAAAGCCTAAGAATGCACTACGACTTTATTACAACTACTGAAAAAGTTAAGCAAGATTACAGGATAAATCACTATAAAAAATCAATTGTATTTCTGTACACTATCAATGAGCAATTCAAAAATGAAATCAAGAATAATAATTCCATATAAAATAAAATTAAAAAGAATTACTTAGGAAAAAATATCAAAACAATTGTAAAACTTGTACTCTGATAACTATAACATATTATTGAAAGAAATTTTAAAAAGACCTAAATAAATGGAGAGATGTCTAGTGTGGGACTGGAAAACAGTATCTCTAAGACAATAATTTCCAAATTATCAATAGATTCAACACAATTCTTTTTCTTTTTTTTTCTTTTTTAGATTTTATTTATTTATTTGACAGAGAGAGAGCTCATGTGGGCAGAGCATCAGGCAGAGGGAGAGGGAGAAGCAGTATCTATGCTAAGCAGGGAGCCCGACACAGGGCTGCATCCTAGGGCCCTGAGACTTGATCTGAGCTGAAGGCAGCCACTTAACTGAGTGAGGCATGCAGATCCCCCATGATTCAACACAATTCTTATCAAAACCTCAGTAGACTTCTTTTCTGAGTTGGATAACCTGATGATAAAGTTAATACGGAAATATAAGGCCCCAGAATAGCCAAAACAATCTTTAAAATTAACAAAGAGGAATCATATTTCCCAATTTTAGAACTTACTACAAAGCTGCAGCAGTTGAGAAAATGTAATATCAGCTTGAGGATAGACAAAGATCAATGGAATAAAATTGAGAGTCCAGAAATAAATCTTCACATTTGTAGTCAATTGGTTTTTGACAAGGTTGCCAAGACAATTCATGGGAGAAAAATAATCTTTACAAGAAATGGGGCAGAGATCACTGAATATGCACATGAGAATAATGAAATTGGAACACTTTATCACACGATACAGAAAAATTAACTCAAAATGGATCATAGGCTGTATGTAGTAGCAAACACTATGAAACCTGGAGAAGAAAATACAGGAATAAATCTTCATGACATTGGGTAGTGAAAGGAAAACTTAGTTTCTCTCTCTATTGACCACTCTACTCAGACCCAGCAAGCATTTCCTCCAACATTTCAGATGCCAGATGTTTTTCCCTACACCAACCAATTTCCCAACACCAGCTAGGTATCCTACAATTTCACCCAATTCTGACTTGAACTGCTTGGTGTTAATACTTACCCCACAGTCTAAGGACTCTGTCCTATAAGATTGCTGTCCCCTGCAACAGAAATTGCAATTGGTCTTCGGGTCCACTACAACCACTGTCCAAGTTGGCTACAAATCAGAGGTTCCCAGGAATCCCTCTGCTGTTTCGATCATTTACTAGAATCACTCACAGATTTCAGGAGAACAGTTTCTTTACCAGATTACTGGATTATTAAGGGATATATTAAAGGATACAAATGAATAGCCAGTTGAAGAGATATAAAGGGTAAGGTCAGGCAGAGTCCTAAGCACTGGAGCTGCTGTCCCCATGGAGTTTGGGGATTGCACCACTCTCCCACCACATGGATATGTTCTAGTTCACCAATCCAGAAGCCCTCTAAACCCTGTACTTTTTGGATTGTTATTCAAACTTCCTTATGTAAACATGATTGATTGAATCATTGACCATTGGGGATTAATTCAAACAACAGTCTCATTCCCCTCCCTGAGAGTGGGGATAGAGGGGCTGAAAGTTTCAACCCTCTAATGACAGCTCCAGCCTTCACCCTGGGGTTACTTAGGGGGTTCCCCAAAATCACCTTTTTAATATAAACTTTGATGTGCTAGAAAGGGAGTTGTTTTGAATTTTAAAAAGACACCTTTATCACTCTGGAGTTACTTCAGTAGCTGGCAACAAAAACTAAGTTACAACAGTATACACTCATCGCTTTGGAAATTATAAGGATTTTAGAGGCTGTGTGCTAGGAGGAGCCATGTACCAAGAAAAAAAGATTTTTAAATTATATTACAATATCATAGGTATGCGAAATCTTCTTATATATCACACCAAAAGCACAATTGGACAAAAGAAAAAATACATATTTTTTCAAATTCATAAATTTTAGTGCTTCCAAGGTTATTGTCAAGAAAGTACAAAGAAGGGGCACATGGGTAGCTCAGTTGGTTAAGCGTCTGCCTTAGGGTCTTGGGACCAAGGCCCACATAGGGCTCCCTGCTCAGTGGGGAGACTGCTTCTCCCTCTGCCACTCCCTCCTGCTAGTGTTCTCTCTCTTTCTAAGAAATAAATAAAATCTAAAAAAATAAAGAACAAAGAAAAAACAATAGGACATTATGTTTGCAAATCATATACTGTTAATGAACATTCATCTAGAATACATAAAGAACAATTACCCTTCAATCATCACCAGACAAGTTATTTTAACATTCTAAAACTGGGCAAATAATTTGAATAGGTATTTCTCCAAAGAAGATATATGAATGGCCGATAAACACACAAAAGATTCGGGAGTTAGCTGTCAAGAGAAATACAAGTCAAAACCACATTGAGATATCCCTTCATACCCACTAGGATTCCTAGAACCAAAAAGGTGACAGTGAGCATCAGTGAGGATGTGGAGAAATTGCAACCCCGGCAGACTGCTGGAGGTAGTGTAAAGTGGTTCAGCCTCATGGGAAAACAATTTGGTAATTCTTGAAAAGTTTACACCAAATTACCTACCAGTTCCACTTCTAGATAAACATTCAAGAGAAATGAAAACAGATATCAACACAAAAGTTTATACCCTAATATCCATAGCAGCACTATTCATAATAGCCAAAAAAGTGGAAACAACCTCAATGGTCATCAAATAATGAATGGATAAATAGTATTTTGTATATCTATCCAACTGCAGAGTATTTAACCATAAAAACAAATGAAGGGCTGACATGTGCAACAGCATGAATGAGCCTTGAAAACGGTAGGCTAAGTGAAAGATGCCAGTCACACACACACACACACACACGCACACACACGCCAAAATCACATATTATATGAGTCCATTTACATGAAATATTTAGACAGTGGATAAGTGGTTTACTAGGGCAGGGAGTGGAGTGGGGAGGAGAGATGAGGTAAATGGGAATTGACTGCTCAGTGGCTCAGGGTTTCTTTTGGAGAAGATGGGAATGTTGTAAAATTTTCTATGGTGGTTGAATATACTAAAAACAATAAATTGTACACTTCATTATTTTTTATTTTATTTTTTTAAAGATTTTATTTATTTATTTGACAGAGACATCACAAGTAGGCAGAGAGGCAGGCAGAGATGGGCAGGGGAAGCAGGCTCCCCGCTGAGCAGAGAGCCGGATGTGGGGCTCGATCCCAGGACCCTGGGATCATGACCTGAGCCAAAGGCAGATGCTTTAACCCACTGAGCTACCCAGGCACCCCAAATTGTACACTTTAAATGGGTGAATTATATAATGATAAAATGGATGCAGTAAACAACAACAGCCGACCAGAATTTCCACTCATTTGAAGATTTATCTAACATAAATATCTAAAGTTAATCATTACAACATTTTAAAAATTCTGGGCTATTTTAAAGAAGAGGAATTTTGAATGTATGAAACAAATGGCAGCTAAAACCCACGTACTCATCAGCCAGATATTTGATATTTGAAATGTTAACATTTTTTTGCATCTCCTCCCACAGATAGTTATATATATGTAACATAACATAATATAAATATTTTTATTTTATATGTTGGTATATGAAATAAAATAAAGTGAATTGGCATCAGTAGAACCTTTCCATACTCCCCTCCTCCATCCTGTTCCCCCATCCTTTTCCAGAGGTTACTGTAGCATTTAAAATATGCAAAACTTATTTATTTTTTTCCCCTAATGATGAACATTTTAGGATGCTTCCAATATTTTGTCCTTACAAAGAGCACAGCAATTTATATCTCTGTACAGATATTATACTTATGCATATGCAGGATACTGCTGCCTATGTGTGATGGATTCTCTAGGGCATATACAAAAAGTGGAAGTGTTGCACTGTTTGAGAATTTTCAATTCCACAAGTTAATGCCAAATTCCTCTCTAAAGTGTTTTTTTTTTTTTTTTAAACCAATTAGCTCTTTCAACAGGAGCATGTAAGATTTCCTCTTCTTGTATTTTTGTGACAACTAGTGCTGTCAGGCATTTTCTTCCCCCTTGCTTCCCCCCTCTTTTCCTTCCCTTTCTTCCTTTCTCCCACTCTCTTTTCCTTTCTTCCTTCCTCTCCTCCTTTCTTTTTCCTGATTGTCCTTCAGTGCCAGAGTGACTGGCTTGTTTGCCCTGGGTCCATCAAGTTCCTCATTGCTAGGTATGAAAAAATATATATATATGTTAATGTTTTATATAGAGATATATATATACACACATGTACATATACATATATATATATAAACCTAAGTTTCCTTATTGCAGGGAACTTTTAAAAAAATTTATTTTAATATATTAAACTTGTAATATATAAAACTTTAAAAAAATTATTTTATTTTAATTGCAGTTACTTAATATACAGTGTTATATTAGTTTCAAGTGTACAATATAGTTATTTGGCAATTCCATACATGACCCTGTGCTCTTCACAACAAGTTCATGAGTTAATCCCCATCACCTATTTAACCCAACCCCCAAACCCCCTCTCCTCTGTAACCATCAGTCTGTTCCTTGTAGTTAAGAGTCTGTTTCTTATTTTGTTTTTCTCTCTGTCTCTTATTTTTTCCCTTTGATTGCTTTTTTTTTAAGATGTTATTTATTTATTTGACAGACAGAAGGATCACAAGCAGGCAGAGAGGCAGACAGAGAGAGAAGAGGAAACAGGCTCTCTGCAGAGCAGAGAGCCCAATGCCAGGCTGGATCTCAGGACCCTGAGATCATGACGTGAGCAGAAGGCAGAGAGGCTTATCCCACTGAGCCACCCAGGCTCCCCTCCCTTTGCTTATTTGTTTCTTAAATTTCACATATGAGTGAAATCATATGGTATTTGTCTTTCTCTGACTTATTTCGTTTACAATTGTTCTCTATAGCTCCATCCTTGTCATTGTAAAGGGCAAGATTTCATACTTTTTATGTCTGAGTAATATTCGTGTGTGTGTGTGTGTGTGTGTGTGTGTCACATTTTCACATTTTCTTTTTCTATTCATCAATTGAAGGACACTTGGGTTGCTTCCATATCTTGGCTATTGTAAATAATGCTGCTATAAACATAAGAGTGCATGTAGGAGGAGGGAATTTATTGTAAAATAAATGGTGGGAAGCTTAAAAGTGATATATGTTCTTTATTAATTCCAGTTGACTTACAAACAGAGTATGTGTGGTTGGCTTAAATTCTTTGGTTTTGCATTTGGCAAGTATGGACTCATTCTTTAATTTGCATTCCCTTGCTTCCTTGTGAGGACGAACATCTTTTTGAATATTTATTCTCCAATCAACCTATTCTGCTTATTGCCTGTTCATATCATTTACCCCAAATTTTTCCCAGTTGAGTTGTTTCACTGTTAAGCTGAATATTTTGTAAAAATATATATATTTTTATTTATATTTATATATTTATATTTTTATTTTATTTATTATATATATATATGTATATATATATATTCTATCTTCTCCCAGTTTATGGCTGTTCTTTTGATTTGTGCTTCCCTGTATGTTCTTCTATTGTCCTGTAGACCCCCTTGAACCCTTTTTAGTGCATCACACAATGAATGTTTTATGGTTGGTTGAAGCTAAGCATCTAACTAATTTCTGTAACATAGAGAATAAGTTTTCTTATTATTATTTACTGAATAGTGTATCCTTTCTGCACTTATTTTTAATGCCACATATGTGCTATATAATTCTTTTATAAATGTGTAGGTTGTTCACATTGCTGTGTTTTTCTACTTTCCATATCCATATCTTACAGTTCTTATAGTGGTAAGGTAATTCTAGATTCTGGCATCAGAAATCTCCCTTTTTTCTTCTTCTTTAGATTTGCCTCAAACTGTTTTGGTCCACTGATTTTCCATATGCATTTCAGAATCTGCTTACTAAATTTTCTAGTGTACCAGAATCCATGATATTATGAACCAATTTTGGGAGAAATAATATCTTAGAGATATTATCTCTAATAATAATATTATCTTAGAGATCTTAGAGATCTTCCCATTGATTAATATAGTATAACTTTTCCTTTTCATGCTCATTCAAAGAAATGTTTTTTTTCGTTTGTTTGTTTGTTTGTTTGTTTATGAGTGCCTGGTGGCTCAGTTGGTTAAGTGTCTGACCCTTTATTTTGGCTCAGGTCATGATCTCAAGGTCCTGGGGGGGAGCCCTGCATAGGACTCTGCACTCAGCACAGAGTCCGAGTGGAATTTTGGCTTTCCCTGTCCCTCTGCCCTTCTCCCCTGCTCATGCTCTCTCTTTCTCTCTCTCAAATAAATAAAATACTTAAAAAAATTAAAAAAAAATTTAGCAGAAGTGTTTTCCTTATCTTTTATAGAATTATTCTTAAATACCTTTTAGTCTTTACTACCATTTTAAAAGGGAATTTCATATGTGTCACATATCATCTAAATGAAATTGTATTTTTAATGCATTTCTGCTATGTATAGGGACACTATCATTTTGTGTACTTGATTTCACATTCTTTAGTCTTTTAAGCTGTATTAAGTCTAATAGTGTGTATGTTATAGTAGTTAAGGTTCTCCAGAGAAACAACACTAATAATACGTACACACACACACACACACACACACACGCATACCCAGAGAGAAAGAGAGAGAGAGAGAGAAAGAAAGAGATTGCTTTTAAAGAATTGCTTCACATGAGGTCCAAAATCTTCAGAGTAGACCAGTAAGCTGGAGACCCAAGCAACAGTCTCATTTTGGGTCTAAAGTCAGTGTGTTGTCTCCCTTTTCTTCGAGGGAGATCAGTCTTGTTCTTAACATCTTCAACTGATTAGATGAACCATTCATTATGGAGGGCAATCTGCTATATTCAAAATCTATGGATTTCAATATTAATTGCTTCAAAAAAATTAGCTTCCCAGAAACATCTAGAATATTACGTGATCAAATATCCGGGTATCACGATTTAGCCAAGCTGACACATGAAGTTAACTGTCTCATACGTTCTCTGAGATATTTCACATCATTAATCATATTCTATAAATAATGACAGTCTCATTTAAAATATTCTTAAAAATCCATTTATTTGGGTGTTTTTATTATATAGACTTTATGCTTAAGCTAAATGCTGCATAATAGAGGTGATGGCAATCATAGTTTTCTTTTACCTTACTTTGAAGAAATGCTTTTAATCTTTTACTACCAAGTACTTACTTATACTTACTGTAAATTCTTGACAGAGGTGCTTTTATTGGAAGTGGAGAATTATTTAAAGATGACCTTTTGTATTTCTAGATTGCTAAAGAATTTATTTTTCTTTTTAATCAATAATTGATATTTATTTTTATTAAGAATTTTACTTATAAAATTTTTTCTGTATCTCTTGAAATTGTTTTTTTCATAGCTATCTGAATATGATGAAATATAGTAAATGATTTTCTACTATTAAATTATCCTTGCATTCCTAAAATAAATTCTATTTTATGTCTGATTTTATTTATACATGCATGCACACATGTTCATACATGTAGATTACTGGATCTGATGTGCTGATACTCAAGATTCTTTTACTTTTGTTTGTAAATTTGGACTGTATGTTTTCTTTTTCTGTATTGATCTTTGTGAGTTTGGGTATCAAGTATATACTAATGAATTAGTTGACCACTGCTGTCCATTAGTTTTCTTCGCAGCCTTCTACAGGGTTGCACTCAAAATGCTGGTTGGGGCTGCAGTCATGTGAAGGCTTGAATGGGATTGAAGAGTCTGCTTTCATGGCTGCTAGATCAGTGCTGGCTGTTGGCAAGAATCTTCAGTACTTCTTACGTGGGTCTCAGAGTTGCTCATGTGTTCTCATGGTATAGATTTTGGCTTCCACCAAAAGAACAATTTGAGGCAGAAACTGCAGTGTGTTTTATGACCTACCGTGGAAGTCACAGAGTGACATTTCCACAGTTTTTGACTGGTCATAGACCAAACATGATTGAACATGAGATGGGCCTGAACACCAGGAGATGAGAAGCACTGGCACATCTTAAAGGCTGGCTATGACAACTACCTACATGTAATGTGTGTGTCCTTTCTCATCAGCTGGAAGAACTTGTATTACATTGAAGTTATTGATATTTGAGGAGTTCCTGAAGCCCCTGAGTCAAACCATCTGGTGCTTCATTTTGGGGAAAAAAATGTCTTTTGATTGAACATTTTACTGCTGTTAAGTCTAATGAAGTTTTTTTTAAGTTCTTTTTGAGTCAATATTAATCATTTAATATTTACATTCAATTTACTTATTTCATATATGTTTTGCGTCATTGGCATTAAGTCAATCATGGCATTTTCTTCTGCTTTAAACAATTGGTATTAACTTCCTAGTATAGACAATCATTTATTAATGATTTGCTTACCTTCGTTTTATCTTTATCCTTGATCAGTCTTGAACAAAGTTGTCCTTTTAATTATTCTTTTCAAAGAAATAGTTTCATTGATACTCTATTCTATTATTGTTTATTATATAAATACAATTACATAACACTTCTATAAATAATGTTGCATTATATAAATATAAGTAAATTTATAATAATTGTAACATATATTCATAATGTAAATAACAGAAATAGATAACATTCTTACCTTTATTTCATTTTTTTTCTACTTTCTTTACTGTTATTTCCTAATTTTTTGTAATGATTTTATTTATTTATTTGACAGATAGAGATCACAAGTAGGCAGAGAGGCAGGCAGAGAGAGAGGGGAAAGCAGGCTCCCTGCTGTGCAGAGACACCCCCCCAACCCCAACACAGGGTTCTATCCCAGGACTCTGAGATTATGACCTGAGCCAAACGCAAAGGTCCAACCCACTGAGCCACCCAGGTGTTCCTGTTATTTCCTAATATCTTGAATTGAACATTTAGATGATTTTCTTCTTTCTTAATGTATACAGTCAAGGCTACACATTTCCTTTTATTTCGTACTCAGTTTTAGATGTCCCATTTCTATTGTCATTCAGGTTTATATATTTCATATTTTTTAATACAATCTTTTTTTTAATAATCTTTTGGATCCATGGGTCATTACCCCAGGTTAATATTCCATACCCAATTTTAATGATCACCTAACAATTTTATTTCACTTTTTAATGCTATATATTCTCTGTGATAGGGAGTCTATGATAATTTTTTCAGATTAAGTTTAAGTCTTAGAATGTGGTATTTTTAAACATATGAGATATGCTTGAAGAGAGTATGCAGTCTTTAAATTTTGCAGTGCAGCGTTGTAAATATGTTTAGTCAAATGTGCTCATTATATTTAGTCTAGTTGACGTCATGGTTTCTGGAAGATATGTACTAAGAGCATACACTATAATTTGGGGCCTTTTCAGTTATACTATAACTGTAATTTTGGTAGAATGTACCTCATACTATTTCCTTGAGTTAATGAGTTAGTTACTGGACTTAGTATGATATCTGACATGTAGCCAACACTCAAAAATGTTAGTTGTTTAAGTACTGTAAAGATATATCAATTTTGTTGATCTCTTCCAAGAATTGCTTCTAGATGCATTGATCTGTTCTATTGTTTTTTGTGGTTTTTTGTTTGTTTAGTTTCTCTTGCAATTATTTCTGTTCCATTTTTTATTATTTCCTTCCTTCTACTGGCTTGGGGTTTTGTTTCTTCTTTTTCTACCTCCTTTAGGTGTAAGGTTAGCTTATTTATTTGAGATTTTTCTTATTTCTCGAGGTAGTCCTGTATTGCTATAAACTTCCCTCTTGTAACAGCTTTTGCTACATCCTAAAGATTTTAGACTTGTGAGTTTTCATTTTAATTTCTCTCCATGCATTTTTTTAATTTCTTCTTTGATTGTTCAAAAACATGTTATTTAACATCCATGTATTTATGTTCTTCCCATATTTTTTCTTGTGGTTGATTTCTTGTTTAGTAGCATTGTGATAGGAAAAGATGTGTGGTACAAATTCAATCTTTTTGAATTTGTTGAGACTTGTCTTGTTGCCAAATATGTGACTTAGTGTGGAGACTAAGTCTCTATACTAGAATCAAAAGACTGTGCCATGCTCATTTGAAAAAAATGTGTATTCTGGTGTTTTTAGAATGTAATGTTCTGCATATGATTGTTCTGCATCTACCCATCTGGTTCAATATATCCTTCAAAACCACCGTTTCCTTGTTGATTTTCTGGTTGGATGACCTATCCGTTGAGGTAAGATGGATGGGAAAGTCTCCTACTATTATTATATTACTATTGATTACTTCCTTTATGTTTGTTATTAGCTGCTTTATGTATTTGGGTTCACCCATGTTGTGTGCCTAAATATTGACAATTGTTATATCCTCTTACTGGGTTTTTCCCCCTGATTATGATGATTATGTAGAGTCCTTCTTTATCTCTTGTTACTGTCTTTGTTTTAAAGTCTATTTCATCCAATATTAGTATTGCTACCCAACCTTTCTTTTCACTTCCATTTGCATGATAAGTGCTTTTCCCAGACCTTCACTTTCAGTCTGCCTGTGTCAAAAAAAAGTCGGGGGGAGGGAGATTCAAACAAAATCAGAAATGAAAGAGGAGAAATAACAACTGCCACCACATACATACAAAGAATTATAAGAGAATATTATGGAAAATTATATGTCAACAAATTGGATAACCTAGAAGATAAATTTGTACAAACATAAACTCCCCAAACTGAATCAGGAATAAATAGAAAATTTGAACAGACTGGTTCTCAGTAATGGAATTGAATCAGTAATCAAAAAATTCTCAACAAACCAAAGTCCAGGACCAGACGACTTCACAGGTGAATTTGACCAACATTTAAAGAATCAATACTTATTCTTCTCAAACTGTTCCAAAAAAGAGAGAAAACAAGTCTTCCAGATTCATTCTATGAAGCCAACATTACTATGATACCGAAACCATATAAAGACACTACAAAAAAAGAGAACTATGGGCAAATATGTCTGATGAACCTAGGTGCAAAAATCCTCAAAAACATATTAGCAAAATAATTCTAAGAATACATTGAAAAATCATTCATCTTGATAAAGTGGGATTTATTCCTGGGATGCACATATGTTTTTTTTTTTGCAAATCAATCAACATGATACAATACGTGATACAATACATCAGCAAGAAAAAGGATAAAAACTATACGATCATTTCTATAGGTGCAGAAAAAGCATTTGACAAAGTGCAACATATATTCATGTTAAAAACCTTCAACAAAATATGTTAACAGGGCATGTATTTCAACATAATAAAGGCCATGTATAACAAACCCATAGCTAACATTATGCTCAATGGTGAAAAAATGAGAGCTTTTCCCTTAAGATCAGGAATAAGACAAGGATGTCAATTCTCACCCCTTTTCTTTTAAATACATAAATTACCTGTGTTTTATTTTTTATACATAAATTACCTATATTTATTTTTCTATGTTCAGTTAGCTGACATATAGTACACCATTAATTTTTGATGTAGTGTTCAATGATTCATCAGTTGTGTATAATACCCAGTGCTCATCACAACATGTGCTCTCCTTAATACTCATACATGGCTACCCTATCCTCCCTCGTCCTTCCCTCTGGAACCCTTAGTTTGTTTTCTGGAGTCCAGAGAACTCTCACCACTTTAATTCAATGTAATATTGGAAGTTTCAACCACAGCAATCAGACAATAGAAAGATATAAAAGGCATCCAAATCAGTAAGGAAGAAGTAAAAATTTCACTATTTGCAGATGAAATAATACCATATATAATAAGCCCTGAAGACTGCACACACACACACACACACACACACACAACTAGAACTGATAAATGAATTTGATAAGGTCACAGGACACAAAATCAATATACGGAAATCCATTGCATTCTAGACACAATGAAATAGCAGAAAGAAAAATTAAGAAAACAATCTCATTTACAACTGCACCAAAAATAAGATACCTAGGAATAAACCAAACCAGAGAGTTGAAAAACCTAGGCTCTGAAAACAATGAAATATTATAAGAGAAACTGAAGTTCAAACAAATAAATAGAAAGATATTCCATACTCATGGATTGGAAATAAAAACAGTGTTAAAATGTCCATAATACCCAAAGCAATTTACAGAATAGGTCAATTCCTATTAAAGTATCAGCAGCATTTTTCACAGAACTAGAACACATAATCCTAGGATTTGAATAGAGTCAAAAAAGATCCCAGATAACCAGAGCAATCTTGGGGGGGAGGGAAGAACAAAACTAAAGGTATCACAATTCCAGATTTCAAGATATACTACGAAGCTGTAGTAATAAAAACACAAAAATAGACACATAGATCAATAGAACATAATAGAGAGCCCAGAAATAAACCCATGATTTTATGGCCAATTAATCTTTAACAAATGAGGCAAGAATATACAATGGAAAAAAGACAAGTCTCTTCAACAAATGATATTGGAAAAATTGGACAGCTATATGTGAAAGAATGAAACTGGACCACTTTCTTATACCATACACAAAAATAAACTCAAAATGGATTTAAGACATAAATGTGAGATCTGAACCCATAGAAGTCTTAGCAGAGAACACAGACAGTAATTTCTCTGACAATGGCTATAGCAACATTTTTTCTAGATGTGTCTCCTGAGCTAAGGGAAATAAAAACAAAAATAAACTATTGTGACTGAATAAAAATAAAAGCTTCCACAGAGGGACGCCTGGGTGGCTCAGTTGGTTGGGTGGCTGCCTTCACCTTAGGTGACGATCCCAGCATCCTGGGATCGAGATCCCACATCAGGCTCCTTGCTTGGCAGGGAGCCTGCTTCTCCCTCTGCCTCTGCCTGCCATTCTGTCTGCCTGTGGTTGCTCTCTCTCTCTCTCTAACAAATAAATAAATAAAATCTTAAAAAAAAAAAAAAAGCTTCCACAGATCAAAGGAATGATCAATGATCATTGATCAACAAAACAAAAAACAGTCGACAGAATGAGAAAAGATATTTGCAAATAACATATCTGATAAACAGTATCCAAAATATATAAAGAACTTATAAAACTCAACACTGAAAAAAAATCCAATTAAAAAATGGGCAGAAGACATGAACAGACATTTCTCCAAAGAAAACATACAGGTGGCCAACAGACACATGAAAAGATGCTCAACATCACTGATCAGGGAATGCAAATCAAAATTAGCCAAGATATAGAAGCAGCCAACTGTCTATTGATTGAATTAATCATTACACACACGCGCACGCACACACACACACCATAGAATATTACTCAGCCATGAAAAATAATGAAATCTTGCCATTTGCAACAACATGGGTGGGTAAAAAGAGTATAATGTAAGTGAAATAAGTCAGTCAGAGAAATATAAATACTACATGATTTCACTCACATGTAGAATTCCAGAAGCAATGAACAACAACAAAAAAAGACAAACAAATAAAACACCACAACAAAACAAAACAAAAACAAAGGACTCTTAGCTGTGGAGAACACCCTGGTGGTTGTCAGAGGCAGGTAGGCAGGGGATTGGTGAAATAGATGAAGGGGTTTAAGAGTACACTTATGGGATGCCTGGGTGGCTCAGGTCATGATCTCAGGGTCCTGGGATCAAGTCCCGTATTGGGCTCCTTGTTCAAGGGGGGAGCCTGCTTCTTGCTCTGCCTCTGCCTGCCACTCTGCCTGCTTGTGGTCTCTCTTTCTCTCTCTGATAAATCAATCAATCAATCTTAAAAAAAAACAAGTACACTTATAATGAATGCCGAATAATATATAGAATTGTTGAATCACCATATTTTACACCTAATATAATACTGTATGTTACGTATCCTAGAATCAAAATAAAAATTAAAAATATTAGTTTTTTTTAACTATTTTAGTTATTTAAATTATATTTTGGGTGCTGTATCAATACCCTTTCAAATTACTGACTCTTGCCATATTTTTTCTTTCAAGTTTAAGATCTCTATTCCATGTACATTTTGTGTAAATAGCATATTGATGAATACATGTGTTTTGTGTAAATTTTTTTCTAATGAACATGTATAAAATATTTTACCACAAATGTAGAGGATACATATTCTTTCCAAGCATATCTAATACATTTTAAGAAACTAATCACATTCTAGGGCATAAGGTAAGTATATGTAAATGTAGATATATGGTATTATAATATATCAAATATTATTTTTAAAAATACTAAATGGTAATGTGACTTTTTGATTTAATTTTTAAAGATAGTTGATGTCTCCATTCTTTCTGTAAACAATATTAGTACCACAGAATATTCTGATTCTTATCCTTTTTATATAGTTAGCTGTTATTAGTAGATATCAGCAGATTTGTAATTTCCTTTTGACCATTGTTTCTGACATCCTATTTTTCATTCTGGGTTCAATTTCTTTCTTCCTTTCTTCCTCCCTCCCCCCTTCCCTCCTTCCCTCCACCACCTCCTCCCTCCCTTCCTTCCTCCTTTCCTTCTTGGCTGGCTTGCTGGTTTCTTTATTTCTTTCTTTCTTCCTTCCTTTCTTTCTTCTTTTATTTCTTTCTTTCTTTCCTTTTTTTTTTTTTTTTTTTTTTTTTTGTAGTATAACCTTTGCTAATGGTCTTAAACGAAACTACAATTCATCCACTTACAACATACATTTTGACTGTTTTTCTTAGCTGATCCATAAATATGTGCAACCATCACCACAGTCAATTTTGGAATATCCAACCACCACCCCCGCTACCACCATCACCCCCACCACCCTAGTCCTAAGCAACCATTAATCTGTAGTCTGTCTCCATAGATTTCTCTATTCTGGACTTTCATATGAATAGAATCATATAATAGGATTCTGTTCTATATCATATAATAAATAGTCTTTTGTGACTGGCTTCTTAGAACATATATCAGTACTTCATTCCTTTTTCATAGCTAAATAGTTGTAAGAATTTAATGGACATTAGGGTTGTTTCCACTTTTTAGTTTTTATGAGTAAAGCTTCTATGAATAGTCACCTAATTTTTTAAAAAGATTTTATTTATTTATTTCAGAAAGGGAGAGAGAACAAGCAGGGAAGCGGGAGGCAGAGGGAGAAGGAAAAGCAAGCTCCCCATGGAGCAGGGAGCCCAACAAGGGGCTCAATTTCAAGACCCTGGGATCATGCCCTGAGCTGAAGGAATATCCTTAACTGACTGAGCTACCCAGGTGCCCCTTATGTAAAAATTTTTGTGTGGACTTGTTTTGATTTCTCTTGGGTATATAGCTTGAAGTGGAATTTCTAGGTCATATGTTAACTCCATGTTTTAACTTTTTAAGGAACTGTCAGATGTTTTCCTAAGAAGTTAAACCAGTTTACATCCCCCTTGTAGAATTGTGCTCCAATTTCTCTGTTTACTCACCAACATTTTTTATTATTTCTTTTGTTATAGCCATCCTAGTGACTGTGAAGTGGCACGTCATAGTCGTTTTTACTTATATTTCCCCGATGAAGAAAGATGGTTATCATCTTTTCATAAGCGTCTGACCAGTTATATAACTGCTTTATTTATTCTTCTTTGTTGGAGAAATGTCTTTTACAATCCTGTGCCCATTTATTAATTTATTTATAAATTATTATTAATTTATTAATTGGATTATCTTTTTATTATTGAGTTGTAATTGTTCTTTATATAGTCAGATATAAGTATATTATCAGATCTATGATTCATAAATATTTTCTTCCATTCTGTGGGTTTTCTTTTTCAATTTCTAGTTGTACAAAACATTTTAAATTAGATAAAGTCCAATTTAGCTATTTTTTCCTTTGTTGTTCATACTTTTAGTGTCATCTAATTTCTTTTCGCCTGATTCAAGGTTATGGAAATTTGTCCATGTATTTTCTTCTAAGAATTTTATAGTTTTAGCTCTTACATTTAAGTCTATGATCTATTTTGAGTTAATGTTTGCATATGGTATGAAATAAGGGTTAACTTCATTCTTTAACATGTGGCTATCCAGTTTTCCCAGCACAGTTTGTTGAAAAGACTGCTTTTTCCCCATGCAGTGGTCTTGGCACCTTTATTAAAGATCATTTGACTGCAGATGTATGGATTTATTTCTGTGTTCTGAATTGTATTTCACTTACCTATACATTTACATTGGGCCAGTACTATACTTTCTTGATTGCTGTGTAGTAAGTTTTGAAATCCAGAAACATGAATTCTCCTATTTGTTCTTCTTTTTAACTTTCATTAATGTCTTATGCAATTTCATATGAATTTTAGAATAAGCTTGCCAATTTTACAAATTCATTATTTGTCTGGGTGGTGGAGACTTTATTCAGGTTTTTCTCATGTATAGTTTGTTTGAGTGTAAAATTCTGGGTTCACCAAAATTCTGCTGTGTTTTTCAATCATTATATTCATTTGGTTATTTGATGTTTTTCTTCCATATGTTTTTGCTAATAAAAAGTTTGCTGCTATCGATCTAATTTTTGTCCTTTCTAAGGTAATCTGTATTTTTTTTCTCTTTTGTTAATCTTAAGGTAAGTTCTATCTTTGGTGTAATGTAGTTTCATTATATATTCATGTTTAGGTTTGTTTTTATTTTTTTTGCTGAAGATTGAGTATCTGCTATAAGTCTAAGACCCCATTGCTTTCCTTCTGAAATTCCTGTTAGTAACAGGTTGGACCCTTGCATTTTAGTCTTTATGTCTTTCATATCCTCCACCTGTATTTATAGTTTCTACATCTTCTATCCATGAAGTGATCTGTATGAATTCTTCACTTGTATTTTCCATTTTCTTATTGTTTTCCTCAAATATAGTCAGTCTTTTGCTAGCCACTGTTTTTTTTTTTTAAGGTTTTATTTATTTATTTGTTTAGAGAGAGAGAAAGAAAACACCCACACGTACAAGCAAGGGGACGGAGCAGAGGAAGAGGGAGAAAAAGAATCTCAAGCAGATGCCCAGCTGAGCTTGGAGCCCCATGAGGGGTTAAATCTTACCACCCCAAGATCGTGACTTGAGTCAAAATTAAGTCAGATGCTTAACTGACTGAGTCACCCAGGCACCCTTAGCTGCTGAGTTTTAATTTTAATGATGATTCTTTTTTCCTGATTCTATAGTTGGCTGCCGTGATAAGGAGAAAATTCTCTGGAACAAGAGAGCCTAGGTTAAAATTTTGACCTCAGAGCTGAAGGATCTTGATCTCTATTTATATCTATGACTCCGAGTTTCCTCATCTCTAAAAATGAGGTAAAAATAGTATCTGCCTCAAAGGACTGTTGTTAAGATTGAAAAGATAGGATGAGGTAATATATAGAAAATGCTTACCACAGAGTCTGGCATTTACTAAACCCTCTGCTCTTTTTTTTTTCCCCCCCTTTTTTAAACAAGGTTGTCTACATGCTTTTTAAAATAACCTTTCATTCTTTGTATTTATTCTTTTGTTGGTTAATTACCTTAAACATAATAACTGTGTTGTCTTTCACCTCTGAGTTTGGTGTGCCAGTACACCTTTTGTTTCTTCCCTGACTCATAGCACTGTGGTTTGTTTTCTCAGTGCTTATAGTTTTCTGGGCTGTGCTTGTTTACTTGTTTCTTTCCTGTGGGAGTCCCACCCCTCACCTGTAGGTAGTTTGAAGTGATTACTAAGGGTACATTTTGCAGATGTTTTTTGGCCACCTCAGGTGTTTCAAAGTTCCTGGATCAGAATAAAAGTGAGATTTTAATACCATGTGGTTTTAGACACTACATCTACGTGTGACATAAGTTTTTAACAGAGTTTCCTGGCACTTTTACCCAGAGTATGGGACAGACAGATTCTCTGCAGCTCTGCATTGATGGGTGGGGTTTCTGGATTCTTTTAGTTTGTGTGTTTCCTATGACATGGACATGCCTTTGAGAGGAGTCTCTTCATGCAGTGCTCTGAGTTCTAGCTTCCATTTGTATAAGGACCCTTGGCCACATCTGTTTCTGTATGGATTTTTTTAAGCCTTGTCTTCCAGACCAAGAGTCCCTGTCAAGGTTTAAAAACCTCCCATAGTATCAGCTCACTGGAGGGCTCTGGCTTTAAGTTCTCTCTTGTTACAGTTTCCTTGGCATTAAGGAATTATTTTATCCTTTAAGTCAGGTGTATATTTAATTTTTTGTCATCCTATATTATATTAGATCTGACATTTCTATGTGTTTGCAGGAAAAGGATGTAAGTCTTGATTACCTGAGTTTGCCAAGTTGCTGATCAGTGTGCCTCCCATTGCTTGTATCTTCTGCTTCAGTTTATTGAAGTTCAGCAAACACTGGAGTGCCTACTCAGCTAGCCCTCTTCTAACTCATGAAATTGTCCTCCAAGGTGTGGAAGAACAAGTGAAGAAAGACAACTTACTTGCCAGGATCAGAGCAGGATGTTTTACTTATATTTTCAGTGTATAATATTACTACTATTCTCACCAAATAGGTAGCAAAACTAAGGCTCACAAGGATTAAGCCTGATTTTAAAGTTTAAGCTCTTTATGTTATGTTATTTGGTATCCCCTTAAAGCCAAAATGAACTTACTCATTAAATAAAATATTCAACTCTCTGACAAACTTTTTTAAAATGGGATTTGTTTTAAGGTTTTATTTATTTGAGATGGAGAGAGGGCTGAGAGAGAGAGAGCACAAGCAGCAGAGGGAGAAGGAGAAGCAATTTCCCCACTGAGCAGGGAGCCTGATACAGGGCTGGCTCCAAGGATTGTATGATCATGACCTGAGCTGAAGGCAGAGGCTTGAGCAGCTGAGTCACCCAGAGGTCCCACTTTGAAATAAACTTAACACTAGCATTCATGATAATGTTGAAAGAGACTTTTTCCAAACTCAGAGCCCCATTCTTATTGTCTTTAAATGGTGCAGCCAGGCTTTGTATTACTTTTTTTTTTTTCCCTAAATATTTTACTTATTTATTTATGCAGACAGAGATCACAAGTAAGCAGAGAGGCAGGCAGAGAGAGAGGAAGGGAAGCAGGTTTCCTGCCGCCATGCAGAGAGCCAGATATGGGACTCGATCCCAGAACCCTAGGATCATGACCTGAGCTGAAGGCAGAGGCTTTAACCCACTGAGCCACCCAGGCGCCCTGTATTACTATTGTTACCCAACAAAGTGAAACTTCATGAATGCTTATAAAAAATGATTTATTTATTCTTTCATTTGTTTATTCACTGATCTTCTCTTGGATGCTAACAGTGGACTAGGATCAGGGACAGCATTGCTCTTAACTAGGCAAGAGTGACAGGGGACTGGACTCCTCCAACTTAGCCCTTCTGATTGTGTCTCTTCCCATGAAGAGAGGGATATACACATCTAAAGGACATGGCCACCTGGATCCTATGGTTTCCTTTTACAAAGTGCTCTGGGTACAAGATCACAAAATTTGTCCTCAAAACCATTCTGTTTCCTGGACAGATACCCAGGGGTTGTATGCAAAGGCTGGTGGGCCAAGCCTGGGGTTGTGGCCTAGGGTATCCGCACCTATACACACAAATCCTTCTCAGAGCTAAGTGGATTCAGGGGAAGAGGAGGATTATGAGAGGGTTATCCTCATACCATATTCCAGTAAAGGGCCTTGGGGAGTCCAGAGGTTCTAACTCTGGGCCTGGCCTTGCAGGCCATTATAAAAGAATATTTATTAAGGTAACATAGAAGTAGGAACATGAGTGTGTATGTGTGTGAGTGTATATATTCTGCTGTTGTTAAAGATTTATTTATTTATTTTAGAGAGAGAGAGAGAGAGAGAGAGAGAAAGCAGTGGGAAAGGGCAGAGGGAGAAAGAGAAAGAGTCTTAAGCAGACTTCCCACTGAGTGCAGATCTCAATGACTTGTACTTGATCTCACGATCCCAAGATTACAACCTGAGCCAAAACCAAGAGTCCGACGCTTAACAGACAGCACCACCCAGGCACCCCAAGAATTTATTTTAATTATAATGTGATGGCTTGATTTATAACTGTAAAATGTTTAGGCCTGGCATGTGGGCCCCATCTGAACTCTTGCCCTGGGCCCTGCAGATGTTAAGAGTACATAGGATTCAGCTCTAGTAGTATCAGAAACAGATTCTTAAAGAGAGCATTAGAATAAAATGTGTTATGTGCCATGCGGAAATGCTTGGAGTATTATGGGGATCTAGGGAAAGAACAATAATTCAGCTGTAGCTTCCATGTTAAGGAGTTTATCTGGAGACACGAGGGATTTGGGACTGTGAATATCTTAGGCATATGAACAACAGCATGAGGATGGAAATGGCAAGGCGGGGGTGCCTGGGTGGCTCAGTGGGTTAAAGCCTCTGCCTTCAGCACAGGTCATGATCCCAGGCTCCTGGGATCTAGCCCCCGCATCGGGCTCTCTGCTCATCAGGGAGGCTTGCCTGCTTCTCTGCCTGCTTGTGATCTCTGCCTGCCAAATAAATAAATAAATAAATAAAATCTTAGGGGGGAAAAAAAGAAAATGGCAAGGGGAAGCGGGAGGATTTCAAGAGGAGTTGTATTGTTACGACAAATGAATGAATGAATATTTGGAGTTACTCAGCAAGAAGGAGAGGCTGGAGTGGATATTGGTTCCCCCAAGGGGCTTTGAAGGGCTTGCTGCAGTGGTTGACTCTCTGTGGGTGTGGGGAGTGGCCACGGAAGGGCGGGAAGCTGCTAGAGATGCAGCCAGGCCCCTGTCACCCGAACACCACAGGGGCTGAAGAGCAGTGTCTGGCTGGCAAGATAGGAGGCCGGGAGACTTCTTGAGACAGTTGTTAGTGAGAACTCAGCAGGAGACAATGGAAGCCCGGCCAGGGTGGTGGTGCTATTGAGAGATGGGGACAGAGTTGAGAACTATTTAGGAGATGACATCGGTGTCATGTGGATGTGCTTTCGTCAGGCTGACAACTGCACGTGCTCTCAGATCTAATCACTTTTCAGGCTACGCTGAGCTTGGGAAAATAGAATTGGCATCAGCCCCAAAGAGCAATAAACACCCTCAACTAATCAGAATTGATTTGATCCCCGTGGCTGGTGCTAATCCTGCCTCTTTCACAAATGTTGAACAATTCACAGATGCATCAGATGTATTTCTCTTTGGCTTTAAGGACATAGAGACAGAATCAGAGGTCTCCAAAAGTTCCTACCCTGGGACATCTTTTAACATTTGCTGAGGAACCCATGTGAATATTTTCTTGGACAATACAACAGGGGCATACACAAGACTGTGGACAGAGCCTTCCCTTGGGAAAGGCACGTCCCCATTTCCCGCTGGTTTAGGAGCTCCGTGGCCCTTTAGGCCCATGTGATCCTTTCACTTATGGGGCTCTCAGGAAAGAGTTGCTGGATCCGGCAGGCAGGGCCAACCGGCAGCTGACACCCCATCACTGTCCCTGGTGCCAGCGCTCCGAGCGGCTGTTGGCCTTTCTGTCTGGGCAGTGGGGGCGTGATGCAGCAGCAGGCGCCCCAGCCTCCAATCGATAGACTCTGGAGCAGCTCAGCCCTGAGTCGGCCGCCTGCCCGTATCTCTGTGATCTAAATTCACAGTGCCTGCGTCATGTAAATGGCGCTTTATCCGGCTGGAAATGTGAATCCTGTCGGGAGCACTGGGCTCCGTCATGCTTATCAGAAATACATTATCAGGTGGGGATTAGACAGAGGCTGGTGCTACTGTGCTGTCCATGCCCGGTGAGTAATGAATAATGAAACTTCCACGGGCTGGAGACAAACACAATTGACAGGCAGGGGCTGCTGGAGCCACCCTTTCACTCAGTTTAATGTGACACACGGAGCTCCTAGAAGGCTTTCCACTTCACTCACCAGGGCTGCGGTCCAGGGGCCGCCTGGGGGGCTGTAATCCCCACCTCCACACCCTCTCCATCCTGCCATCCAGGCCTGCTTTGCTTTTCTTTCAAACTTCCTGTGCCCAGCAAAGGTGTCATTTTTAGAGGCACCTATGGAAATGTAACAGCAGAGAGGAAAACCTGTACAAATGCCCCATACACTTAATGAGGGATGTGGGGTGGGGACGGACAGGATCGACCATCGCTCTCATCTGAGGAGAGCCAGGCAGGAGATTGCTAAAGGGCTGAACTACTTCAAACCTCAAATTCATCCCTTTTTCTCATAATTACTTTTTTGAAGATTTTATTTATTTATTTGAGAGAGAGCTAGAGAGCAAGAGAGCACAAACAGGGGGGAGGGGCAGAAGGAGAAGCAGACTCGCTTGCTGAGCAGGGAGCTCCACATGGGGCTTGATCCCAGGACCCCAGGATCATGACCTGAACTGAAGGCAGACCTCAGCCGACTGAGCCACCTGGGTACCCCAACTTTTGCTCGTACTTGACTCTGCTTTGAATGAGGTGGTTCAAGTTCTCAGTGTAATGAAGTCTTTACAATCTATAGATTGAAGTTTATTTTAATTCCTTTCATTCCTTCCCCCTTTATTTTATTTTTATTTCTTTATTTATTTTTGGCCGTGAAGACCCAGTTCGTGGAGTAAAAAGTTATAGCAATACTTGGAATACAGGAAACAGCAATCCTTGTCATAATAGCAATAATTAGCTCTCACTCCACAAAAACAATGCTCTTCATGTTTATACTGTAAAGGTGGAATAAGCAAAAGTCACAAAGCCGTATTTTAAAGAAGATAAAAAGAAAAGAAAACCAAAGGAAATGAGGAGGCTTCCCATTAGCTTTTATAACCAAGTGAAACAGTTTAGAGAGAGGCAAGGTTCTCTTATGGAGAGACATTTAGACTCAGAATCAAAGGTCTGGCTTTTATTCAGGGCTCATTTGCTCATTCATTCCTTTATTGAGCAAAAATGGGTGCTGTCTGTGACGGGATCATCATGCCTCACAGAGGCCCAGGGCATGAAGTACACCCATCACCTACCCTCAGGAAGTTTACACCCGAGGAGAGAGAGCATCTCAGGACGCATTCCAGCACAGGTCGTAGGGAACATGGAAGTCACGTCAGGCTCAGGTGAGGTGCTGAAGGAGGAGGAGCACTAGATGTCACTGGCCGCCATTATGTGATCCTGGAGAAGTCAAGCCAAATTGAGCCCCACTCTTCTCTTCTATAAAATGTCATTGTTCGCTCCCACTCTGCCGAAGGCACAGCGTTCCCTGAGAATGACAATCTCACACCATAGCCCTGAGCTTTACCACCCCTCCCAGCTAATCCCAGGAAAGGGTGGGTCTTGAAAACTGTCATCTACCAAGTATACACAAGGAGATATGACCAACGTTACCATCACCACTGCTGTTACTAGTTATACACTAATTACTCTTTGAGCGCTACCACCACAGCTTTTCATGATGTCCTCACAGCAGAGCCAAAATCTAAATCTCGTTTCTCCCTGGCCCTGTTTTCTGTGTGATTTCTATGGTGGATGACACTGTTCTCACTCCTGGAGTGTAACCAAAATATTGGAAGGGAGTTGTTCCAGTCAGCAATCCAAGTTGGTCTTTGTCTGAATGGCATGTAGGTGTGTGTATGTAAGCTTTGGATTTCAGAGGTAGAAACAAAGCCTTCTTAGCATCTGCAGCTTATGGCAGGCCTCTCCCACTGAGGTTCCTGCGAATTGATGCCAGATTCCTTTCAATGAAAGCCACGTGTGGCATCCTGCATGGCAGAGATCAGCTCTTGCAGTGGCCACAAACCTGCTGGGTCACAGGGAGGATCCCAGAACTACAAGGGAACCGGTACATGCGCCAGCCAAACAGAACATGTCCCCTGTTGTTTCATGGTTTTTAGATTGATTGCTTCCCTATTCCATACATTCATGAGGAATTTTGAACGCTGTGGTCTTGATTCCTTGTAAGTCCTCGCAGGCATCTTACCAGGGTTTCAGAGATAGTGCCCCAAGATAAGGCTGCTGTGGTCAAATGCAGCTGCCGGAAGCAGTATTCAAATGGGACCTTTGGGACTATATGCCTGCAGCCACACAAGCCCTCGGCCAGATCAGGAGGGCTGGTGCCGATGTGGGCTAATTACACGATGGCCGCGGCAGGCAGCCTTGCTTATAAGAGTGTGGAAGATGCATTTCAGGTTTCTTTTGTGTATATTGTTTCAGATCCCCTTCTTCCTGCTGCTTTGAGCTCTGTTTCTGTCTGCCCTCCCCATGGGAAGTTTTTTTTGTTTTGTTTTTATTTTTTCTGCTTGGTTTTCTAGATACAACCTCTAGGTATTAGGTCCTCTAGAGGGATCTGTGTGACCACTGCATTCCTCTTGGTCCATTTGTCCAGAACTACCTTGCATTAGTGCCCTTTCTAGGCTCGTAGCTGAGGTAAGAAACAAATCCTATCCCAGTCATCTTTTGTCTAAACCAACTCAATGGCTTCTCTTGTCAATTCAACCCCTTCTCTTCCCAGCTCTTTTTCTGAGCCTCCATTTCCTCTCCTAACTCCTTACTTCCAATTTATCAGAGGCCTGTTTTCCATGTTCCTGTTTATTGTTTTCTGTTAGGACATTCATATTCACATTGCACTGGGCTTGTTAGATGTTGCCTAGACAGTGGTGAACAGGGCAGTCTTGGTCCTGCCCCCTTGAAGCTAGCTGCGCAATAAGCCATTGTACAAACAAATACTTAGACATCATGCTGAGTGCTATCAAAGAAAAGACAGGGTATAATAAACACAACCAGAGCAGCCTAATTTAGATGTGTAGGGTCAGAGAAAGCCTCTCAAAAGCAGTGAGATCCAGTGGAAGGAATATCATGTTCAAAGACCCCGAAGCAGAAGAGCACTTGACACATGCACATAAATGAATCAAGCCAGCATGGCTGACTCACCACACATGGAGGAGAGAAAACATGAAGGTGAAGATAGAGAAGAATGCCAAGGCCAGGTTGTATGAAGCCCTGAAATTCCTGATGAAGATGGCAAGTCTGATCCCCAAAGCAGTGGGAAGCCATTATAGAGTTTCATGGAAGGAGTGGCATATTTGGGAACACGTTAGGTGATGTGGATTCTGTCAGATGGCCCGGGTTTGAATCATAGTTCTGTTCCTTAGAAGCTGTGCAACCTTGGACTAGATATTTAACCTCTCTTTGCCTTAATTTCTTCATCTCTAAAAGATAAGATGATGATACTTCAAAGGTTCTAGTTCTTTAAGTTAGTAGATATAATGTTCTTTCTAAAACTTCTGTCCTATAGAAAGTATTATGTAATTGTTAGATGATAATGATGACAGTGAAAATGGTGATGGAGATGATGGTGAACTTTTAAAGAGATCCTAGTGTTTGTTTTGTGGAGATGAGACTGTAATGACGGGTGTGTTGGGAAGAGGGGAAATAGCCTAATTAAGGGGAAGTCCTTTCACTAGTGTAGGAGACAGATAATGTTATCCTACGTCAGGGTGGCGGTAATGGGATGAACAGAAGTGCATGGATTAGAAATATATTTGGGAGACAGAATCCATAGATTTGATGATGGATTAGATTAAGGAAGGTGTCAGATGGTTCCCAAGCTTCTGGTAAGATTAACTGAATGGATGGAAGTGCCACTTCCTGGAGGAAGAGTATACTTCAGAGAAACAAGCAAGAGTTGGGTTTTTTATAAGTTAGAGATGCCTTTGAAATCTTTCAGTGGGGATGTGAAGTAGCTTGCTGGATGTATAGTCATGAGCACACCAGTCTGGGTTGGAGAAACTTAGCAAAGAGAATGGGTTGGCTAAATTCACTTAAGAGAAAAATCAGAAGAGAGGTACCTAGATAATGTTTGACTCTTGGTGTCGGCTCCGATCATGATCTCAGGGTTGTGAGATTGAGTCCCACATTGGGCTCTGCACTAAACACAGTCTGCTTGTCCCTTTCCCTCTGCTCTTTCTCTGTCTCAAATAAAATAAAAAAGAGAGGGAGAAAGAATAATCAGAAGAGAAGAGGATCCAGGATTAGTTCTAAAGAACTTTAGCATTTCAGAGATGAGCACAAGAGTACAAAGGACAGGAACCTTCTTTGGTCAGCTATAAATAGGCACATATTAAAATAGTACCAGGGACTATTTAAAACTTGCACACTGCTTACCATGTTCAAAGTACTCTTTTCTCAGGGCACCTGGATGGCTCAGTTGATTGAACAACGACTCTTGATTTTAGCCCAGGTCATGTTCTCAGGGCCATGATTGCACAGTCATGAGATCAACCCCCATGTTGGACTCCACGGTGGGCATGAACCCTGCCTGATATTCTTTCTTTCTTTCCTCCTCTGTCCCCTCCCCCCAACTCCTGAACTCTCTCTCTCTCTCCAAAAGAAACCAACCAACCAAACAAACCCAAAAAACAAAAAACAAAAAGTATTCTTTCCTTAATAGCAGCTGACCTGATCCTCACAATGGCCGTTGGTTAGACCAGTCAAGATTATTCTCCCCATTTAACAGATGTGAAAACTGAATAAGGGTGTATCACTTGATCTCAGTAAAGACTGAACTGTTTGTAGAATGTACTTTTTGTTTATAGCACAAGGAATTCTAAAACAAATGTATGTCTTTTATTAATATGGTACATATCTGTGTGTTAAGAAAAGAAATATAGGCTCAGAGAAGTTGCTCACACTCATTCAGTCAAGTAATTAAGAATTTTTATGGCTAATTCTGGAAAAATGGTTTGGAGTTTCCTCAGAAAGTTAAAAATAGATCTAGCCTATAATCCAGCAATCAGCTAGGTATTTACAAAGGATACAGAAATACAAATTCAAAGGGACATAGGCACCCCAATGTTTATAGCAGCATTATCGACAATAGCCAAATTGTAAAAGGAGTTCGAATGTCCATCAATGGATAAAAAAGATGTACACACCATAGAATATTCCTCTGCCATCAAAAAGAATGAAATCTTGCCATTTGCAATGATCTGGATGGAGTTAGAGAGTATAATGCTACATGAAATAAGTCAGAGAATGACAAATACCATATGATTTCACTCAAAGGTGGAATTTAAGAAATAAAACAATCATAAGGGGGGAAAAAAGAGAAAGGCAAACCAGGAAACAGATCTTAACTACAGAGAACAAAATGATGGTGACTAGACAGGAGATGGATGGGGGGATGGGGGAAACAGGTAATAGGGATTAAGGAGGTCATTTGTCGTGAGCTCCAGGTGTTGTGAGTGTTTAATCACTAGATTATACACCTAAACTAATATTACACTGTATGTTAACTAACTGGAATTTAAATAAAATGAAAAAAAATTTATGGCTCATGCTTATGTTGCATTTGGGTGCTATTTACATCAGAGTGCACGCTAGAGTAAGGATCCCTACTTACTGGAGAGTGTTGGAGATTTCATTTAGTCTAGACCACTGGTCCTTAAAGTCTGGTCCTTAGACCACCATCAGCTGCACCTGAGAACTTGGAAATGCACATTCCCAGGCTTCACCCCAGACACACGGAATAGAAGCTGTTGGGGGGCAGCCCAGCCACCTTTGTTTAGGGAGACTTGCAGGTGATGCTGCTGCTCACTGACCTTGCAGGTTAGGTTAGTCTAGACTAGATGAACTTCCACTCTGTGCGCTTCCTGCTCTCCCTGGATAGATTCACTTTCCCACCTGCTGCCCATACACACTCCATGAGGAACCCAAGATTTCAAAGACTTTAATAGAGTTTATTTGTGTCACTCCATGTGGTGGAAGCCCCTTCTGAAAAGTGATAAACAAGCAGTGTTTATATGTAAGAAGGTGAAGCGTATTTGGTTCAGCAGACACTGCTTAGGACCTACTACATATGTGTCTGGTGCCTCGATAAAGAAACTCCTGCATATCACAACGAAGTCCACAAATTATAGCAACTTAAAATCTGTGTTGTAATAATTGTCTGCTCCCTGTTGTGGCTTTTTCATGCTGATCGCAAAGTCCTTCTAAAATATTAATATTCCTGAGAGGCACAAAAGGTAAATGTTATTATCTTTCCCTTCCAGGTGGGTAAGAAAAGGTAAAGGGAATCACACTGGGAAATGCCAGATGTCAGAACCAGAGCTATTCATTTTCCTTGGAAGTGACAGCAAAATCACTTATTTTATTTGAGTTCTCCAAAAGATATCTATGGCTTTAATATCATCTTCCCATTTCTTTTCATTTTAGTGATTACCTTAGATTTGTACTATTGTGTGCAATTTTAATTTAATTATTACACTCTAATGCCTAATTTTGGTTAGCACTTTAATTATGAAGTCATTTGAGCTTTTAGATGAGTTACAGCTGAAGTTAATGAACAGTATTTACTTTCATTAATGACAATTTTCATTACTCTTCCTTTGCACGATCACCACATAGTGAAAGCTTTCAAAGCTAGAGGAAAAATCCAATAAAGGGAAAATTCTACAGGCCCCCTGATCTCCGAGGAGAGCAGATGGAGCTGAAGTGGGCCACATTGTGACGCTGTGGGGGATGGGGTGTTTAATTGTGTTTAATATTGTTTCCAGCGTTTACTTCGTCTTCCACTGTCCATGTTAGCTGTGATTGCCATTCTAAATGGAGAGCTCCACAGACATGGAAATCTGAGCATGAAGGCCTGTGTTTGCACAACTCCAAACTCCCTGGATGGAATATTTTAAAAGTTACTACTAACCCACCGTATGATTTGTTTATATGGCCAAAAACAACTATTTGGAAAGTTTAGATCTGAGGCCCCCATCCCTAGGCATGTGTCAGACTCATCTGTGGAAATTTTCCACAAGATGCACCTGCCTACCTCATGATCCACAGATGAAGCTCAAATCCTGGCCATCTGAGGCAAGGCATCCGATTCAATGTGAGGCAAGTGGTGTGATTCTGCAGCAGAATTGGTTATAGAGAATCATGACATCACTTTTATTTTTATCCCTTAAAAAAAACTTGTGTTCCATAGATAATTTTGGTTGCTTGTTATATATTTAATAGGGAATATTGCATTGCCTCTGGTTTTTGTTGCCATTGTTTGTCTTTCTTTAGATGGAAAATAAAAGGTGTATTTGTAGCTTTTCACAGAAACATTTCTGCAAAGCTCCTTGTCCTCTAGTCTTCTCTTACTTCAAGCCAAAACATGCTTCATGTATTTGTCCTTGTCCATAGGAGTGAAAAGCATGGATGCAGAGGGAATCTGCTGTGTGGGAAGCCTGGGTCTGGTGCTTACTAGTTGGTGAGACCAAACATGTGCTTGGCCTCTTAGGCTCCTCCTTTGTTAAATAAGACAGCCCCTGTCTCATGGGGCTTCTCTGAGAAGTGAACAAATTCATATGTGTAGAGTGCTCTAATTCGTTCTGGGCACACAGTGCATCAAAATGAGTTGTGTGTTGCTGTGTGGTGATCACCACTTAGGACACTGGAATCAGGAATCAGTATTATTACTATTTCTGAAAATGCTCATGAACTCAATTTCTGGATTTCTTTCTTTTTTTTTTTTTTTCTTCTTTCTTTCTTTTTTTTTTTTTTTTGGCACAACATAAGGAGAAGTTATCTTCTAAGCAAAACAATTATGTGTACATGATGTTAAGGATAGCGTGTAACCCATTTAAAAGAAAATAAACTTTTTAAAAGAAATTATCATTGCCGAAATAAACAAAGACCAACCAAATGAGAACAAACAAAGGCTGTTTTTTCTGAGCTTGCTAAGGCAAGGGAGTCAGCCACTATCACTTGCATTTGGCAGTAACTCAAAGCAGGCAGAGGAATGGGAAAGCTTTAGAAATGATAAAAGGGGAAGTGCCGGGTGTGTCCCCATGGGAGGCTAATGGTATGGGGAAGTAGTAGGCAGGCAATCGGGAAGCAGGACGTCCTATGTGACTGGTTAGGCATGCATCCTTGGCTTTCTCTGCTTTGCCCAAAATTGGAAGCAGGAACAAACCTGAGGGAAGCTGTCACTTATTAATGTATTCCTGGCTATTTAGGGCTGATGGATATAAGGGCCATTGTTTGGCTTCCCAGGTTGTTGGTAGAGATAGCTGGCTATCCTCCTGCAAGTCCAATGTCTAGCATGCGGGATCCCTGGGCTGGTTACTATATATAATAGGATGGTTTCTTGGGCAAGTTGTTGTAGTTTGTGGGTCAGAAGTCTATTTTTATACATGTATTGAACATTTGGTCTCCCATTCTATTCGATGTTAGTATGCAAATGATTTTCGCTTCTTAAGACTATCTGATCATTAAATCAGAGTGGCTAAAACTTCTATTTAGACATTCTGTAAGTTAAAAATATCTACTTAAAAGTAATAAAGTTGTATTGATTTTTTTTTAAGAAATATTCCTATAGCAATTGCTAGATGAATAAGTATTTTGGATTGAATTGATTTCATAGCTTATTTAAATGCATGATGGTCTTTCTCCCACTGGGCTTAGAGTAAAGTTTTACTTAGATTCACTTAGACTTTTAATAATTTTAGCTAACAATTCTGTGCTCTTGGAGTGGGGGGTAGTACATTAGATCATCGAAAGGGCATAATATTAGGAAATAATTTACTAATGCCTTCGAATAGTATTGTACTGTTATTTACTTAACTAGTTTTCACCTGGAGTTTTTGCATTGTATGTATGTACATTTTTGTTTGGGATAATTTCATGATTTAATTATATTTTGGGAACTCAGGTAGAAAGAGAACTCTAAAATGCATTAGTTGATAGAGATTAACTTGTTTAGGGGTAAAATTAGGCAAGGAGCAAGCCACCTAGGAAAACCAACAGCTAATTGTTTTAATATGAGGATCCATTGTGGCATTGTTATGATGTGGTGTTTAAATCTGACCCCTTGTCTTATGGTTCACTGCCTTTTGGGAGTTAGCCTGTCATGCACATGCCCTAACTCTAGTACGGCAGAAGGTCTGATGCACTGAAGGGGTGAAGATATAGGTTAAATGAAACTTCATAACTTTGTGGTCACCAGGAGAACAAGCAAGGCTTAGTCAGTTGTTCTCATGTTGGATCCACTAGGCTCTGGATCCCCCAGTCTGGCTCTTCTACTACAACTTGCCTCATGTAAGATGAGGGACTTTGAGACATTTGAGACATTTGAGAAATTGTAAAGAAAACTTCCAAAACTCTAGTTGAAGTTGAAAAAAATGTGTGCACACACATGCACACACTTATGAAGCCATGCAAATACTCCCTGACTTTGCTTCAGCTTGCCCCTTGTTCTAAAGAGAAGGAGATTAGCATTTCCCTCTATTTTTATGGGACAGACTCTTCAGGAGAAAGTGCTTTTATTCTTCTAAGAAGTAAGGGTGGAACTTGGGAGTTGTTTGATCTTTGTAACTCCTGAAACTCACCAGGAACCAAAAAAATAACAGAAAGACAGGAGTGGAGGAGCCAGAACCACCATGATCTCCTGTATAAGTGATGTACTTCTCAGTATAATTAAATGTCTTTCCAGAATTACCATTTCTCTGGCCAAGGCAACCCATTGCTGAGCTTTCATTTGACTAAGAAACATCTATCCTGTAGCGAGGAGAGGAAAGCTTGAAGCTGTGAGAACGTCAGAAAAGTCGACCCTCAACGTAATCTATCCCCGATGTTGAGCATGCAGATGCCAAGAGTGGGGGCTGATGGACTGGCCTGGGCACCAGCCTGCACTGCCGTCTCCATGGAAACCCCATTGGCAAGAGTGAAATATGAGTTTGCAGGGAGACACACCTGCAGTTCTTAAGTCTCAGCGCATTTGCTTCCTTCCCTTTGCTTCATTCGTACCTTTTTATTAAATGAGTTGATTTGTCACCACCGACTCTCTCAGACAGCAGCCCAAGGTTCTGATCTAAGGGAAAAAAATAAGACTTCCATTTCAAAAATTTGCAGACGTTTCGAGTAGTACAGTGCTGCTGTAGATAAAACTAAGGATGTGGCAGCCCTCTCTGAATTGGATGACTTAATTATTCTGGCTGTTCCTTCTCTGGGGAAAAAAAAAAAGTTATAGCAGAAACAGCAAGCTATCTTGACTATCTCTGTCATTTAAGTCACTGATAGAAGAAACCGTTGAACACTTTTGGTCTGTGGTCTCCAGGGTGTGTTAAATTTGTACTGAGGTCTGGTTTTAAAGTTTATTTAACCTAAAGATTATTTTCCTGCTGGTTTCAAAAAAGTTTCCCAAATGCCCTTTCTTCAATAAAGCCTTTCTGTGTTATGTTGTAAAGAAATCACTGCTGTTCTTGCCCAGACCTATCTGGGTGTGAAGATCCCCTGCTTACTTGCTGTCTCCTTCTTTGGCACCTTCTGGATGTTAGCATCCAAAATAGCCCCAACAAGGAGATTGTTTTTGATAAACTGCTTCAAATCCTTTATGGAAAAGGATAGAACATAAATAAGTACATGAAAAAATACAGCATATATGTAAGTCGGTAATATGTTATCCCTTACTATATATATATATATATATTTTTTCACAGTATTTATAAGCCCCTTGATCAGGAATTTAGAGGATTTAGAGTAGGTTTTCTTTCCTTGTTTACTAGTTGAGAGAGTGTCAAGTGCAATTAGTTTATTATTAAGGGTTTCCAAAATTAGATAAATAAAACGGTCCACCCCCTTCCACACTTGCTGGCATGTGGTAAAAACCAAAATGGGGCTAAGCCACACATAATTCTTACTCCCAACCCCTTTCTGCTACAGGAAAGTGGACTGTTGTTATGGATTTCCAAAAAATCCCTACTTGCTTATAAGCTGATCTCTCTCAGACCTATCCTGAGTCCATTCAGTTTGGACACTAATGAATATGTGAGAGGCTAATGATTTTTAATCCACATTTTCCCTATCATTTACTTTTTTAAAAATCCCACAGCATTGAGCACCGGTTATAGTATTTTTCCAGAGATCAAGCTTGGAAAAGGGTGTGAAAGGGACATTTAAGAGAGAGAAAAAAAAAAAAAAAAACCTAAAAGGAAAGAAAACAACCCACTATTAATATACTAGAGTGAAAGCCCTTGAATGTCCCATCAAAAAGCTTCTGTACTTGGTTTTCCTACTTCTGGCACCTGCTGATCCTACTTAAAACTCCCTGCATTCATTAGAGCCAGCAAATGCTTCTCAGAATCTTACATACAATGTGGGGCAGAGATCTTCACCACTAATTAATGTGGCAATCTCCACCGAGCAAATGGGCTCATGTCCACAGTACAGAAGGTCAGGAGAAGCACATGCCCCTCTTTGTTTACCAAGCTCCACAGTGTTTAAGGCCCGATAATGCTTTTTGATGGGTATCGTGATGACAGGTTTGGATTTTAGAAGCATTTGGACTGCTCTTGGGAAACATACACACACACACACACACAGCACATTCTATTTTTCTCACTCATCACGTGATCTACACCAGAATCAGAGCAGCAGTTACTGAATATTAAATTAAACTGCAAGGAAAAAAAAGGAAGAAGAAGAAAGAAGAAAGGAGAGTCAGAATGCATGAAAACAAGCTGGAAAGGTTAAGAGCAAAAGGAGAATTGTAGAATAGTTTCGGTCTGTTTGGAATGAATTAATCAGACCATTAAACAAATCTTTTAATCTAAAGTATCTCTTTCATTTCTGTACCCTGTAAAACAACATGATGGAGAGTTGATGGTGGATTCTGCCATTGCTCCTTATTTGTATTACACAGACTGGAGTTCTGGCCTCATTAATATTCTGCTGCAGTCAAAGACCACACATTCAGGCTGAAATGTGGACTAGAAAAGTCAGGGGGGGGGGCGCTGCTGAGGTCTCTCAGTTTGATAGGAACTGCCAAGAGGTTTCCTCCTCTTATCTTATGTCATCTACTTATTTATCATCCCCCATGACTTAGAGAATATGATATAATTTCTGAGGAGCTCTGCACCCCCCTCTCAAAAAAGTGTTTAAGACTATACATTCAAATTTTAAACAATATTTCAGGAAGTGTGGAGATCCCCTGCAACCCATCTGTTGACACTGAGGTTAAAGGTAAGGGGAAAGCCAATATTATCTCAATATCCATACTAATATTATAAGGGATCTATCTTCAGATCTTTTCAATGGGTCTTATATTATGGCACATTTCGACTAACAGAAATACCCAACTTGAGTGAAAATCACAGTGTTACTAATTGCATATCAGAATTAGATGATTCAATTCCCCACACACACACACCCAAAGATCCATTGATACCAAAAGCATTAAGTGTGGGAGTCGGGAAGCCCAAAGCTAATTCTACTTCTTCCAATAACTGAGATTAAGACTCTGGACAACTAATTTAATTTTTTAGGGTCTCGATTTTCTCATCTGAGAATGAGAAGGCAACTGGGTGTCCTCAGAGGTCCATTTCAGTTTTCCGTTCCTTCCTGTTTGCTACAGCGAGAGAATTACAGTGACTGTAAAAGGGGAAAATAAATAAAAGGCACAACAGAAAATATAATTAACAGAATGAAACTGTAAAATTCCACAGGAAAACGAGGACGTAAAATGCATCTAATTTTTTCTAGCTGTATGAATAATTTTCCCGTCTATATAATAGTTGCTGTTATTTAGTTCCTTGAGGTTATGCTTTGCATTTGATTCCCTTTTTAAAAAGTATTTTAATTGCCTGTGTTTCTTAGTAGGGTACCTATGGCCAAGAAGATGCTGGAGAAATAATTGTAGATGAAAAAACGGTTGTGTAATGTGGGAGGTGGAAAAGGGTTGAGAGAGCCCCTGAGGCCATGTGGGCAGGCAGGGCCCAGCACCGTGACTGCTGGGTGGCCAACTCCACAGAGTTCTTGGAAACTGGAGTTTTTTGGAGCCGTTTGATTAATGTAAACAGGGAGCATTTGGCAAGCCCAGTGGAAAAGGACATTTTATGTAAAGCTATAATGACACAACATGCATTCTCTCCCTGGTTTATCTAATCACATCTGCATTTCAATGCTGCTGCTGTCCTGTGAATCTCCTAAATTATTGTCCCTCAGTTTTCCAAGAGAATACAAACCTCTCTTCTTTCAGGAAACAAAGAGGATGCTTGGCTTAGGTCTCTCATGGAAGTTACTGACACTAATCCCAATCCAGAGGAGAGGAATGCCAGATGGAAAGAAGAGAGCTTTCTGTCCCTTGAGTAAAAAGAAAAAAAGGAAAAGGTTTATCTCATTACTTGGGGATAAAAGAACTAAGCTAGCTTCAAAGTGGTAGGTCTTTAAACACCCATCAGAAACCACAAGTGTGAGACCAGATCAGAGTAAGGGAAGCCCTTTTCCCCAATTAGCTGGCAGCCTCTCCCTCTGTCCCTTCCCACTCTTTCCTTTCCTTTCCTGAATCCAGCACGATTAAGTGGCTGTTTTATCTCCTCAGTGCTGAATTTTAAAGGGAACAGCTAACTGTGTGATCATATTATTAATATTTATACCCTGTCACTGAATGTTGACAGATTAATTATGCAACATAGTATAAAAATCAGCAGGCAGTGTGGACCAGCGGTGGCAAAGTTAAGAACTCAAGAGGGGGGCTGGCATGTGCCCCAGGGGGACCGTAAACCTCATGCTCTAGCCCCTCTCAGGTAAATGGTCTACTGACTTTATTTCCCACTCCTTACAGCTCAGCGAATCACCTTTGTGGACATAGACACGTAATGTTCCGAAGCCCTCTTTGTCTGCATTCTAGCTAGATCTCTCTGGGCATTGACCCCTTGAGCCAGTCGGCCCTAAGGCAGATGCTGTACCTGGGACGCATGTGATTGAACCAACTGAGCTGTGGGGGACACTTTCTGGACTGCGTTCTCAAAGAATAGGGGTCCTTTTCTTAGAATATACATTGTCTGTAATTGAGTAGGAACATTTTTGCGTAGAGTGCTCCACTAGATGCTTAGGGAGTACAACAAAGAGAGTAAAGTAACTGCCAGTCCTTAGGAAGCTTTAACTTTAGTTGGGGAAGCAAGGCTTTGGTTCAACAAGTGGCATGGGTAAGGGTGCTACAAGATGTCCTCCCAATTTTGCCACTATTTGGTTCTGTCTGGCTAAGTGACTTGGCCTGCCTGGACTGGAGGTTCCTTTGGTGATGTTGGGGCTTTAGAGAGTTCAGTTGTGCAGGACTCTGTAGAGTATGGACGGACCATCAGGAGCAATAACATTCCTGCCACATGCCTGGGATCCAGGGTTGGCAGGTGGCTCGGGGCAAAATCTATAGCCACAGGTCCTTGTCTGTGAAATGGAATAACAAGGCTGCCGGGTTTATTATATGGATGGTGTATGTATACATAAAGTGCTTAACTGTGATGTTAATAGCGAGGACATAAAATTGAGTAACACAGTTAGGGATGTTTCTGAAAGAAAAGGGATGTGTTGAGGTCGCCTGACAGCCTCAACTGTCTTAGATTTTGCTGTTTTGCCCTTCTCTTCAGCCTGGCCTGCATTAACTTGTATACATAAGGAGCAGCATTGTGTGGTTAAATACGTGGCTGGCGCCATGGTTGCCACATGGTACCTCCAGCATCCCATACTATACCTCTGCATGGAACCGTATACTGGCGCTCTTTGGAAAAGGTCAGGCAGCTATACTGTATTCTGTGAGGCTCCACAGGACACACGGGGCCAGTGTCACGAGACAGTTCAGTAAATGTTGACCGAGAAATAGCAACATGGATAGTGATGGAAATCGTAGTGGTGGGATGTCTTTGCACACACAGGAGGAGATTCTGCAGTGGCACTTGACCGGAGGCCTGCTCCAGAGAGTGGAAATGCTATCTCGGAGCGCTCAGGATGCTTGGGTGATAGATGTGACCTGTGTGCAGTTTGTCATTGTTCTTCTCACTGAGTTTGTATGTGTGTGTTTGGTAGTTATTGAAGGAAGGTGAATAGATCATTCTGGAGAGAAGTTCACTTGAACCAATCAGTTATCAGGTCACATAACAAAAAGCTGTTGCAATCACAACACATCAAATCAATTCTGGGAGTGATATACCTTATAATCACGCAATGCAAATAATCAAACCCAATAAGCAAGCAAACCTTCAATGTCATCAAGCAGAACTCCAACTACAAGTAGCTCTGATCGCTTTAAATCAACTCTTTACCCCTTCTGCTGCAGCTACGGGAGTCATCCTGTGCTTTCCAAGCCAAGCTCGATAATTCAGCATCCACAAACATGATGCTCCAGTTAACAATTTATCTTTGCTTAGCAAGTTGACTGATTAAATTAACTGTTTAATACTATTCTGAGATCATCTGTGAGTTAGGGAAAAAAAAATTTTTTCCAGTTGTATGTATAAAGGGAACTGACCATCATCTGAAGGGAACTGACCATCATTCATTCTGACCATCATCTTTTCTGGGTCTTTGCCCATGCCAGAAACCAGTTAAGGGGGTTGAATGAGGAGAAACAAAAGAACTACAGAGTGTGGTCCTTGCCCTCCAAAATGAATTGGGATGAACGGCATGCCAAGAGCAATAAGAATACACTGTGGTAAATGTGATGCTATCTCTACAGATCAAAACGAATTTCTTAGTCACCTACTGTGTGTCCACCCCTGCCAACGTGCCCATAGGATAACAGTCCATGTCCAGAAGGACCTCATAGTGTGCTAGAGAAACAGAAGAGTGGAGAACACTGTGAGATAATGAGAAAGGGAACGTCAGGTGAAGTCTAGGAAAAAGGAAGCCCCTTAATTCTGAATCCTGGAAATAAATCTCAGGAGAGCTGAAATTTTTTTTTTTTTTTTAAAGATTTTATTTATTTATTTGACAGAGAGAGATCACAGTAGACAGAGAGGCAGGCAGAGAGAGAGAGAGAGGGAAGCAGGCTCCCTGCTGAGCAGAGAGCCCGATGCGGGACTCGATCCCAGAACCCTGAGATCATGACCTGAGCCGAAGGCAGCGGCTTAACCCACTGAGCCACCCAGGCACCCAGGAGAGCTGAAATTTTGTGCAGTATGCTTGTACAACAGATTTCCATAGATCATCTTCCTACCCGCTGGAGTTGTAGGTGGTCAAACGTAACTCCGTTTTGTACGCGGAGGAGGAGAATCAGCCAAGGCTTGGGTATGGATGTCCACACTAATAAAGCAGGTGCAGGGGGACTAGGTTTTCAGTTTTCAGCACAAATGTTTCACCATGATTATGCTGTCCGTTCTTATTGGTCAGAGCCTGTATGATGAATAAGCCACCCTGTAGGTTGATGCGAGGTATTTGGGTAGGTAATTTCTTGCTTTTAAACCATTAGAATGTCATTTAGTGCATTAGTAATAAATTAATAGAGTTAACAAGAGTGGGGAATTATTTCAGTGTGCGGCCCCAAAGAGCAGAGAAGAATAGACCAGACTGCATATTTGGAACCTATTAGTGCTGCACTTGCATGTGCCAGGTAACCTTCCAGAAGGTGCTTCTTTTAAAAGGGACTCTGGTGAAGCTTAACATTAGAGTATGGTCTGTTTAAAATGACCCACACACTGTAGGTAAATTTGACAGCATGACAGAAGGTTTATCCAGACAGGCTGTGCTGTTGGACACGATTTCAGACCAGAAATCTCTGAAAGTCAAATCTTTACTATTCTACCATGACTATGGACTAGTGGGTGCTCAGAACAGAGCCTTTCCTCTCTTTCTCTTTACAAAGCTCAATTAAAATGTGCGTGAGCACTAATCTCCCTGTTCAGAGCTCCTGTGGTGATGGATAGAGCCATTTCCAAGTGTGTTTAGGCTCAGCGGAATCTCTTAACCCATTGTGGGACCTGCACGGAGGGGAAAGAAAGGCAAGAAAAATGAAAAAGCCAGAGGAGGCAGATTACACTCAGAAGAAATGGAGTACAGAAAAGGTTTGTCCACATGACCCACAAGAATGAGAGAGGTTGGAAGTGGGTCCCCTGAACTGTGCGCTGTGGCCATTGTCAAAAGTGAAGAAACTTCTAGTAGCCGGGCAAGAAATCGTTTCTGATGCCAAGCTCACTGCGTGTTTACCAATGTGAAGGTTAATTGTGAGGCAAGAAAATGCCACCACGAGGCTAAGGCTTTTCTATTGCTGCTTTTTGTCAGCATCTCCAGGAACCTGCAAACACAGAAGAGGTCCTTTGATAGCCACGTTGGCAGCCCACGTCGCTCACTGAGATCCGGCAGGTTAATGTAGCGCTGCCAACCCTCCAGACTGAGGCAATCAGGAGCACTGCTTGATAGAAATAAAATGAAATGTGGTGGGAGGAGGGGGGAGCCTGTGGTTGGTATTTCAGCTACTGGCAAAGCCCTCCTGAAATCAAACCCTCCGTGGAAGGCGGGTATTAGCAGAGTGGCTGAGGGGCACCTGCAACGCCGAGATTAATCCCCTTTTTGTTTTCTTTCGGGTCTATCTAGGCACTGCTGAGTGGAAGAATTTATGTTGGCCTCCTTCCTGAAAGGGAGCTGCAGGCTGAGAAAAGAGGATGTGTCATCGTATGTCACTTCTCAGTGTGTCTCCGTAGCTGTCTGTCTGTCGCTCTGCCGCACTAGATCCCGGCCCCTCCCTGCCAATCCATTCCACCTTCCTTCTGCTTCTTGGTCATTTGTTTCTGTGCCTTGAATTCTTATCTCCTATCAGAGCAAGGCGACCACAGTCTCTGATGACAGAGCCCCCAAAATGTGTCTCTCTTCCGTCCTCCAGAGCAAGTCAGGTCAGAGGTCCGGGCAGGCATTAAAGTGAATAAAGGGGAAGTAAGCTGGCCTTTGATCACCCTTCAGCTCGGAGCCCAGAGACTCTGACCAGGTTATGCAGATGTCGTTTGCAAATTAGCTAATGCTCTGGGAGATATCCCTGGGGGATCCTTTTGAAATGCAGAGCAACCCGATCTCTCACAGCAGCCTTCAATGCTTTTATTTAAGCAGAGGAGTCATTTTCTTTGGAAAATAAAATACCATTTATAACGTCGATATATATAAAACAGAAGTGGATGTGCTTTGACTGAAAAGGGGTGTGAGGGGAGGTGCGGTTGGTCTGGAGTCAGCCCGGTGAGACTCTCCAGTCCATCTCTGGGGACTCACAGGGCCACCACACACGTATCTGTGTACATGGTGTTGTCAGCAAGCTCTGCTGCTGGGCACCCGGCTGCAAGGTCCTGCAGGAAGGGGCACCTTGCATACACTCACACAAAGGTACCCCAGGAGCTGGCAGAGGCTCTGTCTGCTCTTTGAAAGGCTTATTGGTCCCAGGAGCACTCTCACCATCCCATGTTCTAAGGTAGAGTCCTATTAGATTTTTACGGAGGAGCTGCTCTCTCTCCTGGTGTACATCTAGAAGTTACCATGGCGGGCACCATTTTGTTGGGCATATTTTATGTGCATTTCCTGACAGGTCATAACTAGGGTACAATTTTAAATCTCAGAGCTTTGATAGCTACATTCTTACTATTCCAGATAAGGATTTTAGCAAAATTAGTGGTTGCGAGGTACCACTATTCCTCTTCTTACTGTAGCACATGGCAGAAGAGGTGGGCTTATCTCAGTAACTTACGTTGCCCCAAATTCCATCCCTCAGCAATGCAAATTAGTGGATGCATTTTTGATCTAAGAGTCAGTACTTTGGAAAATGGCATTTACCCTACAATGGCTATGCCCCAGGTAGAATTCTGGGCTTTGGGTTGAGTGGCTCAAATCCAGAGAACAGAGGGGGGACGATTGCTGGCTCACGCGTGAGCTGCTTCAACATCCTGCCTAACTGAGCACAGCTATGCTCCATTTACAAGAGGCAGCGTTAGCGCGTATCTCATGTGGTTTTAAATAGAAGCGGGATGTAACCCTTCTTTTCTAACAGCACAAAACTCCTTCCCGAAGAGTCACCTTGAGGAGATATGGTTTCTTGTGAAGAATTACTGTCTGCATAGTTAAGTCAGAGAGCCATAAAACAGATCTCTGAGTTTATAATCTGTGTGCTTTCAGTGACTGACTGATTCTGTGGCTTTTGGGAAGACTGCAGTTCCTCTTTGTTATTGTTGATTGAAGTCTTACAAACTTGGGAATATAGCATACACAGGAAGTGCTGTGTGCGTGAAGGATGCCGCCCACCCATATAGAGATAGTAACGTGGCTACTGGGACTCTTATTCGGGGGTCCTGGGACCCTTGACGTAAAGAAGAAGTAAAAGTAATGCGATCAGCCTCTCCTCTTCCACTTCTCACTTACTCCTTTCTCTGCCTTTGGAGTCACACGACTGGTATATTTAACTATATTCTTTCTGCTGAATAATCGGCTAATTGATTTATTACAGGCATGGCCTTTCTGGTCTCTGTTCCTTAGCATCCTGCAGTGAGTTTTGTTACCTTCTCGGCCCTGTTTATTGCATCCCCATCGTGCAAGTAACTGGAAACTTGGCACTAAGCAGATGGGAAAAAAATGCATTCTATAGATATCAAAGCTTAGTGGCTGAATGTTGATCTCTTTGGAGGTAGATGGCTCCCAAGACCCTGATGCTTTTGAAATACGCTCTAAATAACCTATTTTTCCATGTGAACACAGGGCTCGGTGGATGGAGATTATTTTCAAGTAGCCCTCAAGGTTAAAGTTGGTTGCTCTTCCAGATGGTTTCTATCTAATGCTTTGGATTATGATATTGAACCACCCTGTGATCAGAACTCCTAGTGCCAAGAATAACAAGAAGTGGAAGCCAGCCGCAGCGAGGGCTGCTGCTTTGAGGGCATGCCGAGATGTAAGGGTCAAGGCCAGACCATATGGTCTATCAAGGCCCTGCTGCAGTAACCCCAGGAAATACAAATCAACTCCTGGAACTGCTCATCATCTCTGTTTCCTATCGCGTCCGTCACCGTATCCTCTGAACGCCCCTTTCCCCAAGTCCTTCTTCCCCTAATTTATGCCACGGGCTTCTTTCCGCTGCCATGGTTTCTAGCAGCCTCCTGAGGAACCTGTTTCTGAATGGTACATGGTTGAATGACATGACAAAGCAGAGAGGGCTCCTAGGTAATAGATTCAAGGGTGAGATAGTTTATTGAGCCTGACATTACAGGAGGTGATAGGGACATTGGGTCCCAGCCACTTCAGCGAGAAAATCAGTTATGATTTACCTCCCCAGGGAAAAGCTTCCCATTTTTGGACACTTGAACCCTAAAAGGGGAAGTCGAGGACAGATCCCTTGAGAGAGCAGAGGTTCTTTTTAGTATGCTTTTCTTTTCTTTTTTTTTCTTTCTTCCTTTTCTTTCTTATTCTGGAAGCAGTTATTCCAGCTCAAAGTTAAGTGACTTTAAATACTTGCTTTCTTTTCAGCAAGGATCTAATGAGGCTATATGTACTCACCTAAAAGAGAAGTTCCATGAAGGCAGACTATAATAATTTTTCAGGAAAAGATAAGAGGACATCCAGCATTTTGATCCTTATTAAAAATTTTTTTATTTTATTTAGTTTTAAGATTTTATTTATTTATTTGACAGACTGAGATCACAAGTAGGCAGAGAGGCAGGCAGAGAGAGAGAGGAGGAAGCAGGCTCCCTGTGGCGCAGAGATGCGCTGGCTCCATCCCAGAATGCAGGGCTCAATTCCAGGACCCTGAGATCATGACCTGAGCCTAAGGGAGAGGCTTAACCCACTGAGCCATCCAGGTGCCCTTCACTTTAATCTTTTAACCATCAAAATCAAACGTGGGCTGTATACGCTCAGTTTTGCATGTACATGGCTTCATTCTATTTCTCCCCCCTTTCATATGTTGAGGATTTATACTCCTTGGCCATACAACTTTAACATCCACAGTCAGCATCTACTTGAGAGAAGGGGGCAGATAGTGAAATAGGAATTCCATCTTATGATGGGCAGTGGGTTTACGCTATCGGACTGCACAGCAGCCTCATGCTAAGGAGAGTATTTTCCTCTTGTTGAGAGAGTTCTAGCATTGAATGACCAGTCCTTGCCACTCCACTCAAACTCTAGTTTGTATAGATGCCTGGATGTTTTCCTTTATGAAAACCTCTCTGCATATTTATCACTTTGTTCATTGCAGACTCCCAGCAACCTAGTGGGCAGACCCGATACCCCCACACCCCTTCCAATTCCCAGCAGCACAGCAGCCGCCACAAACCCACTCAGCAGAACAGCCTTGTTCCCCGAGAGAGCACTTTAAGGAGCTGACCTTAAAGAGCAATTCGAGTCAGGAATGGAGAGGCTCAATTGTTCATAAACCTGGCTTTTATTACTTGGAGATTCTTTCTCTACAGTACAAACTGCTCTTTATACAATTTTATCCAATAAAGTGCTCCTTTCCTCAGCACCCCGCTTTCCCCTTTGGGCTTCCTCCTACTTCTCGCTGCCCCCACCCACCTGTGGGCTTTGCATGGGACAACAATAGAGAAAAGGACTTACCATCCGCAAAGCCCCTGGCTCTGGGGAAGGCCGGGCTGGCATGCCGAGCACAGGGCGTGTATCCTTCTCCCTCTTCTTATTTCGGCAACAATTAGTGAAAGAGAAGTAAGATAATGATACTTTTTCCTATGTTGCCAGGTCAGACCAACACTGAGTCAATTTATTATTCGCATTCAGAGTCCCCAGATGGTTAACGAATGATAACAAACACACATTGGTTGTTTCCCAGGTTGAGGAACTAGAAGTCTCAATACAGATTCGTGTAGTTCCATTAGTTTAACCCTTGAAGAGATTCCTAATGCTTCACGTCTTGACTTAATTGGACTCACGTTTTAGGGAATGGATAGGTCAGTTGTCTGGAGACAGGAGGAGGACTGAAATGGATCCCACCAAATCCTACTACTTAGTTAATAGTGTCATATGTAAGTAGAGAGAACTGGGGGCAAGTCCTCCCCAGTTCTGGATCATAGATGGTCCATCATATAATTCAAGCCTAGGCAGACAACTGGAATGGTCTAGTCCTTTTTAAATTTCAAATAGGAAGAGCAGGCAGTATGTTATCAGAAAAAGCTCTTTACAGTGGTGATTCATAAACAATAATATGGAAACACTGTAAATTAGCCAAAGCATGTAAATGTGCCTTCATGAGACTTCTGACATAGTCAGTCTTTTCTCCGAGATTGAATTAGCTGACTGGAAAATGGTGTCTTCTTGTGTAGACCATATTCCTAAGTCATTAGCCATGATTTCTAGTTTGGGTTTATTTAAAGTCAGGCACGAAGGTTCTAGTGATTAGTGAACCAATATGAGTATAAAACACTTCTAGAATTTTGTGATCTCTCCTCACCTATTACAGTTTGTTCCTGATCTAATTCAACTGATTCCGGTCTTTTCCCCCTTGCTGTTCCTGAATCTTTTCAAAATATTCTATTTAGTTTTCACAGAAACAGCAATTCTCTTTCACACTCATATTGTATCAGTTTATGAGGAATTTAGGTAAATTATGTAATTATATGAAAAAGTACATCTGGTAAGAACAGATTTGGGAAAGATGCAGCTGCCTCTTGGTAAGCATATGGCTCAACAAGTGAGTGCCTCGGTGCCTGGGTAATCCAGAGGGAAGGACTGGCGTACAAGGGAAATTCAGTGTGTCCCGGCGACGTCAGACAGGATGCTGACAGGAAGGATGGAGAATGCCAGTTAACTAAGGACACAGGTTAAGAGAAAGTTAAGCAGAAATTAGTTAAGAGAGCTTTCAGTGCCTGCTTGACTAAGATTCCAGGTTTCTGAACTCATGTGCTAATATTAGTAATCGACCTCAAACAAATTACGTAACCTCTCTGAGCTTCAGTTTATTCATGTATAAAATAAGGATATTACTAACCATTCCCTTTAACCCCAGCCCTTTAATGCGTACCTTTAAATAATGTTTACTAATAATATTTTTAATATTTTAACAATTTAATAACTATTTAAATAAATAATTTAATAAAAATATTTTTAATAATATTCTCATACAATTATAGATTTAAGATATTTAACCTTGATATAATATTATTATATATTTTTTTAAGATTTTATTTATTTATTTGACAGACAGAGATCACAGGTAGGTAGAGAGGCAGGCAGAGAGAGGTAGAAGCAGGCTCCCCCCCAACCCTGAGCAGAAAGCCTGATGCAGGGCTCAATCCCAGGACCCTGGAATCATGACTTGAGCTGAAGGCAGAGGCTTTAATCCACTGAGCCACTCAGGCACCCCCTATATAATATTATTATCTGATATGCCATTATTATTTTAAAAATTTCCAATGTTCCCGGTAATGTACTTTATAGGATTTTTTTCCCCTCAGTCTGGGATCCAGCACAGGGTCACACAATACATTTAGTTGTTATATATTTTTAGCCTTGTTGGCCTGTCTTTCTCTTTCAAGGCATTGGCATTTTTGGAGAATGTTCTTCAATTAGAGCTTGTGTGATAGGTCCTAACGCCCAGATTCACGTTATGTAACTTTTGGCGGAAATATGTATATGTGATGTTTCCTTCTCATATTAGGAGTCACATGATGTTCGTGAGTCTCATTTTTGGTGATAATAGCAATCACTTGTTTATGGTTTATCTCCCAGGATTTTCTACTGTGATACCATTTTTCTCATTGAAATTAGTAAGCTATTTCTGGCAAGATATTTTGAGACTATATAAATGATTTGCCCTCATTAAACATTTACCTACTCGTTTTCACATCAGTTGATGATTTCTACTTAATTGAATTGTTGGCGAATTTTTTTTTTTCAAATTCCATGATTCCTTATACAGTTATTAGTTGGTGTTCTATGCCAAGAAAGAGATTTCTCTTTCCCATTTCTTTAGTTATTTTCTTGTTACTTTTTAGTATGGGGTCATGAAACTTTATTTTAGTCAATGGATTATAATCAGTTTATTATTAGTTTTCATGTTGAAATTGCCCTTGACTTGGCAAGTTTGTATTCCATCACGCTGATTCCTCAGTCTTTTTGATGTGTCCTTGCCATTCTTCGAACACTTCCTTTCTTTCTGGCACAACACGATATTTTAGGCTCATTTTCTGCTTTCCCTTACTCCCTAAAGCCAGGCATGTTCTGTTGAGTGGAGTGGAGTATTTAGAAACCAAGAGCAGGTTCCAGATGTGCTTGATGCTACCAGGGTGTCATCATTTCTAGAGAGAAGAAAGAGAGAAATACAAGATATCTTTAAACATCTTTCTCTGGGAAGGTGTGGGTGTCTGGGTGGTTTGGGTGGTTTAGCATCTAACTCTTGATTTTGTCTCCGGTCACGATCTCAGGGTGTTGAGATACAGCCCTGTGTTGGGCTTTGCGCTTAGCACAGAATCTCCTTGAGATTCTCTCTCCCTCTCTCTCCCTCTTCCTCTGCCCTTCCCTGCACTCTTGGTCTCTCTCTCTCTCCCCCCTCTCTCTCCCCTCTCTCTCTCTCCGATACATAAATAATGTGAAAAATAAGAATCCTCTCTCTGTGAGGTTTTCTTCTTTTAGAGCCCTGCCTTTACACTCATATTCCTCCATGATAAGAAAGATTGTAGTAAATTCATACTCTGCTATCTAGCCTAGAAAGATATCCATGCCACTATTCTGGTTCTTCTGATAACAAGGAAATAAAGATTTCCCAGGACTAAACTCAGGAGCATGAAGGGTACGGGGGTGGAGAAGGTTTGCCCATATCAGGGATTATGGGAAACATGGCAGAGGGTCTTAACAGAAATTATTTATAACCATAATCAATTATGCCTGTGTTCTATCTAATATCCTAAGTTTAGAGATCTCGCATGGATGTTCAAAAGTTCCTGGGAGGACTCCTCCCTTAGGGGATACTTTGGATAATATAAACGTTATTATCAGATATTCCTAATTACAATGATATTATTATGGGTCATATTGAATGATTACATTCAGTTTGACTTATTACTCACATCAGCCCTCTTCTTGATGTCCTGTGACAATGGAGAACAGAAACAAGACTGTGATGATAGGGGTGCCTGAGTGGCTCAGTTGGTTGAGCGACTGCTGTTAGCTCAGGTCATGATCCTAGAGTCCCGGGATTGAGTCCCACATTGGGCTCCCTGCTCGTCAGGGAGTCTGGTTCTCCCTCTGACCCTCTCCTCTCTCATACTCTCTCTCTCTCTCTCTCAAGTAAATAAAAATAAAATCTTAAAAAAAAGAAAGAAAGAAAGCAACAAGACTGTGGTGACAGAGCAAAGTACAGCCACAGCTCCGGAAACCAGGGCTCCTGGCATACAGATGCATCTTAGGCCTTGTGCCATCCCCATCATATGGAGATCTAAGGCCTCCTCAGGAGAAGCTGGGCCAGTGAAGCAATGATTAGGCACCCTCACTCCTGCCTCTGAGCGGAAGTTTGTATTCTGCCTCATATCCTGTCAAGTGCAAAGGGGAAATAGATAATGAAAGCAAAGGGGACTTTCGGACCATTTAGAAGGCAGGTGTTGACCCCTGCCCCAGGGCTGCTGGTTGTGTAGAAGCCCTGATGGAGGACAGGAAGGGTTGCTTTGTTAGAATGTGGACTTGGCAGAGAAAGGGGAAAATACCGGGCCACATTTGAGCTTAATTGCCCTTAAATGTGGCCTGAGGAATGCCAAGCTCTTACCAATCAGTAAAATCACTCCTCCTTCATTAGAGAGGATTGAATGAGAGGTTGGAAAAAGCTAACAGATGTGTTTGTCCAATCCTGCTTTCCTCTGCTAAATGGAACAGAGTCCTCTATGGAAACAGGGAGGGGTAGAATTAGAGAATAAGTATTTCTCTTAAATGCTTACAATGTCCCCAATTCTACGATAAGAGCTTTTCATGCATTACTTGGTTTAATTCTCATGGTAACCTAATAAAGTATTATCCTATAAATTAATACCTCTATTTTATGGATGGAGAAACTGAGCCTTAGAGGTTAAGCCATATCCCAAAGCTCATACATGGTATATATCAACCCAGGCCTTCTGTCTTCAAAGTCATGTCTGTGGTCCCGATGCTACCAGTTTTAGGGAAGATTAGTTTTCCAGTAGGTAGGATGAGGCAAACCAGTGAGGATAGGATCATAGGCTGAACATGTAATTGTTGGGTTCGGGGAGAAAAGTAGTAGGGAGGGGGGAGCTAAGAATGTCTCAAGATAAGAAACTTGAGACACAGAATTTCACCCACTCTATATACATTCACTCTGGCTGGCCCTGAGCCACCTGCATACTAGCAACTACCCTCATTCAGAGCTCAGTACCAAAGAGAAGCTGATAAGAGGTACTTCTTTCATTTCCTTATGATTTTCCCATCCCTCTTAAGAACCTCTTTCTCCTGGGAGAACAATACCTCCTGCTAATCAGTTACCCAGCTGCTAAAAAAACATCTCAAAATACTCGTTTTAATTTCCTTATTATAGCAACTGTCATCATCCCTTTGGGTCCTAGAGATTTAGAACCCTGGTAGTCTCCAGCCAAAGCAAGCCCTCCAAGACTAGAAGATTGTTGGCTTGATATGCACAGGCTGATCTCTTTAACATTGGATTTATGTGTTTGTGAGCAAAATGAATTATCTTTGTTGTAGGATGAGAGATGGGAGAGGACAAAAAATGACTCGGCAGGAGCCAGGGAGACACCAACTTAATGGTGGCCATGTTCCTAGTGATGACAGCCCAATCTACTAAGCTAAGCAGTATTAATGACATGACCCAGTGACAGTCTCCAATGCTCTGCAATACAGACACCTGGAACGTTTGAGCAGCATGATTTCTGTCTGCTTTTTTCCCCTCCTCTCATTTTCTGTATTAATCAGACATTTACAACTCATGACATCAGATGTGATCATTATGTATGGCACTAGTACTATCTTCCAGAAGTGACCCCTCCTCCATCTAATTCTTTCTGGGTTTATTATTTAAAAGAGTAATTTCATCATAAGGGACCACAGAGCATGTAAAAGAGCATTGCTTTTCAAGTTAATCACACATGGGCATAATCCTAATTCCATCACTTATTGAGCTGTGAGACTCAAGAAATTATCCTAACTGCTCTGGATCTCAAAGTCCCCCTCCACAAAATAAGAATAATACTTTCCTTTCAGTGTTCTTGGGTAGATTAATTGGGAAAATAGATGTGAGGACCTTGAATAGGGTCTGCTTCTTAGTAGGGTACTCTGTAAATTACAGTTATTTAAATTACTTACCTAATTATTTGTGCAATTCTGATATCTCACTTATCCCATCTTAGGGGTATGGTTTTGATCTTCGTAAGAGCCATATATACGTTCATCATTTTGTTTCTCATGCTGCCAAGCACAACACCACAAGCATGATACACAATGAACACAGGTGTTTAAAGTGAATGAGCTAATCTTACAGGTATTCTCTTTACCAGGAAGTGTTAGACAAATTTGCATCTGGTGGTGATGACAGTGGTGATGATGGTGATGATGATGATGATATTGTCAATAATTTATTATGGAAGGAAGTGCAAGCCTGCAGATGTATATGCCCATTGTGTGTCTTTTTGTCTGGGTTGCCCAGACACCTGAATCAATTCAACACTGAAAAACACTAACTCATTCCAGATTTCTCAGTTATTTCTCACCTTTTAATCACTTCTGTTCCTTTTTTGTCCTTATTATAATGATCCTGCTCAGAGGGTTTTAATATTAGGAGCACCTGTCATATCATTTTTTTTCCCCAAGAGCTAGATGGGAAGGTACACCTCCACCTACCCACATACATACAATTAGTACTATTAGGCCACTGTATTCATTTAATTGATTCATGCTGTTGATTCTTGAGCCATTTAGCCTTCTCCACCATCGTTATGGGAAATAGGTGGTGACTTGCATTTGGACCACAGCATCTGACTGAAAATGAACACCCCAACCAAGACTCCTAACAGCCCACTTATAGGATTCTGAAGATGGAGGGCTGGTTTCCCAACTGACTAGTTATCCTGGGAACAAGGTGATGTTTGAATTTGCCTAGCAGCTTGAGAGACTTCCTTCTGTATGCTGTCTGCTACCCACTGGAGCACAGCTGTACCCCAGCAACCCCACTCTAGTTGAAGAGCCATACATTCTTCATCAGAGTACCTCTGCTCCAGAGATACATGAAGAACATGCATCTCGTGACAGCACCTTATATCTCCATTGTCATTTTGTTGGTAGTGGTTGTGGTTTTATTTTAACAGAGCAAAGGATTTATAAAATACTGACACATTAATACCATATCAGTTTATCTAACTGAAAAAAATGGGTAGATTTAGACTATGTATAATTCTTACTTTACAAAAGGATTTATTAGTCACAGAAATTATTCTGTCATTTAGAATATATGGAGATCTTTATTTTTATAAATAAAGCTTAGTAGATCACAAGGCTTAATCTGAAACACTATTTTAAAAGTCCTTTTACTTAGGGGCACCTGGGTGGCTTAGTAGGTTGAGCCTCTACCTTCCGCTCAGGTCATGATCTCTTGGGGGTCCTGGGATCAAACCCTGCGTTAAGCTCTCTGCTCAGTGGGGAGCCTGCTTCCCCCTCTCTCTCTGCCTGCCTCTCTGCCTACATGTGATCTCTGTCATGTAAATAAAATTTTCAAAAAATAAAACATAAAAAAATAAAAGTCCTTTTACTTAAAGGGTGCAATCTATAGTTCTTGAGAGCATCCAGGTTTGATTAAATCAAGAGTAAAATAGTTTGAAGTAATTAGAGAAATTTGAATATGGACTGATCATTAGATATTGGATATTAGATTATTAGATATGGACATTTGTTGATTATATTCGGCATGATAACTATGTTGTGTTTATGTAGAAACATACCTATATTTTAGAGACACATACTAAATATTTATGGGAAGAATGCCATATGGCTGGAATTTGTTTTAAAAATACTTAAGGGAAAAATAATGAAACAAATATTATAAAATTTTAGCAATTGCTAAACCTGCCTGTTGGATAAAGGAGTGTTCATTGTATGTGAACATGAAATTGCTTATAATAGGCCAGTTTGACCTAAAAGTGGAAAATTCATGTGGTTCAACCTTTTGGTCTCTAATTTTATGTATATTTGATTTGTTGTTCTTGTTAAAACAACAACTTAAGGTACCATGTATTTGTAGGAAAAATTCCAGATACTTTAGTATATGGTACAAAAGACAGTTACTGGCCTGGTCTCCTCCCCCACTTCTCTACCAGCCCCCTCTTCTCCCTCCCCTCAGCCAAAGCAAAATAAGAATAAAGCTATAGTTGAACCTCCTTATTTTGAACTGTTTGATTTTCCTAAGCAAGCCAAGTCATTTCCTGTGCCTTTGCCTAAAATGTTTCCTTTCCCTGAACATCACACTTCCACTTACCAGTGACAGCTACTCACATCCATAACCCAGCTTTCAGGTCACACTAATTTTGAGTTTCTGATTCCATCTGTCCCTCAGTTTCTTCCTCTTTGGTCCCCTACACATTCCCCACCCAACCTCCATCCCAACAGAATCTCTCAGTGCTCTATGCATCATTGCTGGACTATTGTTTTAAGGATTTTCCCCAATGGACTAAGTCTCTCAAAGGCAAGTCCAACACCTTACTTAGACTTTGCATCTTTGGGAGAGGTCACTTACTATCCACATTCAGGAGGCTGAAGCTGAAGGATCGACGTTCCATCTCTTCTGGGTCCTGCAGGTACATAAGAGCTGACTGGCCATCCTTCAGTAGAGTGGACATGCTTAGCAATAGGCTCAGGGTAAGACCCTGATGGAAGCCAGCTCACTGAATAGATGTGCAAAGGTCCAGTTCTGACTCCAGCTAGATCTTCTGTCCACTCACCACTTACCATGACTCTTTCTTCCTGCTAGGAAATAAAGTTAAAATCAGCAGTCACAATGAGGGCAAACCCCAGGAGGACAGAGATAAATGTGGAAGAGTTGCTTGGGAATTAAAGGGATATCTTTCCCCATTCTGCCTGTGACTTATTGTGACTCAGTGAAAGTAATCTTGGCGGCTTGATAGTTAAGTAACAGATTCTTTGAGTTCTTCTTTAAGTTCTATTTCTCCATGGGAGTTTTCACCAATCACACGACCTAAAAAGGCTTTATTTCTTGAGATCTTATGTTATGTGGACCAAGGATTCAATTTACTAATATGCTAAGCATTGGTATCTACATTTTATATTATTGACCAGACTATGAGCCTCTTGAAGCAGGGATTATAATTTACTAAATTGTGTTCCTCACAGTATGTCACAGAGTGTTTTTTCTCAAATAGTAATAATAAAGGTAACAATAGCATTATATGACACTTCTGTATACCAGGTGCCTTTGTTAATATTTTATATATATTAGTTCATTTAATCTTCATATTCACTATGGGTCAGTCACCATTAGTGGCTACATTTTATACATGAGAATATTAAGAGGAGAAACAAGATATTAGTAACTTGCCCCAAATTGTTATTCAGCTAGAAAGGGGTAGAGGCAGGATTATATACCAGACAGCTTTATTAAATGTGTGTATATGTAGATGCACCATATTTGAATACAATGGATATAACATTTATATTGGCCAAATAAGAAAATGATTGAAGACAATTATATTTTCAACAGCACTCTTCAGTATATTGTTCTGTATCTTTCATAATATTCGGGAATACATTATGGAAATGAATGGGAATAAGGGAGATAGATTTTAAATTAAATGAATTAAAAATAATTATTTAATTGTGCACTGTGATTAAGTGGTTGGAAATAGAAGTACGAAGTGCTGGGAGAGTGTATCATTCTGGTCCCTGAGATAGACTGGCAGCCCAGGAAGGTGGGTGGCCTCCACTTGGGGCTGTATGAAGGTCTGACAGTGAGGGGGACTGGTGAGTGGAGGGCTAGGTGGGTCCTAACATGTGGAGAATTGACAGGAGGGTGATTGCGCAAATTATTGTACAAAGTGGTCTCAGATCATATATATGGAATTTGGGTTCTGTAAATTATGACCCTGGATCCACAAGTCAAGAGTGGTTGCAGGGAGCAGGAGACAGGAAGGCTGCTATTACATTAGTCCCTGAAGGAGATGATTAGTAGCTTTGATTACAGAGATGGCGATGAGAACAGACACAAGTAGACAAATTGGGTATATGTTAGAAGGTTGAGTCAACAAAGCACAATTCAGAGACCTAAACAAAATCCTTCAGAACTTCTCAGGAAGTAGATTATCTATCTATCTATCTCTCTATCTATCTATCTATCTATCTATCATCTATTTCTTGTGAAAGCTGCAATTATGGTGTTAAATTCTTTAATATATGCTGGTAATAGGAGAAAAGCTCACCCAAACTTAAACTGAAGCTGATTCTTTTTTCAAATGCATTCAGTAGGTTGGGAGCTAAACTCTTTGTAAGGAATTAGATAGAATGCTAATGAATCTCTTACTCAAGGCTCTAGAGGATCAAGTTCCACAGATTCTTTATTTTCCCTGGATTTTAGTGGGGGATTTTTCCTACAATTCAGTTCTATGGCAGTGAATCACATTTCTCTCCAAGGCTCCTCAACAAACAATTTACACTGTAAATATATTTGTTGGCATGCAAATCACTCTGCATTATGAGTCTTGATTAATATTATAATGTGTTGATGAAAGCCTGTAAGTGGTTCTTGGAACTAAGGTTCAGACAAAGATGTGCTGTTTGGGTGCGGAATGTTTGTTGAATATTAGATTAGGTTTTTTGTTTTGCTTCTTTCTCTCTTTCTCTCTCTCTTTCTTTATTTTAAGGAGATGCTTGGTGTGAAGTGGTAACAAACTTCAAAATACGCAATTAATTAACACAACTAATCTATTGCCCAAACTGCATAAAAACACTCCTCCCCCATGCACACATTATGTCTGATCGCACTGAGACTGCTTTTGAATATGTGGGCCCTTTGGTTTAGCTGTTTAACCTCTTACTCATCGCCAACATCCTGTCTCTCGAGAAGTATTGTTCTGTAACATTGTGTGCCTTTTAAATAGCATGCGTGCACATGGGTTGATTAGCCCGTGTGCCCAATTCCCAATCTGCCCACTGAAATGCAGATACTGTTACTGGGCTTTGCTTTTCTGAAACGAGTTTCTCTTCCTTCATAGTGGGATGTGGATATGAGGAGGAACAGAACCAGACCCTTCACCTCAAGAGATGAAAATATTGACCCGCATTTTTCTGCCCCACACAGAGCTTGAATAAGCAACAATTCATTGGAAGGCGCACAGACTCAGAAAGTAGTCTGTGATTAAGAGCATTAGGTTTCAAATACAGCAGAATTTGGTTCAATTCCAGCTCTGCCACTTAATAGCTGCCTGACCTTGACCGAGTCATGTCGCCTCTCTAAGTTTGTTTCGTCATTTGGAAAACGGGGTTAATAATTTCTATTTCTTGAATTTGGAGTGAAAATTAAATGAGATCATGGGTTTAAAGTAATTTCTTGGCAAAAAAGAAAAAAAAATGCTCAGGAGATGGATTTGTTACTATAAGTAGATCCCCAGTCTCTGGTTCACTGATACTAAGACAATGAAGATAGTATTTGACAGAACTCTCTTCAAGGTTTGTGGGTTTTATTATATCCCGTCATCTCCCAGTCTTCACAACCAAGAATTCTGACTCTCATCTACACCGCACCCCCTTCTGCAGGTGGATATCAGGGGTTTCATGTCAAAGTGCTTTATGGTGCATACTCCAGCAGCTCAGGAACAGAACCCTATCACCACTCTGTGAGTGAGTACCCAAATATGTTTCCTGAAAGCAGAACTAAGGGCCGTAAGGAGTAAAATAAGGAGACACAGAATGAGGTGAGGTGCAGAGGCTATGTTTGACAAAGGAAGACCCAAATGGAAGTTGAATTTTGGGGCAAATTAGACACATAGGCACACTCCCGTTTTGTTCTTGCCTTGTGACCCCAGCGAAGAGATAGCACTTGAGAACATATGTGCTCTATCTTCCAAGCAACTGAAGAGTCACAAGAGCCTGATGGCAGATCATCTGCCCACCCCCCACCGCCCCTGGCCAATGGATATGATTATCCATCAGAAACATAGAAAATGCACTGTGTAAACAGCCCTGGGGTAGGCCTGGAATGATTTCCGTGGGAGGGCCAAATAAGACCTTTCCTTACACAGATTGTTCTGTGGCAAGGTAGGCATTCGTCTATGGGTCAGGATTATTGTTTCAGCAGGTTCACATCTCTTGTTTTCCTTTTTTCAATAAAACGTCGTACATGGATTTGTACAGCTTATTCAAATCCATTGCTAGACAAATAGGTATGTGTGCATAAGTGAAATTCAATAAAACGATCGTTGGATCTCGACTCTTTCCTCTGTGTCCTCATTCCCGGCTTGTTGTTATTTCACTGAGAACATGGCTGCTGTCACAAGTGTGCACACACGTTTGCCACTAAATCTAACTTAGTCCTTTGCTTTCCTTTCTTTGGGGATGGAAGAGCACTAGGTTTTAGGTTTTGTTTTTGTTTCTGAGTCAGAGTGAGCCTCCACTGGTGCCCTGTCTCTGGCAGTTGTTCTTTCCTGAATCATGAATATCTCTTCTCTGTTTGATGGTTCCCACCCACATACACATATGTGCTCCAATTTCCCATCTTTACAAACATGTCATGACCTTGTAAATATCTTCTTGGGAAGTCTCACTTGCAGGTGCTGGCTGATTAGCTTTCTGATGAGAGCCCTCTCCCCGGCTTTTAGACAGTTACCTCTCGCAGTTCCCTCACATGGCATAGAAAGACAGAGCATGTTGCCTCTTGTGTCCTCTTATAAGAGCACTGATCCCATAATGAGTCCTCTCCCTCATGACCTCTTTTAACCCTGAGTAAGTCCCAAAGACCCCACCTTCAAAAATTATCAGATTGGGGGCTGGCTTTCAGCATATGAATGCCGGGGGTCAGCGATAGCTCATACCTATCATTTTACCAAAATTGTACTTGATGATAACACTAATAATTCCTCACTTACCAAATTCTATGATCTAATTTTACACAGCTTTCACTACTCATTTTTAAAAAACTATTTCTTTCTGTGGTCTCTGGGATATCAACTTGCTTCCCCCCACTACTGACTTTTCTTTACTGAATTCTCATTTCCCAGTTTTTTCATTCTTTTGTCTCTGCTAACTCCCTTGGTGATGTCATTCATGTTCATGGTTTTTAAAACCATCTGTATGCTGGAGATATCCAAATTTGTATTTTTAGCCCTGATTTCATGACCTCCTGAAATCCAAACTTGTATTCAACTGCCTACATGACTTCTCTGTTTGAGTGTCTAACACGTTTTCCAAACCTAACTTGTCAAAAACTAACCTCTTGGGTGTCTAGATTGTCATACTGCCACCACCCACTCAAACACCCTGTCAACCTGCTTCATCTTCATTCTTTCCTATCTCCTTGAACATCAACCCCATTCTACTTGTTCCTTAGACTCAAGAGCCTAGTTCTCTCTTTGACTCCTCTTTTATCTATTACTCAATGTCTAATATACCAACAGGTCCTACCAGTGATACTTCAAAAATATATCCAGACTCTTCTCACTTCTTAGCTCCTTCATCCCAGCTTCCCTTATCCAAGCCCCCACAGTCTCTGTCCTGGAGCGAATGTCAGTATCCTAACAGGGCCTCCAGCTTCTGCTCAGCATTGATCCTCTCAGCAGAGCAGGAGAGTAATCCTGAAAAATATAGAGCAGCTCATGTTTCTCCTTTTTGCTTAAGACCCACCAGTGGTTTTCCATTTCCATCAGAATAAAAGCCAAAGTCTTATCAGTGGGCTGCCAAGTCCTCAGAATCCTTCCCTTCTACCTCACAGGTGAATTTCCTCTCTCCCTCTGATGTTCACTCTCCTTCAGTCACACTGTTCTCTATTTTTACCCAAGCACAGACTAAACTCAGGCCCTTTGCATCACTCTGTCTTCTGTCTCCCTGCTTTATTTTTCTTCATAGCACTACAATCATATTTTTATTCTATGTTTTTAACCTAAGTTTCCACAACAAGAAAAACGCCATAAAACTCTGTTGACATCATTATTGGATTTCTAGTTCCAGAATAGCACATTGCAGATAGTAGGGACTTAAAAATATTTGCGTATGATTGAGGGTATAGGAAGAGAGAAAGATGTAATGAACCAGACAGAATCCCATAAAACCAGCTGCAAGCAGAATTGACATAGCTAATATTTATTTCAGAATGAACAGAACTCCAAAATCTTGCATTAGGTTTTGACAATCTGCTAATGCTTCATATACTTCCTAAAACTAATCTATTATGATAACATTTTTGGAAGAATGGGTGTTGAATAATCTCAGATTCACTTTTGCTTTCAACTTTTTGTTTTGTTTTGTTTTCAAAAAAGGAAAGCAGTTGGAGGGAAAAATAATAATAGGATGGAAAAATAGAACCTGTTGAAATAAGGTAAGAGGTTGGATTAGGATGACACAAACTCTTTTGAGCACTTGCTTGCTAATCCCATTAAAATATCACTAAGTCATCAAGACAACATACTGTATCCTCAATTAACCTGTCTGAAATCTACTTCAGAGAATGAATTCTTCTTGACAGAGCTAGTACCTCTTTATTATTCAGGTTGATCTAGTTATCTTTCTGTCTCTTTATAATTTCCCCTTTCTTCTAAAGTGTTGTCCTTTGAGGCCCTGTTGGTCTTTTACCTGTGTTATTGAGTAAAAGATGTCAGCAAACATAGAAGTTTTGAGGACTGAGGAAGATACTCTAATTGATTACACATGCTTACATTATCTCCTGGTGGACTCCCTTTGGTCCTGAGGTTTGCTGTAACCAAAAGTGATTTCCTCAGGTTTCTGGAGTTACCAAGAAACTCCCTGTTGGGATCTATTGGACAAAAATGAAACCCTACAGTGACCGGTTTTGTTCTGGGGAGCAAGTGCTAGCTTTAAGGCCTTCTGTAACTAGGCCCACATCTCAAGACAAGGTTTTCTCTTTTCATAGTTCTACAAGCACCTGTCATTGTTCTTTCACACAACTGGCCTTTCTAAACCTCCTTATTGCCAACTTCACACATTTGTTCATGAGTGCTGTAACTGCCTGAAATACCTCTTGGGTTTTTCTTTTGTGTGTCAAAAAACCCCACCTCAAACTTAATTCCTTGATGAATTTGTCCTGAGCACCAGCTCATATTAATCTCTCTTTCATTGGTAGTTCTGCAAAATGAGCCTCTTATTTTGGATTGTGTCTTGCTTTTCTATTCCATTGTTATTGTTACAAATACAATGGAAGTAAATAAAAATAAAAGCATCTATCATTATTATCTAATATATACTCTGCTTATGTTATCTCGTTTAATCCTCACAGTAATTTGAGGAAGGATTTAATGTCATTCCCACTTTATAAATAAGAAAATTAAAGCTCAAAGAATTTACTCAGGATCACACAGCCAAGTGAATGCCAAGGCAGAAAACTATTCCTAGCTCTATAGATTGATTCCGAAGGTTCTTGTACTTACCATAGGGTTTGAGTTGTACCTGCTCTTGAGGAACAGTGCTTTATCATGCCTTTTTTGTTTTCTTTTTCTTAGAATCCCAAACATATGGGAAGTCCTCAGTACCTACTGATAAATTTAAAAAAAAAAAAATGAAAACCTACTTCTGGGACACTAAATTATTGAAGTAATATAGGTCAGAAGGGAGATTCTCTTTCTCAGGTCAGCATTACTGAGATGGGTGGGTTACAAAGGCTTATTCTGGTTGTCATAAGACCTAGTCCCAGCCACTAGTTGTCCCTGCCCTATTTGCCTGTGATAGACCATGCCGGGGAGGCAGCAAGGTCTAATGGAAACAACATGACTTTCTTAGATTTAGGCTGACCTGGGTTTGAAAGCTCCTCCAAGACACTGTTGTATCTCAGGCAAAAACAAACAAACAAACAAACAAACACCAAAAAAAACAAAAAACTTCACCTCTGAGAGTCAGGGGGTGGGTGGGGAGGGTTAAATGCAAATGCAAATAAGAATGGTATCTACCTGGGTACCTGAGTGGCTCAGGTGGTTAGGCGTCCAACTCTTGATTTCTTCTCTGGTTATGATTGTGTCAAGTAATCAAACCCCAGCTCAGGCTCCATGCTCAGTGGTGGTGGGGAGGTGGGATGTCTGCCTGAGATTCTTTGTCCCTTTCTCTCTGCCCGTGTCCCCCTCCCCCATGCTCACTTTCTCAATCTCTCTCTCAAATAAATACATAAATATTTATTTTTAAAAAAGGAATGATATCTACCCACACAGCTGTTTATGAGATTATGAGAGCAGATGTAAAAATCCTTTTACATGGTTCCTGACACACTGTTGATGATCCTTCATAAAAAGGGGTCTTTAACAAACAGTTGAGGAATGCTAAATGGAAGCTTCCAGTCGTGGCCTTAGTTAACTGCTGCTTTGTTCTGAATATGACAGAGTCCTGTAAAACATCACATCTCTCTTTGTATGCTTCCTGGAGCCAGGACTCTTGGGGTTGGTGAGACGGGGGCATTTTCTATTAGTAAAAACACAACCAAAGGCCTGGGGAGGCAGAGCCAACATGAAGGTGCTGGACAACCACCGTCCCTCATAACAGCCGCTCTTGCTCAGTCCTTGCACTTGTCCCCCAGGCGGAACTTCCTCATCCTTCATCTCTCTGAGCCGGCTCCCTTGGAGTGGCGGCTGAGAGTCAGTGTCACTGTCTTCGACACAAGTCTCTTCCACAGATGAGAAGTTTGAAGGCAGGATGGGAGCCTTCCTGAAAGCTTCTGTTGCTCTTTCTGCTTTGAGTACTGTTCTCCCCCAGTCTCAGGGCCTCTTAGCTGACCTTGAACAGCCTAACCATCATCTCAAAGAAGCAGCTTCCACCTGGCCTGGCACCCACCTCCTTAATTACCCCACAGTTGCTCGTTCAAGGGGAGATGGCACTGAAGACTGCAAAACCTCGAAGAGCCACGAAAGTGGCTGGGAAGATGGAGAAAAACCCTAAAGAAAGAAAGAAAGCTTAAGACTATTGTCCTTTCTTTCCTTTCTTTTCAAGACAGCAGTGCCTTTTGCAGCACTTTTAAATGGTTGCCAGGGAAACAGAGCAAGGCAGAGGAGAAAGGTTATATGGATACTGGATAAAGCTAATGCACTTTTTAAAAACATGAACTAACAAGTGCTTGAGACTCTGGAGGTTCTGGTAACATCTCATTTTCAAAGTTCCCCTTCAGAGCCTCAAGTGCCTTGATATCATCATTAACAATATTTTAATCGTTTGTAAACCATAATTCATCTCCATCAGAGACTTGTGCTGATGGATTTTATGGAGCATGGCCTTATGAGTCAGCCATTATGGGGTACTTGGAATGAAGTGCTTGGCATGCTGAACCAGGAGTCCGTTAAACCAGAGTTTAACTCTTTGACTTAAAAGAGTTTGGTTCCAGATCTCCAGCCCTTCTCCCTAAGCAAGTGGGCAATCATTAAAATACAGCCAAATGCCAGGAAGTCTATTAATCGGTTAGCCTTATGTGTGGTCATGTGAGTATGAGTGTGGAAATGACTGGTAGAAAGAAACAATATGTGTGTGCCCCTGCTGGTCTACTGGAGAACATTTATACTGGGGGGTGGTTCCTTGGGGAACTGCCTGCTACTCCATGTACTGAATATTTATGAGAGCCTGTTCACTTCAGTGAGCATGCTCATGAGTTTTCATTCAAACTGAATTTTGTCATTATGCCCTCTAGTGAGTATTTATAACACTTGCTCTATGGAGTATTGCCCCACTCTATATTTTCTGTGTCCCCCTAAGCATTTATTTACTCAATTTGTACCATATTAATTTGCACATGGTTATTTATTGTCTTAGGTTTTTAAACCTCTGTATGTTTCCCAGTTCAGTCTTACATGTGGTTGTTCCCAACAGTGCCTAACACAGCTCAGCTCTGAGTCAATGAGCAATAGAGACTTGATGTTTACTGTATGGTATCTACACACCTCTGGTACTCATTGATTTCTCAGCTTCAGGCAAGAGAGTCTGCTTAACCAACTGGCATTGGATCTACCCTACAACCCCCTTGTACCAGCAATTATGGAGGCCTGGCTGGCATCCGTCATGGCTAGAAGGGAGATACACACTGAATTCTTAGGAGAGGGCTGAGTCCAGATATTAGGAAGAACAAGTTGAAGAGGCTGGAGGTAGACTGTGGAATGGCAGACATTGTAGGAGTTGAAAGCAGGAAGGCAAAAACATTGAAACCAAAGTAGTATGAAGCATCCTTAGTGACTGCTGGAAAAGTCCAGCTATAATTAACAGATTGTTTTTATGGACAAGAAAGTGCATAAGAGATGGGCCAGGAGCCCTTTTGTCTGGCACAGAGATGTTAAGTTGGCTGGTCCAAAATCAGAAGACAAAATGCAACACAGGTATATATTTTCTGTCATTAGAATCTTTGTTGATGTTTTATTACCTCTGCAAAAGCCATAATATATTTTAAAATGTAGTAGATATGAACCATAAACAAAATAGTCAAATGAGGTTTTGATACTCAGACCAGAGTAGATGTTAAACTACAAAGATCACTTAGCATGAGGTGGGTAGAATGGTTGCATATGACACAAAACATTATACACATAGGACACTATGTCGCAAGGACATGCTGCTGAAGAAAATAATCTTCTCATCTCTCATTTTCTAGAATATGAGCTGAGTTTGTGGCAAGGTAAAAATGACAGACAGTAGTCCTCCCTTATCCTTGGGGGATAGCTTTCAGGACCCCAGTGGATGCCTGAAACCACAGATCGCACTGAACCCTGTATATACTATGTTTTTTCCTACACATACAAACATGATTAAGTTTGATTTATAAATTAGGCACAATAGGAGATTAACAACATTAATTAATAATAAAATGGAATAATTATAACAACATACAGTAATTATATTAATGTGGTCTCTCTCTCTCAAGATACTTTATCATTCTCTACTCACCCTTCTTGTGATGATGTGAGATGATAAAAGGTCCACATGCTGAGATGAAGTGAGGTGAAGCGTGGAAGCACTATGACATGACACTAGGCTACTATTGACTTTCTGACGCTATGGCAGAGGGAGGCCATCTGCTTCCAGATGATAGTTGTAAAATCAAACCCACAGATAAGGGTAGCTACCACACAAAACTTTTTGCCCCTATATGTTGTGTAGGTGCTGCTGTGATATAACGGGAAAGGTCTAAGGGTACTTTTAATATGAACACGGAGGGATACCTCAGTGAGAGGCAATTAGGATTTAACCTTAGGAGGGCAAACCCCTGTTCTGAGGAAAGTAGAATGGAATGTAAAACCAGCGTGCTTGATCAATTCATACTGTATCTGTCTTCTAATACAGAAATTTGTGTTTTCCTTTTGATTCTAGGAAGAGAAATACTTACATGCTTCCAACCTCATCAAGGAGATGGGAAGGGTAATTGCTTCTTCTCCTCCTTCTTCTTACTTCTTACTTCCTCTCCCTCCTCTCTCCCCTCCTCCCCCTCCATCTCTTCCTCCTTCTTCTTTTCTACTTCTGCTTCTTTGCTTCTTCTGCTGCTTCTCCTTTTCCTACTTCACCCTCTTCTTCTCTTCCTTCTTCTCTGCCCTCTTCTTTCTCTTCCTCCTCCTTCCCCTTCTTCTCTTCTCCTTCTCTTCCTCCTCCTCCTTCTTCCTCTTTTCCTTTTCTCCTTCTTCTTCTTCTTCTTCTTCTCCCCCCTCCCTCTTCTCCCTCCTCCTCCTCTTCCTTCTTCTTCCTTCCCATCTTTTTTCTCTTTCTTTAAGCAAACAGGAGTTTAAAAACATATATACTTCTTGTATACATAGGAATAACTTAAGAAAACTGAGTAACCTCTAAAATATTTCAAACTATCAACTCAAATAGCATTTTTAGCTAAAGACCAAAGGAAGATTTGGGGTACTGAGGAGGCCAGTCAAGGAAGGTTGTCAAGCAAAGCACAGTAAACAAAGGCATTGTTTTTACGTAGATTTAAATTCACACCTTATCCATTGTTAATAACTTCTAGAGATTTAGTCATCTTTCTATTCCTGGTACAGAGAAAATATACCCTTATGAATGGAGATTTCCCTTATGAATGCTAATTTCCCTTACAAAAAAGCAGCTTATTCTCAGTTTTCAGACATTCTCCTGCATGGGTTCTTTTTTTAAAGTTTTAATTTTAATTCCAGTTAATGCAGAGAGCTCTATTAGTTTCAGGTATACAGTAATTCAACATTTCTATACATTACCTGGTGCTCATTACAACAAATGCACCCAATCACCCATTTAACCCATTCCATACCTACCTCCCTTTGGATAACCACCAGTTTGAGCTTCGTGATTAAGCGTCTGTTTCCTGATTCTGTTTCTCTCTCTTCTCCCCCTTTGTTATTTTGTTTGTTTCTTAAATTCCACATATGAATTAATTCATATGGTATTTCTCTTTCTCAGATTAATCTCAACATTATACTCTTTTTATGCATCCACATTGTTGGATATGACAAGATATCATTCTTTTTTATGGCTGAATAATATTCCCTTGTATGATAATGCCACATCTTCTGTATCCATTCATCAACTGATGGATATTTGGGCTGATTCCATTTCTTGGCTATTGTAAATAATGTTGAAATAAACATACAAGTGCATGTATCCCTTTAAATTAGTGTTTATGTATTCTTTGGGTAAATACCAAGTTGTGTAATTGCTGGGTTGTAGGGTAGTTCTATTTTTAATTTTTTGAGAAACTTCCATAGTCTTTTCCACTGTGGCTGCACTAGTTTGTATTTCTACCAAGAGTGCAGGAGTGTTTGTCCTTTTTTCTGCATCCTCACCAATACATGTCTTTTATTGTGTTGTTAATTTTAGCCATTTGGATAGGTGTGAGGTGATAGCTCATTGTAGTTTTGATTTGCATTTCTCTGGTGATCAGTGATGTTGACCATCTTTTCATGTGTCTATTGGTTATATGCATGTCTTCTTTGAAAAAATATCTCTTCATGTGTTCTGCCCATTTTTAATTGGATTATTTGTTTTGGGGTCATTGAATTTTACAAGTTCTTTATATATTTTGGATACTAAACCTTTATCAGATATATCATTTGTGAATATCTTCTCCAGTTTCATAGATCACCTTTTAGTTTTGTTGTTTCCTTCACTATGCAGAAGCTTTTCATTTTGATTTAGTCCCAATAGTTTATTTTTGCTTTTGTTTTCCTTGCCTCAGGAAACCTATCTCAAAGAAACTTCCTATGGCTAATGTTAAACAGGTTACTGCCTATGTTGTCTTCTAGGATTTTATTATTTCAGGTCTCACGTTTAGGTCTTTAGTCCATTTTTGAGTTTATTTTGCATAGCCTGTTTAGAAAGTAGTTCAGTTTGTTGAAGAGACTGTCTTTTTCTCATTGGGTATTCTTTCTGTTTTGTTCAAGATTAATTGACCACATAATTGGGGGTTTATTTCTGGGTTTTCTATTCTGTTCCAATAATCTATGTGTCTAGTTTTGTGCCAGTACCATAATGTTTTGATTACTACAGCTTTGTAATATAACATGAAGTCCAGAATTGTGAAGCCTCCAGCTTTGCTTTTCTTTTTCAGGATTACTTTGGCTATTCAAGGTTTTTTGTGATTCCATACAAATTTTAGTATTGTTTGTTCTATTTCTGTGAAAAATGCTGTTGACATCTTGATAGGGATTGCATTAGACGTATGGCTTGCTTTGGATAGTGTAGATATTTTAAAAATATTTGTTCTTCCAATCCATAAGTGTCTAATGTCTTTCCATGTCTCTGTGTCATCTTCAGCTTATTTCTTAAGTGCCTTATAATTTTCAGAGTCCAAGTCTTTCACATCTTTGGTTAGGTTTATTCCAGGGTTTCTTATTATTTTTGGTGCAGTTATAGATGGGATTGTTTTCTTAATTTTTCCTTCTGCTGTTTGATGATTGATGTATAGATATGCAGTAAATTTCTGTGCATTGATCTTGCATCCTGCAACTTTACTGAGTTCATTTATTGATTCTAGTGGGGTTTTTTTGTGGATTCTTTTGGGTTTTCTACAAGTAGTATCATGTCATTTGCAAATAGTGAAATCTTTACTTCTTCCTTGCCAGTTTGGATGTCTTTTATTTCTTTTTGTTGTCTGATTGCTATGTTTAGGACTTCCACTACTGTGTTGAATAAAAGTGGTGAGAATGGACATCCTTGTCTTATTCCTCTCTGTAGAGGAAAAGCTCTCAGTTTTTCCCCATTTAGAATGATAGTTGCTGTGGGTTTTTCATGTGTGGCCTATATTGAGATAGTTTTTCTTTCTTTCTTTCTTTCTTTTTTTTTTAATTAATCACACCTAAATAATCCTTTGGTCAAAGATGCATATTTTGGGGTGGCATATTCTGCTCCAGTTCAAATGGATGTAAGGGGTGATTTCTTTCTTTCTTTGTTCTTCTTTCTTTCTTTCTTTCTTTCTTTCTTTTTCATATTTTCAGGAAAGGAAATTCCATAATATCACTAATAAGTATTATGTGATATCTAAAAATATTTGCAGACAAAAAGATCTGGATATGATCTTAAATTGCAAACTGAGTGATGACTGCTCTCTTTCATTGTTAGTGAAATAAGTGCTCCATTCATAGGATCTGGCTTCTTTTCAGAAGCTCCGTTTTTCTATTTGAAAGTTCAGAACAACATTTAAGATGCACAATAATGTTGTAACTCAATGCAGGGTAAGATGGGATGAACCCAGAAATGCCCAGTTCTGCCCTTCATATAATCTCTCCTTGGAGGGCTTATAAGGGAGATATCAAAGGACTGATAGCAGGAGATGGGGTAGAATGTATCACTTCATTATTGGATGTTCCAATTTCTTACGAATTCCAAGCAGAAATTGGTAGAGTTGAGCTGGGGTGAGCATGTCCTTAATGGGGTCTCCTACCTCTTTTTGAACCTAAATCTTCTGTATTTGCCATTTTCCATATGGTTTAGCAACTGGAAGTAATAACCAGCATTATCAAGCAGAGAGAAAGGAAGCCCAAGAAAAAGGTCTTGGCTCAGCTTACCAATTCCTGAACACAAAGTGAAGAGGGTCCCATCCAAGTGCATGACATTTTAATGAACCAGAACACTATTAGGAATATGGCCCCATCAGGGTTTTGTAATATGATCAATCATATTGATGGCTCCATTTGTCTTTGGAGTTCATAAGGAGTTGAGAAAGAAGCATAAGGGTAAGTGGGCAGAGGACAAATTTAGAGAAAATTCTTACTGTGAGATGTTGTCATTTCAGAATTTACCTGCAATTGTGACCTAACTTATTTTGGATTAATGATGGAAATAGGCATCTTTATATATAATATTTCTGCATTATTGTGCTTTACTTCAACATTTTGAAAGAATTCTTACCTTTTTATGTGTATACATGCATATCTGTATATGTATGTAAAACATATGACTGGGAATCATGACATCTTTTACACTATTAATAAGATCACCATCCTATCTCTGTGATGATCTGTTAGGATCTATACCTGTGGGCAGCACATTGGTGCTATCAATGACCAGACATTCACAGCACGATGAATCACACCATTATCTTGCACCACTCACTAAAGCATTTTTAATTATTACAGTGGCATGATTTCTTAAATGGATGATCATCTTAAAATACATTTAGAACAATGCCATTGTTTGCATACTTTTAGTGATTACAGTCAAAATCACGGTATTATGTTATTAATGGCTTACATTATTATATGAATGGAGCAAAGAACATTTATTGAATAACTTCAGTGCCTTTTTCACTCCTTTAAGAGCCTCACTTAATTTTCCTAACAGTTCTAAGAGGTTAGAACTATACTTTTTTTTTTTTTTTTAATTGAAGGAGAAGCCCGGTCATTTTGCTCAGTATACTACTCCAGCAACAGAGCTGGGATTTGAACTCCTATCTCTATGACTCCAAGGATCGCATTCTTTCTAGTATCCTATATGGATACTAGATACATCCTATATCCAATATGTTTCTAGATTTTTGACATAGGTATGCTTGGAAAGAATCAAGCATTTGGGGAAGGAAATGGGTCTACTGATAAGGATGTTTTATTTGGCTCTGAGGTGCCTGGGCATGGAGCATGCAGAGTATCTGAAGCCAGAGAGAGCAAACTGAAGGTTGACTAGGTCTGTTCATCGCAATTTCAGTCTATACAAGAGTGAGTGCATGAGTCAGGGTAAGTTCCATAAGTCTTGGGATATACTGGCTTGCTTTTATCAGAAGCTTCTAATGTAGCATTAATTATAAATTATATAGACATCAGGAAAAAATCAGAACTATAGGATAATGCATTCTATATAATTTGTGCTGATACCTAAAGGATGTTGGATTTGAAACTCTGGCTTTTATACATATGGTGTCCTCATCACACTGACCCACAAATAATAAACTCTTTCAGAGCAACTACTAGATGCTTCACAATGTTATATCTCAAGTACTTGGCACGATGTGTGACACAAATTAAATATTAATTAAATATTTGTTGAAGAAATAAGTGATCAATGAATCAATAATTGTTTTGGAATGAATGTAGATCTCTGGTTGCCAGCTTCCCTGGATATACTGTTGTTTAGTATTATGTTCTTGGTTTTGTAACATCTTCCCTTCATAGACCATGTATATTTTTAAAAATTAAGTGGAATGAAAATTAATTTTATTTTCAGACTATTTAAAGACATTATGGCCCCACAGAGATACTCTGGGATATTATGAAACAAACTTTGGGAAATCGCTGACCTAGATACAGTACCAAGGTGATAGGTGCTACATAAATATAATAAATTATACTGAAAGGGCTCCCTAGGCCTTTCTTTCCTATGAGTACAGATGGTACAGAAATAGTCTGAAGAAACATTGAATAATGTCTCAGGGCAGAAAGACTTAACACCTTGTGCTGCTTTTTCCACCTATATTCAAGTTATTTTATTTAATATCAAATTCATTTATTAAATAAATATGCGTTGATAGAATGTGTATGTTTATGATGCACCAGACATGGGGCAAGGGTTTTGGAAGGTAATGGTGAACCAAACTCATCTGGTCCTCCTCCTCCTACAGAGTCTGTAGACAAGGGGCAGGGAAGTAACAGACATTAATTAAGTGAACACATAAATAGGTACATAATAGATATGTTATTGCTCATTTTATTTCTTCAGTTAAAAAGCAGATACTGCAAATAAGCCTGTTTAACTCTTAACATTTTTTTCCTGTTTATCCTTTGACACTTGCTTTCCCTTCTTTTTCTAAAACATCTGATGGTTCTAAGCCCCACTAAAATGTAAAAGTGAAAGGTCATTTTCAAACACTAATTGAGTTTTTGGTTTTGGTTGTGGTTTTTTGAGAGGGGAACAAATGAAAAGAAATAAAGATATCTTATCTTATTCATAACTGTACCCTTATAATATAAGCTGAATCGGTATTTGTTGAAGTAAGTTGAAGACCCAAGACAGAGACCAAGTGACTGGGTTATATCATAACTCAGTAACAAAGCAAGTGAGGCAGAGAGGAGCTTTGATATGGATTGTACCATACAGTTTGTAGAAACTCCGTAGGTACTGTTGACGATGATGGCAATGAGCTATTTGGGGCTCTGGTACACTTGAGAGAAAACATCATTTGAGAATTCAGAAAATGATATGATGAGCACAAATTTTTATCCCCATCTTTCCTGTTCAGTCTTGTTATCATGCAACAATTTTCCCTGCCCCCAATGTACACAAATGCACAACATCGTTATCATCTGGCTATAAGCTGGGGGGTTTTTCCAGGAGACAGTTGTTAGGTTGATATTATGTTCCACCCCTGGCATTTTCTGTATCTGCAGCAGCTCTTTCCTTGGCTGTACAGAGGCTGGAGGGGTGCCTGTGGGAAGTTCTTTTCCAGACCATCACAGCTGTTTGTAAAGTTGATTCCAGAATATCAGTAACCCTTCTCGGCATTTTCACCTTTTCTGAGAGTTAACAGTGTATAGTTGAATACACCACATTCCTCTATGATTATGCTTTTTTTTTTTTTGTAATTAATGTAAACGAGTTGATCCAAATGCAAAATAATTAAGGGGCTTAAAAACAGACTATCTTTCAATAAAAGACACATCTGGTATTTTCCAAACACTGGAAGCAATAAATAACTACAGTATGCCAAACTAGCTGGGAATCGGTAGAAACTGAAGGGTGCTGCTTTCTTACCTTGTGCTCTCATGGAAGCATGGAGCAAGCTGAAGGATCCTGTAGGCTGTTGGGGCACAGGCTTTATGATTCTCTTGGTGGATCATGTCAAGTCATACACTTCTTTTTGAGTTAAGGTACGCACTCTACAGAATTAGTCGTTCAGAGTACTTTTTGGGCACATCAATCATAGGGAAGGCATGGGAAGATTACCCTCGTGTAGGATGGGCACATCTGTGTGCAGGAGAGAGAGTCTGAACTTCTTAGGCCAAAGACTAAACTCTGCACTTCCTTGGATTAGCTTGTAATCCTTAGGAGTGTTCTGTCCCTAAGTATGAGGCAGGAGATGCCTTGGGTGGGGGATATTTTATAGAGGTAAAATGTAGGAAAACTTCCCAACTACATTCTGAGCATAGAGATGTTAATCACTTTGATCCCACAAATGTCACATAGTTTCTCCCTGTGATCTGTGGGATGGTGGTTATGCAAGTAGTGATTTCCTGCTGCCGAGCTTTCTTTATCTTCTTTTCCATTTTAGTTAATCCCCATAGCATCTCAGAGTTTATTCTAAGTCTAGACTAGAAGGAAAAAAGAAAAAAAAGAAAAAAAAAACTTGCGTTGTTACTATTTAAAATGGCCAAGGGCCTTTGACCAAGTAATTTCAGGCAAGAAAAAATTTCATGAAGAAATAACACAAAAGTAAGAGGAAAGTCTCTACACAGCATGATTTTTAATTGGGGGGAAAAGTAAAAGTAAAAGTCAGCAATATGAGAAGGCTAAGCAACTTATTCGATATTCATTGAAGGAATTATTTTAAATAGAAATTATGAAGAACATAGTGTTCTGTAAATGATTACAGCAGAGTAATCAGTAAAAAAAGGAAAATATGAATTTTACTTGTGCAATAACTATACAATTATCCACATATCCATAAATATGAACATGTATAAGATCTAAAAGGTATAAGATGTCTAGAAAAGATAGGATTGCATGATTTTTCATCCTTATTGTCTTTATGTTTGCCATTATTTTTGTGAAACAATAAAAATTCAGGGGAGCAAATATTATGGGGCACAAAATTATATCCTAGGAATTGACCCTTTGTCCTTGTGAAATAAAATAGGGGAAAATCCACCATTTTTGAACCTCATTTTACTAGGCTCTGTTTCATCATTTCTATAATCCTTGATCTCCTGGCAACCCACCAACTCACACTCACTGAAGAATTTGGAGACCAAAAAAGTATATTCTGTTCCAGGTCATACCCAAGTAACATTAGTGTCCACGTGGAAACAGTTCAACACTATAACTTTGAGACTTTACTTTCAAGTCCAAGTAATCATTCCCTTTTATCATTCATATTCTATAGCCACAAACTGAATATTTTAATCATTTGGGAATTATAATAATGATCTACTGTTATATAAAAATTACGATGAAAATTAGCATCTTCAAATAATAATAAACATTGTTACTCAAATTCTATGAGTCAGGAACTGAGTGTCTTCTCTAGGTGGCTCTTACTCAAAGTTTCTCAGGAGGTTGCGATCAATATAGTGGCTGGAGTGGGAGCCATAAAGGTTCAAATGGAGCTGGAGGATCTGCTCACCAGCACCCTGGCAAGATGGTTTGGACTGTTGGCAGGCGGGCTCATTGTCTTACCATATAGACCTCTTTACAAGGTTGTTTCACTGTCCTCACAACATGGCAGTAGTCCAAGAGAGAGAGATCATGGGGGAAAGGGCAATGCCTTTTACAACCATGCCTCAGGAGTCACACACTCTTGCTGCATGCCCCTGGACACACAAGACAGCCATAATTCAGTTTAGGAGGATTCTAGATAATTGCAAGGAGGAAAGGATAGTTGGGGACATTTCAGAGTTTGGCTACCTCAGTTCACCCTCTGGCCCTTAATGATTTACATCCCTTCAAGATGCAAAATACACTCACCCCCTCCTGAAGCATTGAAGTGACCCTGAAGTGTCACCCAAGCCTTAGCCTGAAGTTTAGAATCCCATCATCTCCACCACCCCCCACCCAGCCCCAAGCACGAGCACACACACGCTCTTGGATGTAGTCAGCATGCAGTGGTGAGGTAGGCATAGTGTGATTGATGGATTGCTCCATTCAAAAAGGGGAGACAGAGTGCTCATAGGACTTACTGGTTCATAGCAATTCTGAAATTCAGCAGAGAACTGTTGACAGTTCCTTGATTTGGACTCATGGTTTGGGAATAATTGTCCATGGGTCTTGGTTTTTCCTGCTAAGTTCTTGGTTTTACCTTATGAGTCATCTTCCCTTTTTCCATAAAAGGCAGCTTATGATTGCATCTGAGTTTTTGTTGTTGTTGTTTGTTTTTTTAATTTTTTTGTTTTGTTTTTGTTTTTGTACTTCTAGCATGAAGCTGTTTAGGCATCCAAAGACTCCTTTCATTTTGTATTATCTCTGTCCTTTTCAATCCAACCAGGCAGAATTCTTATCAATATAATTATTTAAAAAACTTAGGGTGTCTTGTTGATATTATTGGGTTCATCATATTAGACGAAATCTACTCAAAAATCTCTTCTTAAGTGAGCCTTTGTCATCTCCAGGCTTTTGCTGAGGAACAAAATATTTAAGCCTCTTAGAAACTCTATTGTCTCACTGAATGGTTCTCTGAGGCATCAACCTAGATGTTTCTGAGAACTTAACAACAGTTTTTAGAGACACACCCTCAATTTCATCTCTAATACCAAATTTTTCTGACAATTTCTTAGGCTTTATTTATTGCCAGAAGCTATTTTTAAATTTTAACATTACTTGCCATCTGGAGATTCTAGGAATATTCAAAAGCAGTAAACCCTGGCTCCTTTATCTTTAACAGTTCTTGCTTTGGGGAATCTCTGCTGTTTCTCGTTTTGCTAAAAACAACATGAAAAATCAGGTGGCACCTTCAATAGTCTCAAAGTCTTAACTAGATCACCTAGATGACTAGGTACATCTTCTACTTTGTTTTTGCAAGCAATAATGTTGCTAAACTTTCTTCCCCCTGTAAAAACAATTCCACTTCTTCCCATTGAAATAACATTTCTTCACCTTTCTTTAACCTTTCATGATGGCATTGTCAAGAGCCGCAGGCTTGTGCTCTTCAGGCTTTCACTAACACACATCTCACCACCTTATCAATTTTTGTGTTACCTGTATTGATTTCATGACATGGCAGTTGACTTCCTCCATTGTGAGTAATCTAAGAGAGTCCAAGATGGAAACTGCAATGTCTTTTATGGCCTTGGAGTCAGATGCCTCACATTGGACACATTCTACTGGACATGTAGGGTAATCATGATTTAATGTGAGTGGGTTCAGTCGTAGGATGCTCAATGCCCGATTGTTAAAGGCATGTTAGAGGTTGTCCATCAGAAAGATTCTTTACCTCAAAATATGAAACTCCACAGTGTGTGTATTTTTCCTGCCATTTACTACATATTTACCATGGATCAAGAATTGTAGTAAGTGCTTTAAATGTATTGCTATGTCTAATCATCATAGAAAGCACTGAGATAAATGTTATCTTACAGATAAGAAAACTAAGGCACACAGATATTAAATAATTTCCTCTAGGTCATACATTTAATAATGGCAAAATTAGAATTCAGTCCCAATTGTATCTAGTTTAAAATCCTGAGATTTTTAACTTAGATTTGATACTGCTTTTCTCTCCAGCCACAACCTCCTTTAATTTTAACTTCTTCCCAGTATACTGTCTTTAATCCTAGAAATTCTAGGCCCTTCCTTCTCTCCCAATCTATCAGACTCTCCTGGAATCATTTCACTTCTTGCTCAGCTTTTATCCAATGATTGATTATCTCAGGTATTTCTCAACATAGCTCCCTCCCTTTGTAACCTTGTCCTCCTACCACACTTACCATAGTGGTTCAATATGACAGTCAAATTCTTGGTTCTATATTCTGGTTACTGATCTCAGCTGAGGAAAGCCTCCTAACACTAGATTTATGCCACTATAAATTTGTTGCCTCCAGCTTTAGCTGGGTCTTCGGGACTGAATAACAATTCTTTCTCTTGTCCTTGGCCTGATCTTTTCCCTCATCCTTCAGATTACCATTCCGAAGTTTCACCTCCCTCCTTAAACCTCCAATCTCTGCAAGTGAAGTGATCTTCCAAATCAACCATGTACATGTATCAAGAAGTTTATCTGCACCCTCCTTCTTTGCTCTAGTCTCTAAAAATGATGTACATATTACTGTAAAAGATAGCATTTCTGCTTGTCTCTTTAATCTTCTCCCTGCTCATCTACTGTGGGTCACTGTTTCATCAATTATGTTCTCTGTCTTTTATCTATCCTTCTCTCCACCTTTTACTCTGTTTTCTCCTTTCAGTCCTGAGCCTCCTGTGACTTTAAAACTCTATCTAAAACAGGTCCACCTGTTCTCAGTCATCCATCGGCTTTAATTGTGTGCTCTGAAAACCATTTTATCTTTGTGGTGATTTTTATCTTTATTTGTGCTTATCTTTATTTGTGTTTTTAATTATAAAGTGAAACCAACGGTTTAGATAATGTGGAAAAGAGTGAAAAATTTACACAATCTGAAAGGCTTGCCTTCCTCCTGCCCTGTCTCATCTTCCAGAGAAACTGCCTTTTGTAATTTAGTGTTTCTCCTAGCCATGCTATGTCATCATTCTACTTCTTATACGTTCTGTGCCTTCTAAGCCCCATGGTACTTGGTTTCTGTTCCTCATGTAAATTTCTCTGACACTGTTCCTGCAGAGATCATCACTGCTCTCAAAATAAAGAATCCAATGGACACATTTTTGTCCTTATCATTCAGATTTGTTTGCTTTAATTCGTGCAGTTCAGTTTTTCTCTGTCTCCTCCTTTCTCACAATTCAAAAGTCTCTTATGGATTTCTTTCCACATTAGACATTTATTTCTCCTGTGTCTTTTTTATAGACCATTTATTTATTTATTTATTTATTTATTTATTTATTTATGGGAGAGAGAGAACACATGCAAGTGGTGGGGGGCAGGGCAGAGGGAGAAAAGAGAGAGAATCCCAAGCTGACTCTGTGCTGAGGGCAGAGCTTAGCTTAGAGCTCGGTCTCATGACCTGAGTCAAAATCAAAGTCAGACACTTAACAACTGAGCCATCAAGGCATCCCCATAGACTCATCTTTTTTGAACTGCCCCTCACACACTGGGGCTCCCTAGGGCTTCACTTTTGCCTCCTCATTGTTCTCACTCTGCCTACCTCCAGAATTCATATCTACTGTTACAGTATTAGCTACCATTATATGCTGATGACCCCTATATCTCTCTCCTGAGATGTGTGTGTGGAAATGTCTGAAACAGGAACATCAAACTCAGTATGCTCAACATAAACTCATGGGAATGCCTCCCTATTTGCTGCTACATCTATAACCCCTATATTTCCTAATGACACCACAAGCCTACTTGGTCCCTTATACCAGGAACCCGAGATTTGTCCATGATTTTTTCTTTCCTCTGTCCCCTACCCTTAGGTAGTTATTAAAGATAGCAGATTTGTATCCTTAAATATTTTTGTAATCACTCACCTCTTCTCTAATTCCTTACCAGTGACTTAATTTAGGTCATTATTGTCTCTCATCTGAACTTAAAAAAAAAAAATTCTCTGAACTATTGTATCTGCCTGTAAACATTCTCTCACCATCCCCCTGCCATACTGTACTATGCATCCCTGTTTCCCCCACAAACAAAGATTCTATCATTTTCTTTGTACACAGAATGATCCTCTTAAAATAATAATTATAAAACCATGCAGAGCTTCCCTTGCTGCCAGCAAATTAAAATTTGTTTTCTTAGTATGTATGGTATACTTAGCATGCATGGTGATTTTTCTGTCCTCACCTTCTATTCCTCCTTTTTATCCCATCAATTATACCCCTACTAAATTACCCTGATCCACCCAATGGCTTGTCAATTCCTGCATGAGTTTGACAGTTTTACTCCTTTTTGCCATTGTTTAGTTGTTTCCTTCCTAGAAGGCTGTAGTATCCTCAGCTTGTAATCCTATCCCTGTAATACCCTCAACTCCTTAGCTAACTGCTCATCTTTAAGAATCAACTCAAGGGTCACATTTTCTAGAAAATATTTCCTTAATCCCTTATCAGTGTTAGATACCTTTGTGTGTACTAGTACGGTGCATTCTGTCACTTCAAACAAGCACACCCTCCTTTTAATGGCCTCAACCTGTGCCTAGTAGAGAGTAGATACATCAATTAATGTGTCTGTTTTAGTGAATGAGTTCACATTACAAAGACAGCTCAACTGCCAATCAAAGAGTGATTTGTCTTTTGTAGGATGTACAACAATACACTGTAGTTCATTTCTTTGTCTTAGCCTTATCTAAGAGAATCAAGCTTTTAGATCTTTAGAGCTAGATAGACTGGGGTTGATATCACTGCCAGCTTTATTAGGTTTATGAGATTCTTCCTGTATTTTTTTTTTTTTTTTTGTCTATTTGCCTTTGATCCCTGTTCATCTTTAAACCTCCAGTTGTCCTGAATTTTGGGGGTATCATGCTTGTTCTTAAGCCTCTTGATTTGTGCTCCTGCAGTAGTCACGAGATATGGTAGACTATTTAAATTAATTCAGATTTAAAAGTTCTTTAGACACCCCATCCATATTTCAGGTACGCAGCACCACATGACAATTTCCCTATTGGACAGGGCAGATTATGGAGCTTTTCATCATCCCAGACAGTTCCACTGGACAGCACAGCTCTATATGCAAACAACAACATCCAAGCAAATGAAACAAAACAACATTCATACTTTTATTTCCACCAAAAGCTCCTTCCCTAGATTTCAACTGTCCTGAGCACACCTTCCCAAATTCTTTCTTGACATGTGGAGTTTTCCAGACTTATATTCACCAGATGATTCTCTCTTAGTGCAAATATGGGCTTCGTGTGATGCTGTAAGACAGCTTTAGGTTTTTTAATCTTCCCAGCAGCTCACTGAATCTTGGTGTCTAGCTCCTGAAGCTCTCTTTTGTTGCTTGAGCAGATTTTCAGACACATTTTGTTCACACATTGTGTCTGTCTTAGAGTTTGGACTGAGGGACACTGTAATTTCCAGCTTATTTTTTGAAGCAGAGATAACATCCATTCTTGATCCCAGTAAACATTCCACCTTCCCCTGGTCCAGTTTATCAGATCAGCTCTCTTCCACAGATTCTCTTTGACAATTCATCATTCAGGTGCTTCTCCGGGGAGTGATTTTCCTGAGTACCATCACCACATTTTTATACTATCAAAATTACATTTCACAGGGAAGAAAGTAATTGACATAATATCTATCAAGGGAGAATCAGAGTCGTTTTCCCATAGCTGCTATACTCTGCTTGCTTTTAGAGCATTTTAGCCCATATGTGCCATTTTATAAAGAAGAGATTATTTGTTTTGTTTTTATTTGTTGTTGTCTCTACCACTGATGTGGTAATCAAGATCAGAAATAGTCCCAATTCTATATGGATGCATTTGTGTTATTTATTAACATGCATTAAGTTAATCAACTGCTATGTACCCAAATAGGCTGCATGGAAGTCACAATGGCAAATGCAACATGTACACTCTTCTTCAAGAGCTCACCATCAGTTTGTCTTCATGGTGATGACTTAGGGTAGACTTTCTTGGGAAAGCATCCATTTAACAACATATGGAAGAAGTCCTACTTGCCTTCTGTAGGGGAATACCAACGGTTTTTCCAACCTCTTTGTAGTATATCAGGGCCTGGGTTCTTCTTTGCTTGTGTTCTGACAACTGCCCACACTCATCAACAAACAAAGCTGGTCTTCTGCATTCTGACAAACCCCTGACTGTTACTCAGGAGACATTTGAATGCAAACCTTATGGACTAATGGAAGCATTAAGAACAAACCTGGTTCCTTTCTCCCGCTGGACCCCCATTGGTTGATTCCATTCTCCAGTGGGAAAATATGATTAATTGTAGCTAGTAAAACTTAGAAAAATAAAGGAGATAACACATCTGGAAGGGAGACTTAGAATAAAGAAGAATAACAATTAAAATCTTTTTGGCACTTGGATCCTGACTCAGGCTTAGCCTTGATTAGGTCATAAAACCTTTGTCAGACCTTAGGGTGGGGTTGGGGGGGTTCATGACCATGTGTATGTATGTGTGTGCCTAATCTGTGAAATGGAAATGTTCCTTTTTGGCTTATCACAGTCCAATGAGATACTGCAGTAGAATGCACTGTTGCCATTTTTAGATTTGTCAAATGTCAAAACATGAAGAATTGGCCAAGAGGTGCCTGGGTATGCACATAGTGTGGTTGCCTTCACCTGAGTTATATAATGATGTTATACAAAACTCATTAGGTACAGTGTGAAGTGACATGGAGTTCAAGAGTGCAGAAAGCATCCCCGTCTTTATTTGTGTTTTCCCCAAGCTGGCTTATGTCTCTTTTACCAGGCATTTGATGAGAATGACCACCCTCAATTCCCTCATCAGCAGTTACTTCTTGTTGAACCTGTTCACTTTTCTTCTGGTTCTCTTTCATCTCCTCCTTGCCCTCCTCCTCCACCTCCTGTACCTTCTTCCATTTTTGGTATGTCACTGGGCACAGCATTGTGATAATGAAAGAGTAGAGGCTTGGTGGCTGGCAAAATGGAAATGGAATCCATACTGTGCTATATAAGGTGTTATATATTTGAGGGGAATTTATGAAATCCAGAGCCTGCTTCCTCAGCCCTAAAAGGCACTTGTGTCTCTCTGTCGGGGTTATTATGAGGATTCAATGAGTCAATGTGGGCCAAATGCATGGCACGTAGGTAGTATTTCATTTTAATTAATTCAGCAAATATGTATTGGCATCTGCTCAATGCCTCATACAGTTCTAGGCACTAGGGTTACAGCAGGAACAAGTCATGCCCTGTCACTGCAGAGGTTATGCAAGAATGGGTAGAGAACTCAAAAAACACACAAATAAATCTTATATCGTCAGCTGATGAAGAATGCTAGCAAGAAACATCATTAGGAGTTCTAGGTACTATTATTGCTGTTGTTGCTGTTTTAGGTTACCTACGGATTGGTCCCTTTCTCTTCTTCCCAGGTCAGCCTTCTGTTTTTCCTTGCAGCTCTGCTCCCCTATATCATGCCTTCACATTGATTCTAGGGCATGGGTTCCCCAGTGAGTTGACATTACTCCGCTTGAAAGAGAGATTAAGTATAGGGAAGGAATGATTTATGAGACTTCTGTCACCCAGGCAGGACATTCTCAGCATATTCTCAAATAATTCACAACTCCCTTTCTGTCTAGGGCTCAGGGAACCTGGTTGGGGAGCTGGAAATGCAGGGGGTGCCCGGACAGATTAGCTGCTATAGCATGGGCTTTCTGAGGGAGCCCAGAGGTTAAGGGCGAGTCATATGCTTTAGTTGTTCACCAATGTTCACTGTAAATCAAACTTTGATGCTGTTCTTGGAGATCCCGAGTGAGCCATGTGGCAAACATGTTTCTTCCTCCTTCGTAGGCCAGACAAGGGCTGGGGACCTGCTGCATGCAGATGAAGGCTGCCTCAGGGTTCTCTCTCAGCGTCAGCAGATTCTGCACCTGCTCTCAGCCTCAGCCCTCCTGGATGCCTATCTTTCTTTTTAAGGGGTGAAATTTTGAAAAATAGGGAACTAATCCTCCTCAGAAACTGTTTAAAGGGCTATAAATGATATTTCATTCCATGAAGTATTTTCCAGATTAGGGGTTCTAGAGCAGAAGTTTCACCTCCTGGGAGAGTTAAAAAACCTCAATGTCTAAAACGCATCCAGGGCTGATTAAATCATAACTCCCAGAAGTATTTTTTCTTTTTTTTTTTAAAAGACTTTATTTATTTATTTGACGGAGAGAGATCACAAGTAGGCAGAGAGGCAGGCAGAGAGAGAGAGAGAGAGAGAGAAGCAGGCTCCCTGCTGAGCAGAGAGCCCAATGTGGGACTCGATCCCAGGACCCTGAGATCATGACCTGAGCTGAAGGCAGCGGCTTAACCCACTGAGCCACCCATGTGCCCCAGAAGTATTTTTTTTAAAGATTCCCATTTGATTCTAGGGTGCAGATGAGGTTGAGAAGCCACTTTTGTAGACTCTAGGGCTTTGGGTCAGCCATGGGAGCAGCTGGGACTCCTTTCCATGCAGTGCATTCTAAAGACCTTATAGGGATGACCTCTCTTGAGGAGAGAAGTTTGGCACATAGGATGACACAATACCTATTTGTTGCAGAAATGAACAGATAAACCAAGGAGATCACAAGTTTCCAGGAGAAAAGGAACAGGAACCTCCCTTACAACAAAGCTCTAATTGCGGGAGAGGGGTTGACTTTGATGCTGGTGAATAGCGGGCTCCAGACTCAGAACGCGTGGGTCTGCAATCCACTAACCGAGCTACGTGGCCTTGGGAGAGCAACTCCATCTTGAAAAGATGAGGAAATGAGTTGGCCGATGGGTATATACAGTGATCATGACAGTGTCTGACATAAGGAAGTCCCCGATAAACGTTAGCAAGCAGTGTAGTGTTAAGTGCTGATGAATGTGCAGGGGGTGGAGGTATTTCAGGAGCACAGGGGGTATCGGGCTAGCTCGGCAAGGCGTCAGGAAGGCCCATCCATGTATAAGGGACATGAAACTTGGGTTTGATGTAGGATTCTTTTATACTGAAAAATGACAGAGGATGGGTGATGGGGATGGAAGGTATTTCAGGCATGTGGGCCATGGCCTGGAAGTTTGTTGAATGAGCTGTCACTTAAAGTAACAGAAGCAGGCAAAGCAGACTGGTCATTTTCTATCACAAAAGGTTCTTGTGCCCGAGTCTCTACTTCTGCTTACGCAAACCTGCTCTCATGCCATGGCAGTTGCTTTTCCTAACTCACCTGCCAGCCCAGACATGTACTTAGCCATCCAGCCACCTCCTGAGCTCTACAAGGAATCAGTTCAGTATTTCTTTCTGTAACTGGAAAGACTTTCACAGGCTGCAAACTTAGGCTAAGGCTGCAAAAATGTAACTTCGTGATAATTACTATTTTTTTTTAAGATTCTATTTATTTATTTGACAGAGATCACAAGCAGGCAGAGAGGCAGGCAGAGAGAGAGGGAGAGGAGGAAGCAGGCTCTCTGCTGAGCAGAGAACCCGATGAGGGGCTCGATCCCAAGACCCTGAGATCATGACCTGAGCTGAAGGCAGAGGCTTAACCCACTGAGCCACCAGGTGCCCCCCGTGATAATTATTATTTTAATAATTAAACTTAATGTCTCCATTTTGCCCCATTTTGCCCTGGGCCGGACCGTGGTCTCTTCAGAATCAAGTCGGTCAGGTCAGGATTTTCACCTCACACTTCCAGGTGACTTTTAAATTTTGGGGTGCTGACTCAGTATGCTCTGGTGGGGAGGATTGGGTTGGGAGCAGTTCCTGGAATTATCCCCAGAATGTCCCTGTGCCAGTGAGGTCTTCAGTCATGGATCCCACAGGCCCTTCCTCAGCTACTTACAGACCAGAATGATTGAGCAGTTCTGGGAAGTTCTGTGTGATTTTGTCAGGTCCCATCTGCCTAAACATCCCTCATGCCCGCAGCACTCTACATCCTGTGACCTGGGATGCAACCGCTCCATTCTTGCCTGGTTCCCACCCTCCACTCTGAGGCCACCGGAACTCTTATTTCTGTGGGGCTGGAGGCAAGGACTGAGGAGCAGTCCTCAGTCCACAAGTAGTCCTGCAGTTTTCATAAGCACCGCATCCACAGGAACTCGAAGGCCACAAATTAACTATGTTACTTCTTTTAGCATTTCTGCTCAGAACCATACCTGGAGGGCAGGGAATCTAGAAGGCTTTTGTTGCCTTAAGAGCATTGGTGAGGGAGAGCAAGGAGGGAAAAGGGAAGACACAATAGCCAGATTTACTAGGGAGGGAAATATTGGTAAATATTCCAAAAGCAATCTGCTGCACTTTTCAAAATAAAAACATCATGACAATTATTGAATGTGAACAACAATGTCAGTCTGTGATAAATGCTTTTGCAATCAGTTCTTCTCTCATTTACACTCACCATAAAAGGCAGGCATATTACTGAGGGGTATAGGAGTGATTATTTTGCCTTGTAGTAGACAGTAGTAAGTGGCAGAGCCTGGATCCCACCCCAAATCTGTTTGGCTAAAAGTCTTGAAGGCTAGAATGCCTCACATCACCTACAGTGCGACGTTTTGCAAGAAACCAGATGAAAGCTCTCAAAATATTGCTGAGAAGTTGGCATTAATACATATTTTTGATAAATAAATGCATATTTTAAATGTGGTAGGGTCATTCTCTACATAAAAGCATCCCATGGTAAGTTCCTTTGAGGTGTAAATAACCATTTCTTAATTACCTGGCTCTTTGTTCTGTTGTTGGCTCAATCTTGTAGATCAGATTATCTTTAGACAAGATGCATTTTCAGGTGCTCTTCTTAGTCTAGAATGTTCCATCCTCTGTAATCTAGTAGCGGCAGCTCCAGAGCAGTATTCCTACAGGCAGATTGATGTGATCCAACCAGCTTCCATTGCTATGGTTCTCTTGAGGCATTTTCATTTAATTATAGGGTATCAAGAGTATGCTTGTGAAATTGGCTTGAATATAGCAAATAAAGCAATATGACATTTTAGTAACTTCAGGGTGATAGTGCTGAATCTCTTGGCCTTTAGAGGCAGGACGAGGCCATGGAGGTCAGCCCTAGGATTTGCCTCTTCCTCCTGCTCTTTTTCCAGCCTCCTGGCGGCCTGACAGCCACCTGCGGGTCTCCCTCTTCCTGCTACTGACTCTGGATGCAGAGGCAGGTGGCAAGATATATAGTGGCCATAAATGGCAAGTATATTAATTGAATATGATGTTATAATAAACTATGAGTTCTTCACTAGGAACTCTGTATTTCTCCAGGAGTCTGGACTTACCAAGAACAGGCCATGTTTGTCTTTTACCAGCTTTGCTGTCATTTCTATGGTTTTTCCTTCATTTCAAACACACAAGAGCATGCTAGGTGATTGGAATCATTTCCTGAAACGCTCATGTTTTTATCTGGTAGGATTTTTTTTTTTTTTAATGTGAGAAGAAAAAAATAAAAAAGAAGAAACCACAACCATTTTAGATTAGCATACTTTTTCAAGATTCAGGAAGTTTTTTTCATCACAATGTCCCCCTCTGAAAAACAACTTTATAAAATGGATGTGATATGAGTTTCGATACTTGTTAGAAAGAAAGATGAAAGAGAAAATACATTTTCTTTGCTGCTGCACATAAATGTCTCCCAACTTAAAAAAAAAAATCCCCATATAGCTTCAAACAGGTACCGTTTTCTAGTCCCTGATCTCTCTCTCCTTCCCTTCACCTCCAAACGTCTTGAAAGCTGGGCTATTTTTGTAGCCTCCACTTCCTATTTTATTTCCCATTCAGGCTCCATTTACTGCCACCTAGACCACCCCCTTCCAACAGCTAAGCACAAACCAAACAGGCTTGCTGGGGACTCTTCCCCGCCATCTCAGAGGTGCTCCTCCCTGTTCCGTTCCCCATATTTCTACCGGGCAGCTATCCACCTTCCTACCACCATAGAACTCCTTCCAAAATGCAAGTTGGATGATAATACTTCTGAACTTTTCAAAATGCAAGTTGGATTATAATATAATTCTTTCTGGAGTAGCTGGCCCCCAGATATGCATCCACAGCTCTTTATCCGGCATTCCAGGCCCACACCCCATTTCTCCAAGGGCCCCCTGAGCAGTAGTAATTCCCGTAGGAGGCTGGTCTCTTGCACCCTTTCAAGGCTTTGCCCTGCCTACTGATTCTGCATGTGGTTCCTTTGCTCCCTTTGTTTACTGGTGCACTTAAACCACTTGAACCATCACCTGGTCTAAAAAGTTTCTCAATGGCACTCACCACTCATGCCACGCGTGACTCGAACAAGCATCTATTGGAACGTGCGTCACCTTGCACTCAAGTGTCCTGCCAGATACGCACACACATTCCGGTCGGCTGTGGCTTCCTTGAGAGTTGAGACAGTATCCTTTGGTCATTTCTGTGTCTCCAAGCCCAAATAAAGTCTCTGACTTATAATGTTGAATGCATGAATGGATGAATGAATGAATAAATGAATGAAATCAAACCACATTTTAGATCTTAAAGTGTTAATCTGTATGGGATAATGTCAAAGAGAAGAAATCTGTATTATATGTGAGGGATTTGGAATTTAAATTTAATTGTAAATGATTGCTGATTGAATTATATATAAAGATAATTTTAATTGATTTGCCCAGACCTAAGCTATAATTTTGCCTTATGTTTAAAAACTGTACATGAAGCTATTAGGAAAAAAATATCAGACATATATTGAATTGTAGTTATGAGATAGTCCACATGCACAAGGTAATGATATTACCGTGTGACATTTTATGAAGAATTTTACAAATAAGCCACCTCTGCCTATGCTATGTCTCCAGCTAATTTTCTTGCTAGTTATCTCAATAATTGGATCCTAGGTCAGTCTTTAGCCATGTAAGAAGCGTTGACAATAAAATGGACATTTGGAAATTGTATCTCCATAACTCCATCCAGAATAAATTCCCGGGTAAATAGTGAGCCAATTAGGGAAATATATGTGTGCTGATGAGGTTTTGAAAGCCACACCAGTGAGCTAGTGGGGACTTTTAAATGCCTAGATTCGTCAGTATTTGAATTGACAGCTCTTTCTGGCAAATCCAATTTTTAACTGCAAGTAGCTTCTTTTAGAGATTTTAAAAAGAATGTTTGGAGAAATCCATTCAGCATTTAAAATGGTGATCATTTATCTTTTCCTGGAATTAAATAAAAACAGCAAAACAAAGGCAGCCAGAAGAAGCCTTGCTAGAGCTTTTAGGAAGACGATCTGCAGTGTCCTTTGGAGAATGGGCTGTGGCCAGGGCCTGGCTGACAGGCTGGGTCCCAGGATACACTTCAGGATGAGGAATTTTGACTATGAATCTTGGTTCAGGGTTTGATCTTTGTCCCTATTGGGCTAAAACTTGATTTTGACAATACGCCCAGAGTGAATCAGTCTCTCTCATGTGGTCTAAATTTACAGTTTATTTATTAATTCATGGATATTTCTTTTTTCAGTGTGAGGACTTGACTCTATAGGCACCTTTAACATAGAGTAAGTTTTGTCCCCTGATGACATCTTTCTGTCCTATGACTTGGTCATAGGGGGTGTCCTTGGAGGATGCCCACATGATTCTAATCAGTTCCAACCAGTTTGCCCCATCAGACATCTGTTTCAGCCTGGCCTAAGCCTTCCTAGAACTGCATGTGTGAAAAAGGACTGTTCCAGGCCAAAACTTGCCCTGGGAGATGGACTCATTAGTAGAGTGGCTGGTAGAAGTCCATCCCTGCCTATTCTGCCTCACGTAGTAAACTTTGATGAGCACCTCCTTGGAGCTTTTGTTAGGAAAAGATACCCATTTTTCTGGCTTTTTATTTCAATATAAAAGGATTTCTGAGAGAGCACAACTTCTTGCCTCTCTCCTATCTCCTCTTTACTTCTCCCCATGGAAGAAGTCTATTCTTCTCATAGGCAAACTTGTCAGAAGGAATCTTTCTGTGGGAAAAATCAACCATTCCCTCTACTTTGCAACAACCTGGCTACAGTGTATGGGTATTGAGGGCTGCTCTCTTTTACACTATAAGAGTCTCCACTGTGGATACATATTGTATATATAATACAGATATTACAGACCCCCCCCCAATACACTGCTCTTGTAGCTGCAAACTACCTCCTTTGACATCAGGAAGACAATTGACACCTTGTCCCTTGCCCCTCTGTCAATCTCTCCGTTAACTCCAAATTCAGAAGTGGAAGATGATCCTGACACCTTTCTCTCGACACTGACCAGAAACAATCAAACAAAGCACTTACCACATAGGATATACCCTCACTGCACACAGACTATGGCCTATTTCTCTTTCTGGTCAAAAAACGTAGGAGAAAATGCATGATGGAGCATCCACCGAAGCCCCCAGGACAACAGGCACACTCCAGCAAGCTGGTGCCTATGTCCTTTACACTCTACCTGGCTAATTTGGGGTCCCGTGCTTATGGGGAAGCCCTCCCTACTATAGCACACATCCCTGCACTCTGCTCTCAGAGATGAGAGGGCTCATGGTGCTCTCTGTGGCCTCACCATCTTGGTTCCAGGCAGAGCCTCTCCTTCCAGTCAGACGGTGTCAGAATGGATCAGGTTAGGGCAAGCTGGAGGAGGAAAATGGAGTTTAGTCTCATAAACACAGAAGTATATGACCACTACAGACTTCCGCATGTAGCGAGGTCATGGCTGTCATGCAGAGGGGTGACCCCCAGGCATGATCTGACCCCTCATCCACTTGTGGCTCACCAAACGTCACGGCTCAAAACCACAGCCACATCCACACATGGAAGCTGTCGCCCAGTGCCTCCTGCTGAAGGTGCGCAGGGATGAAGGAGAAACAAGCCAGCCTGGCAAACTCATCCAGTCTTTGAGGGCAAATCCTCAAGGGAAGGATTCCGTTTTCACCAATGTCTAGACGAAATGGGATTTTTCTCAGGAATATACCAAATAACAGAGCATGTACATTTATAAACACACCTATAAGGTTTCAAAATGTATCACATACTGTGGTTTATTCTATCCTTCTCAATACTAATGTTTGCATGTAATTTAGTACTCATAATCTTCCATTCTCTTTTTTTGAAAGAACTCTCCCCAATTTAAAACATTTCAGATATCACAAAACATAATTCACAAACTTGTGTGCTCCACTCCTTGAGGTAAAGGAGAATCTACTGAGATATCAGAGAGATTCAGCAGCAAGCCACGTCCAGGGACAGGAGAGGAAGGAGGGATAAAGAGTATGTCACCAAATGAGACTGAAGATGCTAAGCGCTTAAAATCTGTAGACTTGAAATGATCTTTGTGTCTCATTTCTTTGTCTCACCAGTTAGGCTGGGAAGATGAGATTTGCTATCACTCCACCTTGTGGAAAGTTTGAAAAGGGAGATTTTCTCTCTGCAATTCAGAATGCGAGAGACCATATGATGAGGTATCATCGGTGATCACAGGACCAACCATCTGTTCTTCGTAAACTTGACCCCTTAAAAATTCTCAGCCAACACCCCTCCTAGCTCCTCACACATCACAGCTCCTGGACTTTGGATTTTATTACCTTTTGAAAGTTCCAAACTTTAAAAATTTAAACTTCTTTCCCTCACACGGACGGAAGCAAACACGGGGTGTGAAGAATCCATTTTGTGGAGCTACATCTTTTAAACAGCTACATTTTTGGAGTCCTCTTCATTTCCATTTGTTTCTGAGTTTGCTCATTTGTTTTGGATGAGGGAGGATTTATATAAGTTTAACTTGTTTCTTTATTTACAATATAATATATGTTAATTTTAGATAATTCGGAAAATATGGAAAGTATGAAGAAAAAAAAATGTCCAAAATTCCCCCACCCAGAGATAAACAGCTGTTAAAAATTTCAGTATATATCCTACCAGTCTCATTTTAGGCATGTTTATTTCTTTTGTATAGTGTCACTGATAGTTGTGTACTATTTTATATCCTGCTTTTTTTTTTACTCAATTCTGTGAACATTCGATAGGTCTTGAAATACATATCTATCTATCTCTCTCTCATTCCATATATATATATATATATATATATATATATATATATATATATAATTTATTTATTTATTTAAGAGAAGGAGAGAGGGAGAGAGCAAGTGCAGAAGGACCACAGGAGAGGGAAAGAATTCTAACCAGGCTCCACACCCAGTGCAGGACCCCACTTGGGGCTTGATCTCACAACCCTGAGATCATGACCTGAGCCAAAATTAAGAATAGGATGCTGAACTGAACAAGCCACCTTGGTACCCCATTGTGTAATTTCTTTAGTCAGTACCTGTTGTTAAAGAAGGGATTCTTTCTTTTTTTTTTTTCACCATGAGAAATTATATTCTGATATTATACTTGAATATAAATCTATAGTCTCAACACCAATTATTTCCTTGTAATAGATTCTAAAATGTTAGACCTTTGGATCAAAAGCATCCAATAAGGTTTACAATATGTCCATCTCCCATGAATGCTCAATTCCACAGGACCCTTCTCAATATTGTGTATTATTATTTTTTATTTGATTTTAAAAGTTTTATTATTTGTTCATTTTTATTTTTATACATGAGAAATATCAAAAGTATCTTAATGTTTTCATTGCAGTTATTAGCTCAAGAGTAAGGCTGAACATTTTTAGATATGTTTACTGACTTTAAGTCCTTCATCTTGTGAACTTTTATCATGTCATTTATCCCTTTTTTATTAAGGTAGTTTAATAAATATATTTATAAGAGAAAACTCTTCTTATCTCATATCTTGGGAACATTTTAAATGCTGTTTATGTTAGGGACTCACTTTGTAATTCCAAATGTTAACCCTGTACTAGGTACTTAATAGATGATCATTCAATTTTAGATTTACCTAAAAAATTAATTTAAAGTTGTGGAATTAAACAGCACAGTGGTGGCTTTTTTTTTTTTTAATAGAAATTACATCTACCTCTGTGTTGTAAAAACTAGGTATTAAATGTCAAATAGGAAGAGTGCACATTTTGTAGGGAAGTTCTATTAAATTGGATTTCCTAGAGAAGTGATTTAAATTAAAATTTCCTGACAAAGTTTTTATCCATATACAACCCTTCATAGGGCTCATTTTTCCAGGGTCATTGAAAGTTGTTATTAAGGCCATTGCAGGTAGAGAGATAGACAGGTGGATGGATAGTTAGATAGATGTCACAGATAAATGGGTGATAAATACCAAATATCATAGATTGGTAGATAGGTGGGTAGATAGGTATGATAGATGATAGACAAGCAGAGAGATGACAGATAATAGACATACAGATAGGTGGATACATAGACGTTAGGTAGACAGATGATTGATATCACAGATAGGAAGGCAGATAGATGCTAGATGAGAGAGACAGTGGGAGTTTCTGTGTCCGCACTCTTTTGGCTGAGAGCACCCTCACTGAAACACAGTTCATCTCAGCCCACAGTCTACTTCCTGGACAGGGCTGGTGAGCCTCAGGGATTCACGGGTTAGTGACACTGGGGGTCCAGGATGTAGTTGTGGGTCCTACTGCACTGTCATTGCCCAACAGTTCATGGAGGTATGAGCAAGAGTGCAGACCTTCAGCTAGCTCTAGGAGTAGGTTTGTCACCTCACATGCCATGGCCCTTTCTTTCCATGTATAGATATATTTGGTATTATAAGCTACACCTGTGCTGAGTGCTCTAGGGGATAGATATCTGAAAATTAATTGGCACTGACTTTTCTTCTGAGAAACATAAACTTGTGTGGGAAATCAGATCGGCCTGTCATTGGGGGAAAAAAAAAAAAAAAAAAGCTTTCTGCTGAGTATCAGCCATGTCTTATCATCCACTTTACATATATTTACCTCTATTTTCCCCAATTTTCATTATCCTAATTTTCCAGATGTGAAAAATGGGAGGCTAATTGTCCAAGCTCCCTGAGCTAGCAGTGGCAGAGGTGGGAATGAAACCCGTCTCCCCAGTCTCAATGTCTGTGTCTTGACACCCTAGTATATTGTAACTCTGTATACACAGCTCATGGGCAGAAATTGTGTATTATCCCTCTGCTTGTGTACGGCATTTAATGTGGTGCTTGGCACATAGTAAATGAACCAGAGGTAGGTGTTAAACAGAGTGAGTGGGTAAGTTGAACTGTCCTCTGAAAAGCCACTGTGAAGCTAGACCCTGGTTTTCGATACAGAGTACAAGAGAGAGAGGGAAAGGAGGGGTCAGTAAGAGAGGGGAGGAACAGTGGGAGTAACAGTTCTTCCTGGGGACCCCGGTGATGTGTCTGCGGGCTGCCCACTCTTCCCTCTCCACGGGCAGTCAGGGAGACGGCACAGGACCCCATTAGGTGTCACTGGGACCAGAGCAGCCCTTCTCGCTGTCTCTCCTGGGAGCCCTCCCTTCCTTTGTACTGTGAGCTGTTTTCTGCTCCATTTCCTCTCCAAGCCCTCAGCTCGCCCTCAGAGCGCTCTGCTATCTTCCACATCATCTTAGCTGGAATAAAATATAACTGTCTCTGAAAAGTACAGAAATCAAAACTCCCTTTGGGGATTCCTTTCCCCATATCACCTGTCGAACTGAAAACCGGTGTGTCCTTGAAAAGTTATGTATTTCAGGCCGCAGGGGTGCTAATTTGCAAGGCCCATTACTCAAATAAAACATTAAAACAGTCTTCGATAAGCTACTGCTCTCGGCCTGTTTCCACTCCAGCACCAACATTACCAACTATAGGTTTCTTGTCAAGCTTCAGAGCCCAAAGTCAAGATTTATCAATTGATATTTTGACTTTAACTTTTACGCTTTCATTATGTCACTGCATTGGGAGCGCGGCCACAGCTCCCTAGCTTCTGCAGCTTTCTTATTCCTGTCCTTGAAGCTACTATGGAACATGGGGTTTGGAAGCATCTTCCTAGGTCTTCTGTGTGAAAAGCACTGTCCAGATTGTATGTTACTGACTTTAGGCTTATCCACAGGCAGGTAATACTTCAGGAAGATGTAATGTCCAGGCTTCACAATGTTGTTTACTCAGATACGTTAAAAAAAATAATTAGAAAGATCTTCATTAGACATGTCTTCATGTCTTCAAAAGAGAACGGGGGAAAAAAAAAAAGAAGAAGAAGAAGAAGAAAGAGAAGTCATTATGAACCCTACCAGCTAGAGAGAGGTAGGCAATGTGTTGCTGTATATTCTTTCAGTCTAGTATTTCATTTTTATACCTGAACTATACGGTTTTTATGCTTTTATGCTATGCACATGTAGTTCAGTGTCAGTGAACAATTTTCAAAAGTTTCAAATGGGGACAGAATGTAAGTTAACTAACCGGTCTCCTATTACCGTTTACTTAGGTAGTTTTCATTGCCATGACTAATGCTTTCATTATTTTTTTTTTCTATAAACCTTTGCAGGGGAGATAAGAGAGAGGGTCATTTCATAGGGAATCTTCCTAAGGTGGAATTATTGGGTCAGTCATTGGGATTGGTTTTGATCTCGGTTGCTGGACAGCTTTCCCCAGGTGGAGCTCATGAGCAAAATGGTGCCTGGACAACTCTCCTTTCCTGCCTGATGTTGGTATTGATAGCTGAGGGACCCACCTGTTGACGCTGAGTACTATAAACAGTGAGACAGAACATCCATTCTCTTACCAGTTCTAGATTTCTAGCTGAGCCCATCTTGGGTCTGAGATCTGAGGTTTGAATCTATCAAACAACGTGGCTATGCTTTAGGATGGGAGATTTGGAGCAATTGTTTCCCCTTGTGTGTTTTAAGTTGTCTATAATGACATGAGATGATTTTTATAATGTTAACTATTTTAATTTTTTTAAGGAAATGCTGCACATGAGGTCCCAGGAAAGTGATTTCTATTCATAGTGATAAAAGCACGTTTATTTTGTAAACTTCTTAGAGTTTCTAATTGCACATTGGTTAAGGGAGAGTAAAGATATTCACCTTATTGATAAACGGGATGATTCCTTACCAAAACCTTCCTGGAAATTGGAAAAGTTAATTGTAATTTAGAGCAATTACCGTAAAGTATTGCACCTGTAGAATTAAAGGCCATTATCCCGGAATCTTGGATGGATTCATTAATGAATCGGCAAATAAAGCACATGATGAATTACGAAGCACAGTGTCATTATAATTTTATGATAAAGCATCTTGTTCTGGGTGACATTACATTTTCAGAATGAAATAATGACTGGCTCTCTCAAAGTCTTGAAGGAACTCCTAAGCTTTTTCAGATAACAAAGGGAATAGGAATGTAGAAAAGGAAGAAGAAAAAAAGCAGGTGCCTTTTTTTAAAATGAGAACATGCTGAGGTATGAAAAGCAGATACAGACCCTGCCCTGGGAAGAGAGATGAACTTCGTTTAAATGCTACATTTAAAGAGAGAAGAGCATCTCCTCCACCAGTAATGAAGACAGGTGTGCTTTAAGCTGACTCGGGCTAGTAGGATTTAGAATTTTATTTTGTAACTTTTTTTTTTTTTTTTAAGCTGCATGTTATTTCCCCTCCATTCCCTGACCACCAGGCTGCCCAGTGCCAGAGCTCCACATCAGAACTGGAAAGCCTGCAAGAAGCGGGACCTGAAATTGCTTTTTGGTGGGCCCGATTTCATGCTGAGCGGGAAGCGGCAGCTCAGAGATGAATTGGAAGGCCACGCTTGTCAGCGAATGAAATGTGATGAACCTCACATTTTATTGACATGCGGCGGCAGAGCTGGCAATAGCAGCTGGCACAGCGTCTTCTTAATCCCGTGTTCTTGAGGTGGGAGTTTGACCCAGTACTTTCTGTTTGAAATGATACATATTTATTAGACTATGCTGCTTAAAAGAAAGAGAAGAGTGTGCCCGGTGTCAGACACTATTGCAACCAAACCTTTCTTTTATTAAAATAAATACAGACAATTTCACTATGACAGCTCTTCCACCAACGGGGAGCTTTATTAAGTAGTGACCTTCAATCTCTCCATGGAGACAGGCACGTTTGTGCCGACCACTTGTTGGGGAGGAGGGATGTGGGGGAAGGGTCGGGGCACCTGTGGAACATTTTACGGGTTTTGAGAAAATCAGCCTGAAGTCCAAGTAGCCTGCAGCTCCATTAATTACATCCATCCTCCCATTCGCCTCTACAAAATCAATTGCAAACAACATCCAATCTCATTTTCCGCAGTACATTTCTGCAAGATATAGCTGTACTACCAACTCTTTCCTTCTCTCCGGGAATAGCTACCCGCCATCACCTTATAGCACAGGAGCTTTAAGAGTGAAGGAATATGAAGGATAGACACATTATAAACAATATAAGTCCTCCAGATTTTTTTCAAATAGGCTTTGCCACTTGCAAGAGCTAGAGCTTGTGTATTTAAGGCGGAGTGTTGTTGGTTGAGTATGCGCTTCTTAAGCTAATTCTTGTGTGTACCATTATTGATGTACATTTTGTTATTTTAAGGGAGAGATGGTGAAATGGAAAGAGTAGGGAAGAGAAGGGACGATCACTTTGCTTGTGAATATGTATACACAATAAGTTTGCCATATACATTCATATATATACATACACACTATAGATATGTACATATACAAACATATATACAACACACACACACACAGTGAGGCTGCATGGCCTTATGAGTCCCATTTGATGTGACATCAGAAGACCTCAGTCGCCAATTGTTAGCTCTGTTTTCTTGGATGAGTCACTAACACTCTCTGAGCCTAAATCTCTTCAGAGTTAAAATGAACATAATATCCAGTTCAAGGGACTAGTGTGAAAATCCGAATCAGGTAATGCGTCTAAAGTTGATTGAAAAAATTTGTGTCTGGTTCAGGAAGCCCTTCTAATAGTCATATGTAGGAAACATCCTCCATTCTATGTTTTGGGGAGTCTTACCTCTCTTTTAAGTGTGCTCACTTGTATTTGTCCTATTCAAATGTCATTCTTTTGGGTTCTTTCCATATTTTCCATTTGCTGAGGTCATTTTGAGCCTTCATGTCAGTTCATCATCAATATTAATTGAGTGTCCTGGTCTGCAGAGACATGTTTGAGGGTTTTTTGAGAAATAAAAGTAGTAAAAGATGGATTGGTTTTTCATCAACAAAGCAAAACGAAAAAGCAAAAAACAAAACAACAACAACAACAAAAACCCTGTCATTTGGCTACACTTTTGATGCTGTCTTGTTTTACCCACATCAAGGTCAGGTATATTACCTGGCTTTCAGTGTCCTCCCAGCAGGTCTCATCCGCCCCCCTCTCTTTCCTGGTGGTGCCGTGGCTCAAACCTTTCACTCAGGCTCTTCCTTCTTCCTCATCTTCCCCCTCCTCCTCCTTGATCTCTACCACATTTAAAGGCCATCTTTGATCAGGCCTTCTTATGAAGGCTCTCCTGATTCCTTAGACCAGCTCTCCTTTCTTGATTCTTCAGTTACTTTTAAAGTTAGTCCCAACATTGACCATGTGACTGTTAAACAGTTAATGGACTCATTGTTTTATCTTTCCAAGCAGACTGGGAGCAACTTAGGGCAGAGCCAAGTCTATGTATCTCCTTTATAATGTGTGTGGGCATACTGACCGTGGTATAGGTATTTGACTTATTGATTATGTGAGCGGTGGAGCAGCTTCTACCTTCAGGAAGTGTGTATCAAAATGAATATCATAAATCCTATAAGTACTATGCTATTTGATACTCTGTTATTGATTACAGTTTCAAATTGAAAGAAAAAAAATGGATTCTTCCTAATAGACAGCTGTCACTCTCTTGGTTTCCATCAGATTCTAGCCCATGTAAATATATTCTACATGAAGAAAATGTTCAGCAAAAATGTTTGAAGCCAAGGTCTCTGCATTTTTTTTTAATTTTTTATTTTTTATAAACATATATTTTTATCCCCAGGGGTACAGGTCTGTGAATCACCAGGTTTACACACTTCACAGCACTCACCAAAGCACATACCCTCCCCAATGTCCATAATCCCACCCCCTCCCCCCAGCAACCCTCAGTTCGTTTTGTGAGATTAAGAGTCACTTATGGTTTGTCTAATAAGCTCCATATATGACTCAAATGTACACTGAAGTTGGAGAACCATGGTACAATATATTTATTGTATCCTACCTTTCAAGTGGAGAAGATTTACAAGATTACTGGCTATTTTACAGATATTTAGTAAACAGTCGATATTTGCTTCTTTAGTTGAGATAATATTATATGATACTTTATTTAAAACATGTATATTTAACCCATTAAAGTAAACTTGTGTTGAAAATTATACTGGCTTAAGGCAAGATAGACTGATGAGAGCTCAAATTAGTAGGTGAAACTTTAAGGAGAAGCAGGGTAATTGCATAGTTTTAATGTAACTTTCCCCAATGTATGTTATTCATTGTGTTGGTTTTAGCAAATCACAGTTTTGTTTTGTTTAAGATTTTATTTATTTATTTGACAGAGAGCACAGCAGGGGGAGCAGCAAGGAGAGGGAGAAGGAGAGGAGGAGGGAGAAGCAGGCTCGCAGAGCAGGAGCCTCATGTGGGGCTCAATACCAGGACTCCGGGATCATGACCTGAGCTGAAGACAGATGCAGGTTGTTTTAAACAACACATGTTGTTGTTGTTGTTGTTTGTTATTTTGCTATTCTTCTTTCCAAGAAGTAAAGCTCAATCCCCCCCGCCCTTTCAGTGTGGGCAGGATTTGCTGACTATCTTCTAATGAACAAAGTGTGGATGGGGAGTAACTAACTTTATAGCGAAGAAACCTTACCGAAACCACCATCCCAAGTGGCCAAAATTGCCATCACAAGTAGTGTCACGTAGATTTCCTATTTTCCCAGTATGATGCAGTAAGAAGGAACATCAACTCTGCAGTATCCTTACTCAGGGTAATCATCAGAAAATATCAAACAAGCCCAAATTCAGGGACATTCTACTATCTATCTGCCACTACTGTTTAAAGTCAGAGTCATAAAAGAAAAGGAAAGACCAAGGTACTGTCACAGATTGAAGTGGGCTTAAAAAATGAGTCAACTACATGCAGCGTGGGATGACCGATGTAGTGCTGAATATCCATGGGAAAACCAGGGAAATGAAAATAACAATCTGTAGTTTAGTTAATAATACTGTACCAATGTTAATGTCTTCATTTTGAGTATTGTATTGTGGTTATGAAAGATGTTAAGAGAAGCATTTGCAGGAGCTCTCTCTATTATCTTTGCGACTCCTCTATAAATCTAAAAGTGTTTCAAAACAAAAAGTTGGGGATTTTGTTGTTGTTGTTAAGAACTTGAAAAAAAAAACAAAAAACAAAAACAGTGCCTGCTTAAAAGGCTTTACTTTTTATCACAAACCAAGCTGGATGCTGACCTGTTTCCATCAAACAAGTAAAAGGGGCTCCACAGATGCAGGTGGAGACACCAGGTTATCCACTGTGCATTATTGATGAATATCACTGTAGGGGGTTAGAACGCAGCTTGTCAGAGAATTCCGGAGAAGGGAAGTGACAACTTCGTGAGGTTCCCTTTATGTTTCTTAAATACCTGCCTCTCTCCTTTGAAGGAAAGTGGAAAGTACATGACCTTTGAGGCTAAAAATTAGAAACTCGCATCAAAGGACAAATGACCATTCCATTTAAATATCTTCAATATGAAATTAAAGAAATTCAGAAAATAAGAAATGTTAAAGTGTTAAGTCTTCTTCACTCTCTTCATATTTTGTGATATTGATGGCTATATTGTATGTGTAAAGAAAAGGAATTATTTTTGTGTCTAATATTTAGAGCTATCTGGAGCTGTTTTATTCTGATTCATTGAGAAAATTTCTCAGCTTCACTCCACCTTTCAATTAATGAACTTTAAATGTTTCCTGAGGAGGAAAAAAAATATATTCATCTTCTCTGACCTTTTCTTTTGATGGAGTCTGAGTAAATCACTTATACTCCAATAACACCGATAAAGTAGGAGAGAACCAGGTGAGTTTTAGTTCGGTTACCTATTTTGTCTGATTTTCAGTTCTTTAGTTAATAGTAAATTTTGCCCTTTGGTTATAGCTGAGTGTAAGGAAATAACAATGATTGTTTTAGCATCTCAAATTATATCCCAAGTAAAGAGACCTACACATATGGAAGTGATAATTGACTTTTAAAAGTGTTTTTCTTATTTTTCATGACACTCTTGTGGAAACAAGATGTTCTCACTATATTTGAGGGATTTGGGACTACAAAGGGAAAAAAGATGATGTGCTTGGGAAAACAGAAAATGCTAATTCCTGTCAGTGAAGTCATTAGCCTTGTGATTTTGAGAATTGGTAGTCATAGAATTATAACTAAAAAGTCAGAAGGAGCTAGAAAGTTCCTCAGTCTACCTATTCAGCACAGAAAATCTGTTTTCCAATATGTCTTACACAAATGCTTATTTAGCATCCACTTTAAGTATTCATTGTGACAGGAGCACACAATAAATGGTAATGTCTCAAAATAGGAGGCACATTCCATCATGGCATATCCCAATAGTTAAATTTTGGGTGAACATAAATTTGCCATTTCTATCATCTTGGATATTCTGCCTATCAGTTTCACTTATTTCCTCTTAAGAAGTCATCTTTGTGTTGAAAGAAAGACCGTCTATTTGAAGAGAACTGGCTCACTTTGAAGTTCAGGCTCAACATCTCCACTTCCCTCATGAGTGCTTCCATAACATGGTTTCTAGACACAAGAGTGTTTATTCCTCATTGAAAGTGCTACCCAGACCTGAAGACAATCTGAATCATCACTAAGTAGTGTGTGGTATGTTTGTACATATCAGAATTGAAAGATTCATATACACTTAGAGCATGAATAAAGAAAAGGCCTATAAAGCATGCTGTAGATGTTATATTAGGGCGATTGATCTCACTCCATTAAATAATTCTGCAGATTGATTGAAACAATCTCCCTTTGAACCATTTCTCAGACATATCCCTGAATAATGTAATAATATAGCTATATAAAAAGTCCTCATTGGCATTCCTGATTTTTGCTCTCATCAGTTTGCAGTGACTAGAGAGATATCATTTGGTATATTCCTGTAAAAATAAAATATGTTATATGAGATACTGTACCTAAAGTGCCTGGCAAGAAGCTGGAGGATACTAGGTATTAAATAACAGTTAGCTCCTTTTCCCCTCCTCAATCTTTCTTCTTTGAGCAATAACATCATTTATTCCTTGGTCTCCCACAGTCTGCTGGAGCTAACAAAAGGCTAGAGCATATGTGTGTGTTGCCGTCTGATTCTGGCATTCCAGTGGGCCTTGGCTCTCAAGCTCATGGATACAGTTCCACATATTGCTGTGCCGAAGTTCTCTCTCATACAATGCATCATCTGTTCCATTAGCTCTGTCAACTTTCTAGTCATCTCTCCCTCAAAACCCCCTTGATCCTTTTACCTGTGGAAACAGTATCTGACTATTTTATCATCTGGCTATTTCAATTAAATTACATTTAAAAAGCATACAGTAAGGTTAAAAATGATCACTATATCACTCCAACTTTCTTCCATCCCCAGAAGGTTAATTGAAAGGCGGCCATCTTGGCGACGTTTAGACAAATGAGGATAATTATGTGTTCTCCAGCTCTTTGAGAGGTTAATTGCTTAGATGTACGAAGCCTTGAAGAACAAAGAAGGAATAAATCAGAAGCAGGACTATGATCTGATAATGTAATTTGGTATATTCATGTACAACTCAAACAAATAAACTCCTAATTAGATGAACTCATTCGGTTGCATGGACACACTGCCAGTTTACAAGGGTCAGGCACCCCAAATCTGTGCACTTTATTCAGAGGCCTCTGAGAGGGAGGCGTAGTGCCAAGGTGAAGAAGTGTTGAAGTGGGAGCTCCCAGCGTGTGGGACAAGGGGCTTACATGATGGAATTTTACTATATTATATGTCATTGTCAGTAAATTTGCATCTTTTACCTCTTAATGAGAAGGTTGATTTCTCCTGGCCTTTGTCAAATATAGCATCTCTTCTTCTGGAGGCATCATTTTGAAGACCTAGAGAGAAGCAAGGAAGTAGCATGAAAAAATTGCTGTAAAAGCAAGGAAAGAGCACCTGTGTCTTGTGGGGGTGGGTGGAGTAGGCCAGGACTTCCCATCACTTGAGTTCTGGCCTGAAGAAGGCTTGGAGTCCCAACAGGGGTCATGTGATTCACTCTAGCAAGTTTGTACACTGTGTTTAACTTTTTTTTCTCCCTTTTTATCAAAGCAATACATGGACGTGGTAAAACATAATCTCTGGGTCTCTATTACTAACTTTCAATGAGATCTGTTTACTCACCACTTCCAAGATAGAGTTCTGAAAATGAACTAGTCCATTCAGCATCCTTCACTCCGTGCATCTCCAGGCCTCCGTCTGTGAACATTAACCCTCTGTTTGTAACCATACTTCACTTCATGTGTTTTGTCTCTAAGTTGATCTGAAAGATTTAAAGAGCCATTTACATCATAGTTTTATAAATGGTGCTTTCTGTAGGATGACTTTCCTTCTCAATGGCTTCAATGTGACAGTCTCTAGGCCATTTGACTTAAAATATTCTTACCATCTAGGTCAAATGGGTTGTTTTTCCTACTTTATCAATTGCTAAATTTATTCAACACTTAAGTTTGCTCCTTATTTGAGCCTTACCCCCCGCTTTTCTTTGCTGTTTTTATTTGTTTATTTTATATGGACTTTAAAATTTATGGACTTTAGTTTTTCTAAGAAAATACATAAATTATAAATATAAATATACAAATATATGCATATCTACATGTATAATATATGCAAAGTAGTATCTTCATTCATTATATTCATGTTATTCCATTCTAATGCTGGAATCCATTTATTCTTAAAGGCAGTTTTGAGTGCCCTCTGGCTTCTGGTTCTTAGTTGGATGACTTGCTTTCTAGGTCTGTTAATTTAGGATTTATTTCCATTAGTTCCTAGTTTAATTCCACCCTTTCTTCTATCCTGCATTATTAGTCCTCAGAAAACTAATGTGGGAGTTAAATTTTCTGGATTTTTAAATATACATCAGATATTTTCCTATAGGCAGTTATAGGAATTTAGTTTTAAAATTTCTTTTGCCACATTTAGCTTTGTTATTTCCATAGTTCAGAATAAGAAAACTTCTCTTAGTCTGGTGATTGATCCTGTATAGAATTTTATAACCTGTGAACACACAGGTTATAAAACCTGTGTTTATATTTATAAAATATAAATATAAATTTATATAAATATATTTATAAAATATATCTATTTATATTATAAAGTATAAATATAAATTTATATAAATATATTTATAAAAGTATATCTATTTTTCTTTACAAGCCTTCAGGACATTGCTTTATCCTTTGTGTTTCAAGCTTTCACATACATGATGAATTTATAAATGAGTTATTTTTTCATTCATCCTACATAGTACTCATCCCAAATGATTTATTTGGAAATTTTTCTTCTATTATTTCTTCAATAATAATTTCCTCTTTTCTATTTTTCCATTTTTTAATGCTACAACTTCTGTGAGTCAGTGTTAGACTTCTTGAGCTCATGTGTATGTGTGTATGCTTGTGTGTGTGTGCATTCATGTAAGTTTTATAGAATTTACTATCTGACAGGAACTGTTCTAACCAAGCCACTTACATGAACTCATTAATCTTTACAACAATCCTAACAGGTAAGAAAATTGAAGCACAAGGATACAGGGAAAATTCTAAATTCCAGCTGTGATGTGATGGACAGTTTTCTTTCTTTCTTTTTTTTTCTTTTTAAAGATTTGCTTATATTATAAGCAAATTAGGAGGGTAGAGGGAGAGGGGGAGAATTTCAAACAGACTCCCCATTGAGTATGGAGCCAGATATGAGGGCTGAATCCCAGAATACTGAGACCATGACCTGAGCCTAAATCAAGAGTCAGATGCTAAAATGACTGAGCCACCCAGGTACCCTGTGATGGGCAGTTTTTTAACTGGTGGTCTAGCTCCCCAGTCTGTTCTCCTGACCATGTCAGGTTTTGCCCTTTCACACATATTTTCCTTCTGTCTGTTTTTGCTCTGTGTTCTAAGAGATTCCTTGTACTTTATCCCATTTACTATCTATTTTATTTTAATACAATATTTTTAATTCTCATGGGTTTGCTATTTTTTCCTGATTATTTTTCATAATATCTTATTTTTATTTTATTGGGACAGTATCTCAAATCCTAAATTCCTGAGAATACAAATGAGAAGCACTTAAAAATACTTCCTTTTTTTGTTCCCTGTTTCTTCTGAGGCCAATTCTCTTTGTTTATCTTGGTTTTTTTTTTTTTTAAGCTGGTTTTCATTTTATCATTATCATATATACTTAATCAGCCATAAGTGTTTATGAGGAACTGGAGTGATATTATAGGATAACCAGTGTGGGTTTTTTCTGCTCTTGGAAGTGTAAATTTTTTTTTCTTTTTTCTTTTTTCTTTTTTTTTTCTTTTCCACATTAGGTTTTGGCCATGAGACCCAAAGTTGCTGCATGTGATTAAGCTTATTCACTGGCAGGTCACACATTTGTTAATACAGATACAGAACTGACCTTTAGTTTTAGATATTCCCAAATGCCAGAATGCGACAAACTTCCTGGCAGCTTGTTTGATTTTCTTAAAGAGAAATCATGTGTTCTATTTGTCTGGGATAATACTGGGCTGCCTGCATTCTGTATGTGTAAGGCTGTAAAGGAAAGTCTTGGGGAACAAATTAGTACAATTGCTTTGTGGGCAAGCAATTTCGTCCTCTATTTTCAGCCCCGTTCCTCATTCCTGCCCTCCATACCTCTGCCTTCAATCCAGAGCCACTCTGGCATTCTGCTGGAGAAGCTCACACATCTGCTAAGAGCCCCATTCTGAGGTGTGGCTGCTTCTACTCTTGTGTTCCTCTTTTTCTGTACTTCTAGGGACTGACTGAAATTCTTTGTTTTCTTTAATGTGATGTGGCTATTTCTTTATTTTTTTCCTTTACTATCATTTTAATGAGGTGTCAGAAAGGAAAAGTAACTGGTGCATATGCTTAGTGAGATCAGCTAGATTTAGAAGCTCCAAGTATAGGTTCTCCTAGCTTGTCCACAAAATGATTCCTTTCATTCAGTGTGTCATTGAATAAATATACTGTGCACTCAGATCTGCCAAGTGCTTATTCTGATGCTTAGCTTTGACTAGTGAAGTCACTCAGCCCCATCATGAAAACCCTCCAGTATCTTACTAGCTCCTTCAAAATAAAGCCCATGGTTCTTACTGTGTTATACAAGATCTTAGCGCTTTGAGCCCACCTACCTTCTCTGTTCCCCCGCCTCATTCTAATTATCCATGCCCCGCTTTGAATTGCATAGTTTTATAATACTACTCATTCCTCCACATCTTTGATTATGTTCTCTCTCTCTCTCTCTCTCTCTTTTTTTGGATACACCTTATCTTTTCTCCCTTCTTCACCCAATCAACAATACCATCCTTCATGGATCACCCAGCATATTATATTTCAGGAAGATTTCCTTGATGACCACACCCAGAAAGGACAAGTAATGTGCCAAAGTGCTGTGCTTTCAAAGAACAATCTCTTTTTCTATCTCTTTATCTTTCTTGACCTCTCTTAATCGTTTTCTCTGTATCTTTCTGAACATTTACCACATTTTACTCTAATTGATTTGTGTACTGTCTGTGTTCCCCTAAGCATGTCAGGGCATGGACATATGGCATCAGTTGAAGTTGTATTTAGCTACAAGTAACAAAATCTGAATCCTGTGGCTGAATCAAATAGGAGTTGATTTTTCTTAACAAACAATTATAAAACTACACTTTGTGGAACTAAGCAGAGACTTTTTTGTGTCATTAATGTCCCAGATATTTCCTCCTCCCCCTCCTCCTCCTCTCCCTCCTCCTCCTCCCCCTCCTCCTCCTCCTTCTCTTCTTCTTCTTCCTCTTTTTTCCTCTTTATATGCCACCTTGAGTCTCTGGTTTTTATTCTAACTCTTGTCATTTCTTAGTCTCAGAATGCCTGCTCCAAATCTAATTTTTTATCTTCGTTCTACACTAGAACAAGAATAAGGAAGAAAGGAGAGTAACAGCATCCATATCTGGAAAGTAAAAGTTCATATAAAATTCAGATATATGCAGTACAAATGCCAAAATTCCTTGGCCAACTTCTTTCTACTTCTTATTGGACAGAATTGAATCACATGGTCAGCCTTGGCTACAGAAAAGTCTAGGAAGACAAGAGTTCTAGTTAGGCACATTGCCACCTTGGGCAGCACTGGGATTCTCTTAGTAAGAAAGAAGAGAAGACAGGATATTAAGAAGCTATTTGCAGCATCTTGCACACAGTGGTGGCTTATTTTTATATCTTCTTTACTTAGCATAGTATCTGGCACATAGCAGGCACTCATTAAATATTTATAGGAGATGTTGATTTAAGGACATAGAAGGAAACTCATTCTTTAGCAAAGGGAAGTTGAACTCCAAAGAGTTTAAATGACCTCACCAAGATCCATTGCTCCATGTGGCAAAGCTGTGAGAAGTTCTAGAAACAAAATCAAACCTGAGCCTCTAGCAAGCTTCCTGCAGTGAGTTTACTTTGCATTCTAATTTATGGAACTAATCTGGTATGATAAACCAGAATAATGAATCCTGTGGGCTTTTGTAGTTTGAGTTTAAGATTCTTATTATTGGGTCACAACAATCTCTAGCCAGACCCACATGACTCCTATTTTCATGCTGAAATAAAATCACTCAGAGACTACTCTTCTGATGTGTCTGGCTCTCTCCCTGCTGGCCTTTGATTATTTCTAACCCAATAAGAGAGGATGGAATTTCAATTTCTAAAGGAAAATAAAAACAAATTATAGTAAACCTTAACAAGAAGGAGAAGGTGGTGGCCTGTCACCACTCCACTTCCTCAAATGGGTTATTTGATTTTGCTTAATTGTTGGTGAAATGTTCTCAAATTGGCAATTATAATCTGGAGCTGATTGCTTACCCAGGTAATTTACAGATTTCTCATTTGGCAAGAATGCTTCATAACACTTCCCATGAAGTATGGCTTCATCATATTTCAGCTGAATTTTCCTTTTTGTATATATTCTTTGTTTGGAGGATCTTATTACTTTTGCCCACAGGAAGTTTAGGTGCTAATTCTGTTAGCTGCATGTTTCTGATGAAATCAAGTGGTTGCTTTTTTACAATTTGTTTTAAATCATTCAGGGCCCCAGTGGAATTGATTAGGTGTTTCCCAAAGCATACTAAGTAACTGTATTGAGAAAGAAATTTATCAAGATTCGTTGCAAAATATTAACAAAAAGTTATACTTTTTTTGTCTCAATGAGGGATTGTATGAGGTAACTACTCTGCTGTCTCCCTCCACCTATTTTTAACAGTCTCCCCACTCAGTCTCCTTGTCAGCCTAGTCTGAAATCAAAGTTTAATTATCCTTATTTGCTCTTATACTGTGCATTAAGATAGAGTTTATCCAGTAGTCCAGCTGTTTTGAAGATAATTAGTCGAGAATTCAACCTGCTGTAAAATAATCTTTCTGGACAAAGAGCTGGTGACTAAGGACATGTTCTCTAGTGATACTAAATTCTCCATTACTTGTAGGAGTCACATATTTTCTGTCTCTAGTCAAGTACTGTGAATTGTCCTCTCAAGTTAACTGTTTGAATGACAGAGAACAGTTTCCATTCTTAATAAGTGTCTGCTTTAGGAACATTATATTATTTCCATTTGGGGGAATTTGAAGCCAATAGGAAAAGTTGATGCATTGTCAATTTCAATACAATAGTCAGTGAGCATTTTTAAATTACTGTGGCATGAACTTGAATGGTAGAAGATATCTTTGCACATGAAAGTTGGTATTTTTGTTTTGTTTTGTTTTGTTTTGTTTTTAATTATCCACTCAGCAAACATTCCTGGAGCACCTATTATTAGCCAGTAGCCATTCTAATTATCTAGGACCAAGTTGTGATAAGCCTTACTAGCCCCTGCTGCCTTCAGGATGCTTAAAATGTATGGGAAGGGAAGGGAATTTTCTGTGGTTTCTTTCTGATAGCACTGAAGATCCTCACTTGGGTGAATGATTTGTTGATTTTCCAGAAAACTGGCCAGCTGGCTCTTGGTCTGATCCTGAATAGAGAGCAATATGGTCAAGCCCCTTTTAATGCAATTGAGTAGTCCTATGCGTTCTATGCTGTAGTTTAGAGGGAAACCAACCAAGCCTCAAAATGTGACTGATCCTATAGATGCAAGAGCTGGATGGCCAGGAATGCTAATTAGCAGCACCTAATTACTGCACTCCTTTTTTATGGAGTAAATGTAGCACTGGACATGCCCAATCTTCTCCCACTTTCTTTGTGAACAACAGCTTACTCTTTCTGTAGCATCCCAATGAGAAATAGAGGAGCAAAAGGCGAACCTGATCTTCCTATTGAACTTCAGGTTCTTGAATTTTCAGGTCTGCTAACATTGCTTGCAGTAAATGATGCTTTTCTTCTGCTGCTTTTGATTGAAGAACACTAGAAATCAGTCGGGAAGCAGGTGCTGCATTGTGTTAGATTAACGATGATTGAATTCTTACACAGCCAGCTGATTGAAGCACGTGTTCTGCAAGCTTATGATTCTGCAAACACTAGATTGCAACCAGGAGGGTATTTTGCTATATCATGTCCCTTAATCAACACCCTCGGATCTATCAATACTGTCAACTGGGGTTTAGATTCCTCGGCCTGCTCTGTGAAATAACACCTTAATCTGGTCACAGGCACAAAAATGGATCTCTGGGAGAAAGAGTAGAGTTGGTTTTGAATTCTGTTTCCTTCTCATGCTGAGTTAGATGAACATTTAAATCATGAAAATAATCAGATGTTCATCAGACTTGGTAATGACGAGGGATGGGCATGGGCCTTTATTCTCCATTTCACAGCATCCAATTTGCTAACAGGATGAGAACACTGTAAGTTATTGTGCAAAATGCTTGAAGCCCCCCATGGGAGTTCAATGGGTGCTGTCACTGGGACAGTCAAGCCAGCACCGGATATGCAGGAGATGCTCAATAACCGTTATCCCACATTTTAAATATGTGCCTGTGTAAGCTCTGGGACCCTTTAGAGGCCATCCTGCTGGGGAGGAAATGGAGTTAGTTGCTAAGAGAAATAATGCAGAGGTAACTGCAGTTGCAAAGAGGACTATGATAATCCTGTGAAAACCAACAGATCATTTTCCACAGGGACTTTTATCTAATTTTAAATTAGCCCAGAGGTCCCCCAGCAGGTTCATGGGAGTTTTGGCTGGAAAATGGAAGACTATGATATTATCAATGAACGATTCCCTCTGACCATTGAAAGCATGCCCATCCATCATTCACTCTTTTTGTTATTCATACATTCATTGATATTTTTTCTATTCAAATGTTCTTCATCAAGTATATATTTTGTAACATATAAAGTTACCTTAACAGTAAAATCAAAATTGTTTCTGTTTCTTTACATTTAAATGGGGATTCTAATAACACCTTACCCCATATGGTTGTTGCGAGGCTAAATTGACCAATATGTGTAGATCAGTGTCTGCCACGTAATAAGACTTATGTAAATATTGTGTCTTTTAGTGCTTAGAAAAGAGAATGATTCAATCTTAAAGGTTCTGTAATGCCTATTTCCCATGTTTTCTTTATACAAATGCATTTTTATACATGGAGCTCTCATAACTTCTTATGACATTTCCTTTTAAATTAACACTTGCTTTCCAGCTCAGTCTTACATCACAGTCCAAAAAACTGCTGCTAAGGCTAGAGGTGAAGCTAAACTATCATCAGCCCAATGCCATGACCCTTGACTCTCTTCTAAGCTATAAGTCAGAATCTAGAACTGTGCCTGGTATACGTACACACATGGGCCTACATGCACACACACAATCAAGGATGCTGTACACACAAAATATTTAAATAAATGACTGAATAGATACATGCATTAGCAGTGGGATTTAAAAAAAAAAAAAAAGTTTGCTACACTAGCCACTCCATTTGTCTTCTTCTGCCTTAAGCATTCAGAGAGAAAGAAGTAAACCAATCCATTTCATACAATATGCTCTCTCTCAATTTTTTTTAAGGTTTAATTTATTTGTTTGACATAAAGAGACACAGCAAGAGAAGGAACAGAGCAGGGGGAGTGGCAAGAGGGAGAAGCAAGCTCCCCACTAAGCAGGGAGCCTGATAAAGGGCTACATCCCAGGACCCTGGGATCATGACCTGAGCTGAAGGAAGACGCTTAACAACTGAGCCACCATGCTCTCCCCCAGGTCTCCTGTAACACACTCTCATAGTCATCTTAGTATGCTAACAGGCACTGGAAGATTTAGATGCATTGTCTAAACCACTGGTCCTCAAAGTGTGCTCATCATGCCAGCAGTATCAGTATTACCTGGGAACTTGTTAGAAATGCCAGCTCTCTTTTGGGGCACTTGGGTGACTTAATCAGTAAAGCGTCCAACTCTTGATTTCTGCTCAGGTCATGATCTCAGGGTCATGAGATTAAGATGTTGAACTGAGCATGGAGTCTGCTTGGGATTCTCTCTCTCCCACTCCCTCTACTCCTACCCCTGTTCACACATGCTCTCTCTTTCTTTCTCAAATAAATAAAAATCTTTTTAAAAAGAGAGAGAAAAAGAAAAAAAAAAAGAAATGCCAGCTCTCTGGCCCCACTGATCCCCAAACTCTTGAAGTAAGACCCCAAAATCTTGTTTTAACAGTCTTGCAGGTGATTCTGATGCAAAGTGAAGCTTGGAAACCACCTGCTTAAGTGAAATCTAATCCCATTTTGATTGTTATTTTGATTGTTATTTTGAGCCTGGGCAAATGTGATCCAGTGCTGTTGCATACAAGGTCCATGAAACTCACCTAGAGTGATATTTCTGTTGATTTGCCCATCACATGTCACAGAACAAGTCCCTTTCCCTCAGCATTAGATATGAACACTCCTATAAATTTTCCCCCACAAATGTTAACTAAAGGTCCTCTGCAAATTTTAATTCTCTCAACTTCTTGATAAAGTTAGCTTTGCAAAAGGAAAATTTGCCCCATCCCATTGATATATTTCACAAGGCATATCTCATAAAATAAAAAGTGTTTAAGGTTCAGCAACTTGCACAAGATCTCACAGGTAAAGGAACAGCCAAGTCCGGTTTGAATACAGATGATCTGACCCCATAGACTTATGTATTCTTGGATTCTGTGCAATTCTGCTTTTCATAGCTCATGGCACCTCCTTGCTGCCCTTCAGAATCTGGTTGTTAAATATAATTTTATGAAATTGAACCATCTCAGTCAAAAATACAGTTACTCAAATTTTCTTCTGAACCATCCCCGATTCTGAGTCTACTTTTGATCCAACAAATAAAGACAGTTGCATATACATCTCTCTTCCAGTACCACTAGCTAGGAATGGGATTGGTTTGACTTCTAGAATCACAATTTTCTCAATACACAGAGAGTCTTTGCCCTTCTATTCAGAACAAAACCATTTCTGTTAACTGCCAAATTTGGACTGTCAGTCATCCAAACAATCATTGCTCTTCATAAACTCTTCAGTCCAAATCAATGAAAACACAAAGAGGGGTCTTATTCTAAATAAGGAGACCTCACCACATAATCCAGTGAAAATCCCAATGTAATAGGCAAATTACCCTTCACAATTTAAATGGCGTTTTTGAGAATTTTCTTTGTATATTCTGAAAGTGGGCCTAGAAATGTACTTAAAAGATAATTGTGGAGACCTACATTAGAGACTGAGATAGTCTTAGGATTTATTGCATGTTGTGTATAATCTGTGGGGCAGCTCAGGAGCTCAAAAAACTGTCAACTCATTCTACTAACACTTTCTTTCTCAAATACACAAAAAGGAGCTTTTTTTTTTTTTTTTAACATCTCAGACCTATTAGGCAGTATGTTCTCCTGCTGAAATTGTACTCCGTTTCTACTTAATGTAAGGTTATCCAGTACCAAGTCTATCAAAAATATGATACCATCATTATTTTCAGGCTGCATTAAATATAGTTTTATTCCTTAAGAGAGGTTAAAAAGACAAATTCTAAATGATAGCCTCCAATTCAAAAGGTCTTGGCAATCATTTCATCTAATATCCTGGCATTCCAGATTGGATAACTGAGGCTTGGAATTTCTTTTTGCTTTCTGAGGGACACGCCTCTAGTTTGTGGCAAAGTCTGGACTGAGTATGACCACCAGTTCAGTGGTCTGTTCTCCTCTCATTTAATGCCCGATCAAAGACAATGAGTGATGCAAAATAAGTTATCCATTCAAGCTTTGTTTCCCCCGAGGAAAAAAGTTCATGTTGTAACTTTACAATCCTGGAGGAGTTTATAAAATTTAGTTTTTGACAAGAATCATGAAAAAAAATCACATGATTTCTCATCTGAAAAGCAATAATATAGTAATTATTATAAATGTTCTTTATCCAAAAAGGGCAGCATTTGCCAACATTTCTTTTAAGAATCCTCACTAACTACCTTTTTACTGAAGAAATAGGTGGTAGTATCATCCTAGGAAAAGTAAAACCCAGAATGGTTAAGTGACTTTGTGTGAATGGCCCAGCAAGCCATCTCTAGATTTGCAAAGTCTCTTAGAATGCATTACACATGAAATCACAGAGAGCTCAATTTGCAAAGCAAATTAGTGGAATATCTGTTTTATATCAAACATTTAACTTAAAAAAAGTCTAGCCTCTGCTTTTCAGAGTAAATGGAAGCAGTTGCCTGCAAAAAAAAGTGACTGATGTAAATTAGACTAGAGATATTACAAGAACCAAATCACTTTCTAAATACTCGGTACTTAGTACTTCAATTTGGAAGTTGATTTTGTGACAAACAGGAGAGTTGCTTTCAGATGGAAAACACCATGATATGACATAAAATGGTGAGATTAAGATGGGAGAAGCTGATTTAAATATGAGTTTGGGTTTTAATTCCTCTAGTATTTGAGAGATTAAAAAGGAAAAAAAAATAGAAAAGAATAAATTTTTAAAAAATAGTTTTCTATGTTGAAGAAAGGTTACATTTTAACCTTTGCAGAAGAACGTAAGATTTGTGTCAGGGGTCTCAAATCACAATCAATGCTGCAGTACTTCTTGCTATCTAGATGGAAAAAAAAACAAAAAACAAAAAACAAAACAAAACCGTATCTCTATAAGTAGCTTAAGGGACAGTAGTTTGTAAGAATGACATAGATTGAGAAGTAGAAGTCCAAGCCTTTAGCAGAGCATTCAAATCAAGAAATTATTTAGAACCACAAGTTGGGCCTTAATGGGATAAAGGTAAATCAAGGAAATTTGGTCTCATAATGAGGGGGAAATTTCTTAGCAGTGATACAGATCAGACAGTAAAATAATTCCCCAAGGGGATTGCCATTCTTCATATTACTCAGTTTACCAAGTGCCTACAACATTCACAGATCCTATTTAAATTGGGTTTGAACTGCATGGGTTCACTTATATGTGGACTTCTTTCAATAAATACAGTAGAGTACTGTATCTGAAATCTATTTTTCTTCTTTATAATTTTCTTAATAACATTTTCTTTTCTTTGGCTTATTTTATTATAAGAATACAGTATAGAATACATACAACATAACAAAGTAAGTATTAATCAACTGTTTAGGTTACCAGTAGGGTTTTCAGTCAATAGCAGGCTATTAGTTGTTAAGATCTGGGGGGAGGTCAAAACTTAATGGGGATTTTTGAGTGCACAGGGGATTTGTACTCCTGACCCCTGTGTTGTTCAAGGGTCCACTGTAGTTACAGTCTCTACCCTGTGAATCTACAATATTTGTATGGCTGATGACACTGCAGTAGGCTTCAGCTAGCTAGAAGTATCTTGGGGGGACAAGTGAATAGTATTGAAAAATACCCCTGATATCCAGGATGGTTATCTATCTTCCAGCAAGCTGTCAACAAATCTGCTTATTGGTCTGATTTTCTTCACTACAGCATTTTGTCTCTGATCTCCTTCAAGAAGGTGCGTTCCTCTCTGAAAATGAGGTTTGAGTGGGAAGAAGGCATCCTTGATGGACTTGGGGGAGATGTGTCCAATCTAGGGCATCATAAACATCTATATGAGAGAACTGCATACACAGTGACACAACTATAAGTTTTGAAAGTCTTAGAAATTTAGGGTAAATGGACAGCTTAAGGAACTTTGTTAAACCACTGGAGAATAATAACAGAAAGTGCCCCCACTGAAGTGTTTTGAGTACCAAAGGAATTGGAATAGTAAGAGATAGCTACAGGTTTGGTCTAGAGAATTCACATGCTGGGTATAGAATGAAAGTGTTTGCATAAAGAGTTTGGTGTTCTGGAACAACTTCTTCACTTTGGGGGTAGGGGTTTGTGGAGGGGAGAAGTATTTGTTCAGTGAAGTCCCATCAGATTTCACTATTTGCAACTTAATGCGGTGTCTGTTTCAACAAACTACAGTGTGCTTTCTCCACCTTCCTCAGTTGTTCCTTTGGTGGAGACAGATCAGACTTTCACTGATTCAGCTAGTCCTGGGCTTTCAGCTGAAAAGCTAGAAGATCATTCATTTTCCAGTGCAAGGCATTGCAATTTCTGTCTTCATTTTCAGTGTTATTGTATTTGGAATTGTCATGTTCCCCAAAGGCAAGTTGCACAGTCTGAGTTAGAATTGATGATCTGCACACATCTGCTTCAGGGAACCTGGGGCCAGCACCTGAAGGACAGCCTGATGCTGATCAACCGGAAATAGACCAGAAGGTTTGGAGAGAGATCACAGATGGACCAGAATCAAGGAATGGGCAACTCTATAGGTTAGGTAGACAGTGAAATGTAAACAGGCAAAAATGGGCATTAAATGAACATGCCCTGTTCCTGTGACTCAAAATAAATACCAACTAGAACAATGAGAGGCCCAAAGGAAGTTGCTGTTCCTTTTGGGATCCCTGTATAAAACCTGGAGTTACACCCTGCAGATGCCATTGAACCCCAGGCTAATTTAATGATTTACATTGTTGAGAAAGGATTAGTGAAACTTCCCATTTCGATGGTCTGTTCCTAATTTGCATCTTTAACGAGCTGGGATCCAAGCCAGGTTCTGTTCCTTTGTGTTTATTTTGCAGGAACTGTGTTTATTTCTGATAATTACAAATAAATCTTTCTTCCTTTTCTCAAATTGACTGAATAAAAGATGTTGGGAGTATGTTAAGTCCATAGCTAGAATAACCATCAAGGAAAGAAGAATTAAAAATCCAATTATAACTCCTTCAAAAATGTAATTAATGTTTTCTTCCCAAAGAGGATAGTTGCTACATTTCATTTTAAAACATTTGTCTTCTTCTTTGTAGTTTCTTGCAGCTTGTCTAAGAAAAACTTACACCACAGGGAACAGTGACTCCAAACCAGGATGTCATGACCGGGTGTGTCATGAAAAATGATAGAACCAGGGAAAATGTAGGTTAGAAAGAACTAGAAAAAGCCTAGACTTTAAACTTGATAAAGAAGTTTTGTGATTCATCTTCAAAGAACTCAGAAAACCAAAGCAAATCTCTCAAAGCTGACTAATTTTAAAGGTCTGTCAAACAAGCAAGGGGGAAATGTCATATGTACTTCTGAATTCAGCCAAGACTGACACCAGTCAGAAGTATTTAAGAGCCATTTCAGTGACCACAGAAACTGGAAGGGAAAATCCAGTTCTCCTCTACTACAATAGACTTGGTGTAGGGGTGGTAGAGCAAGATGAAATATCATTATGAGTGTTTCTTGGGGCAAATCTAATCCAAAAATACTCACTTAAAATTTCCATCGACAACAGGTAATTTAATCGGGTTTGGGCATTAAACTTGACATAAAATTAAAGATCAACCTTATATAAACAGAACGATCACAAAGGTAATTCCATTATCTTTTACAAAGTTAAGATGGATTAATAAGAGAGCTATTAGTGAGAACAGGGGAGATTGTGACTTTTAAGTATCTAGTAGTTGTATTCCTCTTGAGCTCAAGCTGTTATTTATTTATTTATTTTTTCCTATATCTTTAAGACAAATGAGAAATTCAAGTGAAGGAAATCAAGCTGGGAGAGACATTCATCATCCAATTAGAGTGACCACAGAGTTATTTATTTGTCTGGCTGTTTGTTGGTGTTTGAGAAATACGTATTAACAGTCAAACTCCATGTGAGAAGACTTTTGCCCATTTTTCATTGCTGATTCTCTGTGAGTACAGATGTTATTCAGCACATAGTAGGCACTCAAGATATATTTGTTGAATTAAAGACTCTATTAGTTTTATAATCTTTATTTTCCTGATAGGAATAGAGTCTTTTCTTATTTCTATTGAAGCAGAAATATATAAATTTCATAGAAGCTAACCAAGAAATTTAATTTATATTTAATATCTTTGTCCCCTACAGAAACGTCTTTATGTTCTGTGTGACAATATATGCTGTTTTATATTAGAGTCATGGGATGTAACATGAATGAGGGATTACACATGAGTTTTATAGTCAAACTAGCTCTACCACTTAGTAACTGTATGACCTGGGACAACACATCAGGCCTTTCTGAGACTCAGTTTACTAATCTATAAAGTAGGAGTAAAGCCACCTGTCTCATAGTTCTTGAAAGTATGTATGTAAAAGATCTGAACAGTTTCTAGCACAGATACACTGAGCCCCTAAATCCTGACAAGTAGCTAACTTGGTTTTTATTATCATCAATATTAAACGGCTGGTTTCCCCTACTAGTTTATGATTCATTAGGGACAGATATGTCAAGTTCTTTATTTTTAATCTCTCTGTTGTTCACTGCTCTGCATTCTGTAGCTGTGGAACACATATTTATTTACAAAGGTGATTTTTGGAAAATAGAGCTGAACGGCATTGTATTATTGGCTACTTAACGAAGGTTGGTGAAAACAGAAGAGCAGAATACTAAAAAGGTTTAATACTAGTGTAAAATTGGAGACATTAAGAAAGAGACAACTCAGGGAGACAAAATAGAAGTAGCAGGGACAGAACTGAGAATCACAGCTGCCAGGGACGCTCGATACAAGGTAATACCACTCATCCTGTCATACAGGGAGTCGCCCAAGGCCCTTCAGGGACCTGCTTTGCATTTTCACTGGGGTGGCTAACTAAGCCGATCCTCGATTTGGCACACATGTGTTTAATATCACTCTGAGGGACGAGATGTTCTACTTCCTAAAGATGGAGGAACAATGACAGGAACATTGAGCCATGGTAATTAGCAAATTGGGTTCATGAGTTCTGGCTCACAGCCCTCTTTCACAAGCTCCTCATTTTATTGTCACAACAGTTCAAGATAAGGTCACTACAGTTTTAAAGATATGGAAGTTGAGGTTGGAAGAAGTTATTTAACTTATCCAAGATCATACACCTGATATCTGGTTAATGTGACTCTAAATGGCCTGCTTTTTCCAGAAAGAGAGCTGTCTTTTTGGAGGTATGAATCATCTTAAGGTTTGAAAAACAAACCAACAGACTATTTTTCTAAAGAAATTTCCTACCTATCGATTTCTACTTTTTTTTTTTCTTTTTCATACAAGTCAATTCAATACCCTATTAAAGCCTAGCATCATTTAACTAAAATCTCCTTCAACTAACTTAAATCTAAGTTGGTTGTAGAGTTGACAGGAAAGTCACTTCTAGAATCAGAATGAATGAGTGTGAGGAGGCTTAGTACTTTGGAGTGACGGTGAAGACATTCTTGTGCCCCTATTCCTGGTCTGTGGGATGGGGAATCTTTGCAAGGGTGGTGTGTGTCAGCGAAAAGTTGAAGAGGTAAGTGGCACCTTCAGGGCACAGTGTGAAAGGGGTCCACTCATCAGAAGGGTCTCTAGAATGGAAATTAGAACTAACATTTGCTCTGTTGATAATGGGAAAAAAATCGTCTTGGGGAGAGATATTTTACTTTTACTTATGGCTGATTTAGGTCCTTTACATAGGTCCTGGCCCAGAAAATTCCCTTCTCTTCCTGGTTGCTCTCTCAAGGAAAGGTTAATTACCTCCTTAGCACCTCTTTATAGCTCTGTGAACACAACTGCACAGACAGACCTTGGCTCTGAATGCACTTTCTCAATATGCAGGTGCTTAATTAGTATCCCAAAGTTGATTGCTTTCTCTTAACTCAGATTCAACTCCCTTTAGCAAGTGTTTTAAAGAGGCTGGCTCCTGTTCTTATATCTTACAAATATTAAAAAACAAAAACAAGGGACGCCTGGGTGGCTCAGTTGGTTAAGCGGCTGCCTTCGGCTCAGGTCATGATCCCTGTGTCCTGAGATCAAGTCCCACATCAGGCTCTTTGCTCACCAGGGAGCCTGCTTCTCGCTCTCTCTCTGTGCCTGCCTCTCTGCCTGTGCTCACGCGTGCTCTCTCTCTCTCTCTGACAAATAAATAAATAAAATCTTAAAAAAAAAAAAGGAGGAAATTATTTCAAAAAAAGATGGTGTGTTATGAACCATAAGCAGAATGTGGAGTTCTCCTCAAGGCCTTCCTCTGAATTGCATGAGTTCCTGTGGTCTTTGCTGTCTTCTGTTGGTGATCCTGTCAACTCAGGTAGAAGAGCCACCTGGAAATGAGATCTGGGGCAAGTCGTTCAGCATCAAAGCATGATGGAAAATTTTTTAGCCTCACTTGTCCTTCAGGCTTGGGAAGGACCCCTAGACTTGCGGGCATTCCTGGCTGATGAATCCCAGTGATATGGAAGTTTACTTGGCAGCTTCAATGATGCTCTACCTTCACTAGTGCCAGGCTGGCCCATTGCTTGCCTGAGAATGGAGGCCACTGAGCACAGACAGGGAGGAAGCAAGCAGCCTGGGAGGGAAAGCAAGCAGCCTCTGCGGCTGAATCCTCCGTGTCAGGGGCAGCTTGTCAATATCATTAATGAAGCCCGGCACACACTGCCACAGTGATTCAAGCGGGGGCCCAGCTAATAGGCCTCCAGAGTGGCCACTGACCAGTTTCTCTACTGGAATAGAAAGAGCTTATCATCAGTGTTATCTGTATTTTTGACACTAAGTAAAATAATTCCTTGGAAAACTTCAAAATTAGTATTTAAGAATGAAGGATCGTTACAATTACAGCCTCGATAGAGGTGCCACTGCTGTCCCCCAGCTCTCTGCTCCATGCATCTTCTCACTCCACTGCACTCAGAGCCAGAGCCCTTGTCTCTTTAAGGTTCCTGAATGTAAAATTTTTATTCTTCTGCTCTGAGGAAGATGTATCGGGTCTGTCTTTATGTGGGCAAAGGGAGCAGCTGCCTACATGGTAGGCTGTCTTAAAAACTCGCAGAAGACTGATTTCTTCTCCTATTTGGGAGGAAATCTTGTTCATTAGTATCATTCCTTTTCACCAGGTAATTCTGGTAATTGCCCAAAGAAGATCATTACTAAAATAAACAGGTTACCTGTTGTGGGTTAGTGAGAAAGACCCACACTAAGGTGTGTATTAGCCTGAACTGAGGTCCTTGCAGTGTTTGGAGACCAGCCTTAATGGGACGGGTGAGAGGTGGATCCATTACCCGATGGCTTGACAATGACCGTGCAGCTCCAGGGATAAACCAGAGAGGTCCACGGCACTCCAAATGACCACACGTACACATAAAACTGCAGCCCGTAGACCTGGACACATTCCTAAAAATGCATGGGTTTGTACAGCATTTAGATTCTGCAAAGTAAAAGAAAAATTGAAAGAAGAGGAAATTGAGACAAAGTTTTCCCTACTGTTGAGTCTGCTAAAAAAAGTGTTTTTGAGGATGCACATTGCCTCCCCTGCTTCCCCAAACAGTTCCCTAGGATAAGTATCTAATAAAACTTACATGTTCACAATCGTAGCATGAATTTTGATTACCTAAAGACCATATTAAAAAAGCAATAAGAATCTGTCTTTTGATAATATCATCCTTCATGGTTTAAGCATGTTCTCCCCTTTTAATAATCACTTTATTGAAATATAGTTGATACACCATACAATTCATTCACTTGAAGTGTACATTCCAATGCTTCTTAGTATGCTCATAGAATTGTGCGACTATCTATGCAATCCAATTTAGAACATTTTTATCACCTGTCTAAATTAATGCATCTCTTAGTGGTCAGTCTCCATTTCTGCCTACCTTCCCTTCCAGCCAATTCATTCTGCATCTCTATAGATTTACTTATCCTGGATCTTGCATATAAAAGAAGTCATACAGTAGGTGGTCTTTTGAGACTGGCTTCTTTCATTTGACGTGATGTTTTCAAGGTTCATCCACATTAGAGTATATCTTAGTATTTCATTCTTTTTTAACAGTGGAATAACATTACATCCTATTGTATTTAATGGGCATTTAGATTGTATCTAAATGGTGAATAATGCTACGTAAATATTCCTGTACAAGCTTTTTGTGGACAAATGTGTTTCATTTCTCTTGGGTATGTACTAGTGGAATTGCTGGGTCATGTGGTAACTCATGTTTAACTTTCTGAGGAACTGCCACACTGTGTTCCAAAGCAGCTGCCTCACTTTACATTCCCACCTGCCCTGCAGAGCTGTTCCAGTTTCCCCACATTCTCCTCAATACCTGTGACTTTCCTTCTTTTTCTTTCTTCCTTTCTTTCTCCCTCCCTCCCTCTACCCCTCCCCCCACCTTCTTTCCCTCTCTCCCTCCCTCCCTCCCTTCCCTTCTTTCTTTCTTTTATTATAGTCACTTCAGTGGGTATGAAGTGGTATTTCAGTACAATTTTGATTTAGATTTCTCTGATGACTAATGGTATCCCCATTCTTCATATGTGTCTATTGGCCAATAGTATATCTTCTTTGGAGAAATGTCGATTCAGATCATTTCTAAAGTTTTCGTTGTTGTTGTTGTTCAGTTGTAGGAGTTTTTGATGTATTCCAGAAAGAAGTCACTTAATTATTATTTGCAAATATTTTCTCATATTCTGTGGATTTTCTTTGACTTTCTGATTCTGTTCTTTGAAGTACAAAACTGCTTAATTTTAATGAAGTCCAGCTTGCTATTTGTGTTTGTTTGTTTGTTTGTGCTTTCAGTGTCACATTTAAAAAACAATTGCCTGGGGGCACCTGGGTGGCTTAGTTGGTTAAGCCTCCAGTTCTTGAGTTCAGCTCAGGTCATGATCTCTGGGTCATGAGACAGAACCTCCTGTCTGGCTGTGGGCTAGGTGTGGAGCCTGCTTACGAATTTTTCTCTCTCCCTTTGCCTCCTCCTCTCCCACCAACCACCACCCAGTCTCAGCTCTCTCTCTCTCATTCAAAAAAGAAAAAAAAAAATTGCCTAATCTAGGTTTTACACCTATCTTTCTTCTAAGAGTTTTATAAATTCCTTTTTTAAAATTCCAGTATAGTTAACATACAGTGTTATATTAGTTTCAATTGTACAATATAGTGATTCAACTCTTCCATACATCACCTGGTGCTCATCACAAGTACCCTTCTTCATGCCCATCTCCTATTTCACCCTTCCCCACCCACCTCCCTTTTGATAATCATCAGTTTGTTTTTCTAGTTAGGAGTCTGTTTTTTTGTTTGTCTCTTTTTTACTTTGTTTTATTTTTCAAATCCCACATATGAGTGAAATAATAGGTGTTTGTTTTTCTTTGACTGACTGACTTAGCATTATACCTTTTAGATGCACCCATGTAACTACAAATGGAAGAATTTCATTCTTTTATATGGTTAAGCATTATTTTATTATATGTATCACATCTTTCTTCATTCATTTATCCATGGACACTTGGCCTGCTTCCGTATCTTGGCTGGTGTAAATAATGCTGCAAGATGAACACATCTTTTCAAATTAGTATTTTTGTTTTCTTTGTGTAAATACCCAGGAGTGAAATTATTGGAACATGTAGTAATTCTGTTTTAAATTTTTTGAGGAAACTTCATACCGTTTTCAACAATGCCTGCAACAGTGTGCATTCCCACCAATAGTGCACAAGAACTCCTTTTCATCCACATTCTCACCAACATTTATTGTTTCTTGTGCTTTTGATGTTAGTCATTCTGACAGGTGTGAGGTGATATCTCATTGTAGTTTTGATTTGTATTTCCCTGATGATGAGTGATATTGAGCATCTTTACATGTTCTATTGGTCATCTGTATATCTTCTTTGGAAAAATGTCTGTTCATGTCTTTTTGCCCATTTTTAATTGGATCATTTTGGGGGGAGTAAAGTTTTTCATATGGATACTTACCCTTTATTGGATATGTCATTTGCAAAAATCTTTCCCCATTCCATATGATGCCTTTTAGATTTGTTGATTGTTTCCTTCACTGTGCAGATGCTCTTTATTTTGATGTAGTCTCAATACTTTATTTTTGCTTTTGTTTTCCTTGCCTCAGGAGACCAGTCTAGAAGAAAGTTGCTACAACCCATGTCAGAGAAGTTACTACCTATGTTCTCTTCTAGAATTTTTATGGTTTCAGGTCTTAAATTTATGTCTTTAATTTGATTTTACTTTTGTGTATTGTGTAAGAATGTGGTCCACTGTCATTCTTTTCTATGTGGTTATCCAGTTTTTTCCAACACATTTATTGAAGAGACAGTAATTTTCCTATTGAATATTCTTTCTTGCTTTGTTGAAGATTAATTGACCATATAATTGTGGGTTTATTTCTGGGTTTTCTATTCTGTTTTGTTGATCTGTGTGTCTGTTTTTGTTCTAGTACCATACTGTCTTGCTAATATGACGTGAAGTCTGGAATATGAAGGCTCTGGCTTCAATTTTCTTTTGCAAGTTTGCTTTAGCTATTCAGGATATTCTTGGTTCCAAACACATTTTAGGATTTTTTGTTCTAGCTCTGTGAAAAATTCTGTTGGTAGTTTAATAGGGACTGTATTAAATGTGTAGATTTCTTTGGGTAGTGTAGACATCTTAACAATGCTTATTCTTCTAATCCAGGAACATGGAATATCTTCCCATTTATTTGTGGTGTCTTCAATTTCTTTATCACTGTTTTATATTTTCAGAGTCCAGATCTTTCACATCTTTGGTTAGGTTTGTTCCTAGATATATTATTTTTGTTGCTGTTGAAAATGGGATTATTTTCTTAATGTCTCTCTCTGCTGTTTCATTATTGGTATACAGAAATGCAATAGATTTCTGTATATTGATTATGTACTCTACAACTCTGCTAAATTCATTTTTTAGTTATACCAGTTTTTTAATGGAATCTTCTGGGTTTTCTATATATGGTTTTAATTCATCTGCAAATAATGAATATTTTCCTTCTTACATACTGATTTGTATGCCTTTTATTTCCTTTTTTCTGGCCTACTTGTTGTGGCTAAGCCTTCTGGTACTGTGTTGAATAAAAGTAGTGAGAGTGGACATCTATGTCTTATTCTTGACCTTAGGGGCAAAGTTCTCAGTTTTTCCACATTAAGGATGTTATTAGCAGTGGACTTTATGTATGACTTTTATTATGATGAAGTATGTTTCCTTTAAACCCACTTGGTTGATGACTTTTGTCTTGAATGAATCTGGTAGTTTGTCAAATGTTCTTTCTGCATCTCTTGAAATGATTGTATGGTTTTTAACCTTCCTCTTATTGATGTGATGTGTCACACTGATTGATTTGTGAAGATTGAACCAACCTTGCAACCTGGAAATAATCCCACTTGATCGTGGTGAATGATTTTTTAATGGATTGTTGCTTTTACTTTGTTAATATTTTGTTGAGGACTTTTTATATCTATCCTCACCTGAGATATTGGCCTATAGTGTTTATTTTTTGAAGCATCCTTATCTGGTTTTGGTATTTGGGTAATGTTCATCTCATAGAATGAATTTGGAAGCTTTCCTTCTTCTTTACTTTTTTGGAATAGTTTGAGAAAAAAAATGGTATTAACTCTTGTTTAAATATTGATAGAATGCATGCAACCACTCCCCCCAATATCAGCCTCCTCAGGCCACGGCCTGACCTTCTAGAGGGCTGCTGACCCTTCAGAGTTCTGGAAAAATCCGTAATTCTTATGGTGCATTCATTCTTATGGTGATACTGGACATTCGTTGGCAGTTTTTTTATTCCTAGTAGTTGGTCTGTTCAAATTTTCTATCTCTTCTTAATTCACTTTTGGAAGGTTATGTTTCCAGGAATTTATCCATTTCTTCTAGGCTGTCCCATTTGTTGGCATATAATTTCTTTATAATATTCTCTTATAATTCTTTGTCATTCTCTGGGGTCAATTGTTATTTCTCCTCTTTCATCTGATTTTGCTAATTTGAGTTTTTTTTTCTCTCTCTCTCTCTGTTTTTTATGAGATTAGCTAAAATTTTATCAATTCAGTTGAAACTTTCAAAGAACTGAGTTTGAATTTCATTGATCTGTTCTATTTTTATTTGTTTATATTTTTTAGTTTCTAACTTATTTGTTTCTGCTCTATACTTTATTATTTCTTTCCTTCTACTGGCTGGAGTTTTGTTTGTTCTTTTTCTAGCTTGTTTAGGTGTAAGAGTAAGTAGTTTATTTGAGGTTTTCTTCCTTCTTAGGATTGGCCTGTGTTGCTATAATCTTCCCTCATAGAACCTCTTTTGCTGTCTCCTGAAGATTTTGAACCATTGCTTTTGCATTTTCATTTTTCTCCATGTATTTTTTTTTTTCTTTTTGATTTCTTGGTGGAGCCATCCATTGTTTAATAGCATGTTATTTAACCTCCATGTATTTGTGTTTTTCTGTATTTTTTCTGATGGTTGATTTCTAGTTTCATAACACTGTGTTCAAAAAAGATGCATGGCCTGACTTGAATCTTTTTGAACTTGTTGAGATATGTTTTATTACCTCATGTGTGAACAATTTTAGAGAATGTTACATGTACACTTGAAAAGAATGTGTATTCTGCTCTTTTAGGACAGAATTTTCTGAATATATTTACATGTTAGATCCATTTGGTCATTTGTGTCATGCAATGCCTTTATTTTCTTGCCGATTTTCTGTCTGAATGATCTGTCTAGATGGTCTGTTGCTGTAAGGGGGACACCTTACTCTTATTATATTACTGTCAATTACTTCCTTTATGTTTGTTATTAGCAGCTTTATGTATGTGGGTGCTCCTATGTTGGGTGCAAAAATATTTACAATTGTTATATCTTCTTGCTGGATTGTTCCTTTTATGATTATATTGTGCCCTACTCTGTCTCTTTTTATAGTCTTGGTTTTAAAGACAATTTTTCCCAATATAAGTCTTGCTACCCAGACTTTCTTTTCTGTTCCATTTCTATGATAGATTCTTTTCCATTCTTTCACTTTCAATATGCATATGCCTATAGGTCTGAAATGAATCTCTTGTAGGCAGCACATAGATGTGTCTTACTTTTTTAACCATTTGTCACCCTGTGTCTCCTGATTGAAACATTTAGTCCATTTCCATTCAAAGTTAACTATTGATAGATATGTACTATTGCCATTTCTTTTTTTTTTTTTTAACTAGTTTTATGGTTGTTTTATAGTTCTTCTCTGTTCCTTTCTTCTTTTGCTCTCTTCTCTCACAATTTGTTAGCTTTCTTTAGTGATATACTTGGATTCCTTTTTCTTTATTTTTTTCATATTAATTACCAATTTTTGATTTGTGGTTACCATTAAGTTTTTAATGTAATATCTAATGCATATAGCAGTCTGTATTAAAGTGATTGTTGCTTAAGTTTGAGCCCATGTTTTAACCCATGCTTAAGTTTGAACCCATGAACTCCTCCCCCATGTTTTAGATTTATGTCATCAAACTTTATATTCTTTTATTTTGTAAGTCCCTTGACTGATTTTTATAGATATACTATTTTTACTGCTTTTGTGCTTCCTGCTTTTCTTACTCCTACCTGTGATCTTGTCTTTCCATTCAGATAGTCACCTTTAACATTTCTTATAGGGCTGGTTTAACAGTCATGCATACTTTTAACTTTGTCTGAGAAACTCTATTTCTCCTAATATTCTGAATGACAGCCTTACTGGATAGAGTATTCTGGGCTCCACGTTTTTGTTTTTGTTTTTGTTGTTGAGGTTGTTGGTTTTGTTTGTTTGTTTTGTTTTGTTTTCAGCACTTTAAATAAGTCTTGCCACTTCTGGTCTGCAAATTTTCTGTTGAAAAATGAGCTAATAGCCTAATGGGGTTTCCCTTATAGGTAATTCTTTTCTTTTCTTTTGTTACATTCACAATTCTCTTTTTATCACTAGTTTTTTTCCTTTTAATTACTATGTGTTTTGATGTGGACCCTCTTAGTTAATTTTGTAAGTTTCTGTTTCCTTCTTACAATTAGGGAAATTCTCAGCTATTACTTGTTCAAATAAAATTTTTTGTGCTCTTTTCTCTCTTCTCCTTCTCAGAACTCTATAATGGAAATGTTATTACACTTGAAGGTATCACTGTGTTCCCTAAGTATGTTTCCAATTATTATTATTTTTTCTTTCTCCTGTTCAGCTTGATTAGTATTCATTACTCTGTCCTCCTGCTTGCTGATCCATTCTTATTCTCCTTCTCCTTCTCCTCCTCCTCCTCCTCTTCCTCCTCCTCCTTCTTCTTCTTCTTCTTCTTCTTCTTCTTCTTCTTCTTCTTCTTCTTCTTCCTGTGGTCTACTACTCATTCTATCTAGTGCATTTTTAATTTCAATTACTGAATTCTTCATCTCTGATTGGTTCTGTTTTATGTTTTCTACCTCTTTGTTAAGTGCCTCACTGAGGTTGTCCACTTTTTTTCAAGTCCTGTGAGTATCTTTCTGATCATTGCTTTACATCCTCTATTAAGCATATTACTTATCTCTGTTTCATTTAACTCTCTTGCTGTGATTTTGTCCGTTCTTTCATTTGGGACATATTCCCGTGTCTCCTGATTTTGTCCAATTCTTCATGTTTGTTTCTATATGTTAAGAAAGTCAGCTTTGTCTCCTGCTCTTGAAAGTAGTGGCCCTATGAAGAAGATAACTGTAGTGCCCTGCAGTACAGTGTCCCCTGTTCATCAGAATCTGACACTTAAAGTGTCTCCTATGTGTGTTGTGTACATCATACTGTTGTGACTGAGCTGCTTTTGCCTCAGTCCAGTCTGTGTTGGCTCTCTTTGCCTTTTGTGGACAGAGTTTAGTCCCTGTGTTGTTAGTGGACTAGTTTGGTCTCTCTTCTTGAAGAATATTGTTTAATCTACACACAATAAATGATATATGAGTAGCAGCTTATTTTAAAATCTAAACAGAAAAAAAGCTTAATTTCAAAATGAAATAACTTAGAGTGAATAACATAATTTCTTTCATCTTCATGAAAGATTGTCATAGGGAAGAGGTACAGGATTTATTTGTGTAACAAGGGTGAGAACTAGGACCAGTGGGTAGACACTAGAGAGGTAGATTGCAACTCAGTATAAGAAAGTCTTTCAAAACCCAACCAGTCCACATAAGAATGAGCTCTTTGTTGGTTTAATAAACTCCTTTTCATAAGCTTCCTGAATCATCCATATAAAGTGAAAAATTTTACTCAGAAGTATTATGATCTTAAGAATGTAATAAACTTTAATAAAAAAGCAGCCATTATTACCCCTTAAGTTATCAAAAAGTGTTTTTGAAATTAATTTGATTTTATAAGACAAAGGCCACCCCACCTTGGGCCTCCTGGAGTATACACATGGATTTGGGGAGATTTTTCATCTTTGTCAAGAGATCATCAACTTAAACTGGCCTATTTTCCATTTAAAAAATACAAAACAAAATAAGTCTGATTATTCACTGGGGCTATCCCCCTGCCAAAAAAGTTCAGCCTTGAACTATGATGCCAGGTTTCCTCCAGGCCATCTGTTGGGCCTGGCTTAGCTTCCTGCAAATTTAAATGTTTCAGAAGCTTTTGAATTTCCGTTCCCTAGATGGCCCTTCCACTCCCAGCAAAATTACAAGCCTCTCTTGCTATCTATGCTTCTGCTCCCCCTCTTTGCTCTGACACTAAGGTTTCTCTTTTGGATTTACAACAATAAAATTTCTTCAGAGGTGAATGTGATGCCTTGAGGAGAATGTTAATGTACATTTGCCTTTGTTCTTAATTAGATTCCTTCAAGGGAAAACCTCCTGGCCTGGTTTATTATCTAGCTTTGTCAGAGCTTGTATGCTTTATCTAAACACTTTGAAGAAGTCTCTTTACCAATATACCGCCTGTATGCTTACAATATAGATTTTCATAATACCGGTCAATTGGAGAAGGGTAGAAGTAAGTAGCACAGATAAAGGAATGCCTTAGGATAAATTGTTAATTGTTGAGAGGGAGGAGGGGAAGGAGAGAGAGAGGAGGAGGGAGAGTTAGTAGGAAAGGAAGGAAGGAAGAGAGGCAGGAAGGGAGCGGGAAGGAATACAATGAAGCTTTACAGAATTCCAGAGACCACTTCCCTTTGGACTCATACTTATAATAGTACTAAGTTTTCGAGCCAAACTCTTTTTCTGGGAAAATTTAAGAACTCTGTTTTGACAAGTCATCATAAGGTAGGAAAGTATGGATGAGAAAATTCTCCCGGGCGCCTGGGTGGCTCAGTTGGTTAAGCCGCTGCCTTCGGCTCAGGTCATGATCTCAGGGTCCTGGGATCGAGTCCCGCATCGGGCTCTCTGCTCAGCAGGGGGCCTGCTTCTCTTCCTCTCTCCTACTGTGATCTCTCTCTGTCAAATAAATAAATAAAATCTTAAAAAAAAAAAAAAAAGAAAAAGAAAATTCTCCCTTGTAAAGTTCTAAATGGTTAGTGAGAAGTGTTTCTTCCTGTCTCCATCATAGTTCCCAATATCTAATGGTCAAGCAGATCTGACTTCCCTCTGAGGACACTCTCTGCTTTTTAAAACAGGTTCCTCTTATTTTCTCTAGCCCCCACTGTAGAATGAATGAACCAAATAAACCTACATTTAGTTGAGTTGCTTAATATGGTCTCTTGTTCATCAGTGTCACCTAGAACTCTTGCTCAGGTTCTTGACTCTTCCCACTTACAACTTACTCTTAGTTGGTTTCTTCCCTGGGTTCTGAAAACAGTCATATAGATATTTTCCAATATTTGATATCCCACCCACCCCATCTCTCTTTGGTTTATTTCTCCCTGTATGTTTCACTATTTCATCACCACCGTCATCATCATCATCAGCAGCAGCAGCAGCAATCTTCTTATTTTGTTTTGTTTTTATCTATGAGGTTCAATTCTGAGCCTTGTCCGTGTCCTCTAAGGTCTAGCCAAAGATATGATTAGCTGGTCCCAGTCTAGGAAAGGATGGAATCCTTCACTAGGGAACAAAGGCAAATGTCTTGTGCAAAAGGCAACTTATGAGCTTAAAACATTAACTATATTATTAATAGTATGAATAATTGGAAGTATCATGAGGACAAATGACAATTAGGACTTTATTTTCTATAGATGAACGTATGAAGGCACAGAAAGAGCAAAATCTTTTGTTGTATGAAGGAGAAGTGTTCATTTGGCACACAAGTGATAGCAAAACTCTTGGTGAGAATTTTCAGAATGTCTCAGCCTGTTTGCTTCTAAGCATGAACAAAAAACAGTGACAGTTAAGTCTACTAGGAAGCAGTGAAACACCAACCTACATATGTTGTCTTCCTCAGGACAGGTTGGGTCTACCCTTAGTAGATAAGAATCAGGGCTTTGGTGAACATGGTAGGTACAGGGCCCTGGGGAACTTTATTGGCTTGGAAACAATTCTCAGTACCCTAATTACCTCCTGACGTTGGCTGCAGAAAGCAAAGCGGAAGTCCTGCTGAGCTCCTCAGGTTGCTTCAAGGGGCTTTGGAGCTATAATAAAATAACAAATATGTTATAAACAGCCTCAGCTTTATGGGGAGCTGCACACACAGAACAAAGAGGGAGGTGGAAGTGTCTGATTTAAGTCTCTTATTTCCAAAATCCCCAACTACCTAGTCCTTAATGAGGAGAGGAGATGGGCCTTTGGATATGCATTAGTCTGAGTATTTATAGGAACCCAGATGCACCAGTTGTCTCCCTTACGTATTACTGCCCTGATTCTTCAGTGCATAAGATGAATAATTTACCAAAAAGCACATGTAAGTATCTCTTTATTATTCATTATAATGAACTGAGACAGGAGTAATTCTCCACTCTGCTGGAATCCCCTAGGGCTTAACTTAACCAGACTGTGCTTGCTTTCCCACAGTTAATTTGAGTGAAAGAAAACTCTCTCGGACAGGTGGCCTATCTAAGACTTGTGCTAGGTGAGGGGTGTGATAAGAGGAGAGTGGGATGCCTAGGACCACTGATGGCAAGGAGAGTGGAAGGTTGGGTTTTAAGAGCAGAACTGTTGGGTGCCAGGTAATGAAGTATTCTAAAGGAGCTGTGAAAAATAACTGGGGTCCTTAGTCAGTATGTGCTCGGAAAGTGAAAAATTATTTTCAATATTCATCTGAATAGAACACAATTAAGAAGGCACATCAATTGACTGAAAAATATAAAGTAAATTATTTATATATGTTTTCAGCCAATCTACAGATTTATTCTTTTTTTCTCTTTCTTTTTTTCTCCTTTTTCCCCCTTTTCCTTCTTTTCTCCCTCCTTCTCTCCTTCTCTTTTTATTTCTCTATCCATTTATTTATTTAAAATCCTTGGTAAGGAAACTCAGCCTTTCCACATAATGATGAATAAATAATTGTGTTTTCATGGCATACCTTCTCAAGTTCTCTAAGTAACAAACGTCAGTGAGATGATGCTCCTTTATACTGAGCTTTGTAGCACAGCCTGTATTAGTGTTTTGCACAAGTGTTTTGCAGAAGTGTTTTGCACAAGTGTTTGGAAGATTGCATACATGTTTCTGCTCTTTGCTTAACACATGAGTAAAATGGGGGAGGGCAAAAAAAATTCAGGTTGTTTTCAGGTCAGACTCCTATTCTTTTGGTTCTTTCAAAGAAATCCGGAGAGTCCCAGGATTGACGACTACCCACTTTATCCCAGACTGGAAACTTGTGGCACAGAATTCTAGCTGACAAAAATTAAAAGCAGCAACTCTGGGGGCCTGCACAAGAACCATTTGCAAAAGTTAATCCTGTGACTTTATTGCCCTCAAGGAGTAGCTCTCCCTGGGTCTCGCATGACCCAAGGAAATAGTTCGTCTGCCTTCTATTTTATTTTATTTTATTTTTCCCAAGGGGAGTTCATTCTCATTATATAAAACAAGCCACTATTTTGGAAAATATGATTGGCTTATTAAAAATATATGGCATATATTTTTAAACAGGCAGAGTTGACATTCTACAGGAGAAGACTTGTAAGAATGGAGAAGCATTGGAAAAAGTATCACTTCCCATCTCTCATCCTCCATCTGTCCCTGCCCATCTGTCTGTTTAATAAGGGTTTTATTTTTAGAAACTCAAATAAAGTTTTGTTCAGATGTGTAGTCTGTTTGGGATGGCACAAGATGAATTAAACAAACTTATTGGCCTTCGAGTTGGCCGTGAAGCCACAATCATTTGAGCACACACAATCTCTATGTCTGAACTTGAGACAGTATGGTCTACGGGCTGATATCCAAAAAGGTGGACTCCCTACTTAATTTTCCAAACTTTATAACTGACATTTGTCAGTTTTATATATTGGAAAATGAGCTCTAAGGGAAAGTCAAAATTACTATGTTTGGGCTATCATTACTCTTTAGTTTTGAGTAATTACTGAAATATAATATCAAACATTTATTAACTACTATGAACTCAGAATGGTGATGATATTAAAGAAATTCTTTACATAATTTTCACCAAAATCTATGATTTTAAATATTATTTCCACTTTATATATTAGAAAACTAATTGCTCATAAAGGATCAGGAGTTTAGTAAATTCTAGTCCTGTGATGAAATTAATATACCTCTTATTAAAATATTTATTCTCTTAACCACTGTATTACACTGACATCCTATAGGATGGATCCTATAGAAGCTTATCAATTTCCAGCATTTTTTTTTTGTTTGTTTCATAAATAAGTCAGTCCTTTAGCAGTTTCAGCTAAGTTTCACCTGAGCCCAGAAGGGCAAAAGTTTGTTTATGCACAATTCTGGAAAAAGAAGAATGACCTTTGAGGTTTTGCCTATCTTTGGGATTCTGTGAGATCCCTTACATTATATGTGGGAAGGTATTTGCAGGGAAATCCGTGGGCTGTAATTTCTGCCTTGCCAGAGTCCTTGCTCCCACGATACTCATGCTGGGAGCCTGTGGCTGACTTGCTCCATTCTTCAAAAAGATATCAAGCTCCCCAGACTCTCTGCTTTTAATTTAAAATTTTAATTTATACTTTTCCATGGATGATACTGAGACAGACATGGCCGTGAGTAAATATGTCAGGATAATCTATTGAATGGAATTAAAATGGTGTGTGCTTGGGAAACATTTTAATTTCATCTTGCTCACTTCTTTTGCCAACTATAATGAACAAATCGGGAGGCTGGGTTTTAAAGCTGTTCAGGATGTGGAGGAAGGGACACTGGAGTGGGAGCCAGGCAACAAATAAATAACATGAATTGTTCTGGGTAGCTTCTCAAGGCATCCCTGACCAACCGCAGGGCAGCCTCTGAAACAGCTATCTCTGACAAGCAGGCAGGTGTGAGAGCAAAAGTCCTCATTGCCTTTTACAACTCCACATGGAATTCTACACCATTGGCAAGGACCAGAAGGGCAAGGGACATGGGGCTGGATGATAGAAAAGAAGTGACTTTACCATTCTTATCTTAAAAGACACTTTGCTTCTTTACCCAAGGGCTCTTTGCTTCTGAAACAGCCTGGCCTTATGCTGTATGCCTTAGGTACTTTTAAAATAAAGTTGCAATAAGGAAGGTGAATAAAGAAGGCATCCCAGAGTCACACGGTGATTCTGACTGGGAGATGACCATGCACTGATTATTGGCGCGGTGCCCAATTCTGGGGAGAGACCCTTTCAAAAATCTGCACTTGATCTTCATCTATCTTAAGATTCATACTTACTACTGACTCTGAAAAACTCCTGTACCAGCTAATGGTGTGTCCTTGGGCTGGAAGTGAAACCTTTCAAATAATTATTCACTTTTCCTCAGTGTCCCGCAGTATCTGGGCAGTAAATATCTCTTAAAAGAACTGAATGCATTGCCCTGAAGCTCCTGACCTGAAACAACCCATTCAACTGTGATCCTGACCTCAGTAGCCCACCACTCTCCTGTCCTGCAGCAATTCCACAGCTTGCATGCTTCAGTCTGCTCTAGTATCTGGCTTTTCTAGACCAGGGGTTGGCCTGTTTACACAATGAGGCTGCCCGAGACAAGGACACCACCACATGAGCTACAGGGAGACTGTGAGCCAACTGAATTCTCTTGCAGGTGTGCACAATTGTATTGATTGATCTTTCAATTATGTATTTTTAGAAATACAGCATTTTCCAACCACTGGTCATCAATCTAGAAACTAGCCCATCAACTACTGTGTCAACACACTGTGGACAAGGCCTGATAAAAATACAAAGTTAAAGTTGTCTCAGTGGCTATAGCTGAGAAAATAAACCTTAGAGGGAAATAAAATCCTATTGTACAGCTGTGCATTGGTCATGTACAGGATACTTCTGGAATGAGAAATTTTCAGAAAAGAAGGAAGACCTTATTAGAAGTGAAAGAATTTAGAGGTAAATTGGAAATGCACTGGATTGATTTGCTAGGTAATGTTATAAATGTAAATCCCATGTCACTTCTGATCTATTAGCCAGAAGAATGACTTGTTCTGAAACTGGGTTCAAAAAACCCTAAAGCAAACACCATTCTTTGTGGATTTGAAGATACAGAAAGAGAAGCCTTCAGAACGCCTTAGAAAGTAATAAGAAAATGGATTCCATATCGCTTGGTTAAATTAGCAGACACTCCCAGATAATAAAAGTTGAATTATAGTTTTCCAAATGAAGCAAGAGAGCTCTTTGACAGTAGCAATAGAGCAGTCTCTGTTTATAGAATGCTTCTTATTTGCCAGGTACAATTCTGACTCTTGCACAGGTATAACTTCATTCAGGCTCATAATAATATCGAATAATGCTGTGAAGTAAATATGTTCATCCTACTTCACAGATGGGAAAATAATGTTCTGAATAGTTAAACAAAAGGCTTGTTCTAGGTCATCAGCTAGTAAGTAGCACAGCCCTTATATGTCTGATCCCAGAGCCCTCTCCTTAACATCATAAAATACTGTGTCTACAGTGCTCGGTTTACATATGTCACTGAGGCACATAAATGAGCTCCTGACTCCCACCATCCTTCTCAATATTGTTAAGAGCCACCTAGATGATCCATCAGGTCTCAAAGTTAGTTTAATCCCTCATTGACAAAGGTCACGGTTGCAAGATCACCAAATATTCCTCCTTTCTCTCATGTACACTCTCTTTCATTCCAGCTCATTTATTCAAAGACCTTATTAAGTCTCCCAGTGCGTTGAACCCACCTGGTTCTCTCTGTCCATTAACCCGTTATCTTCTTTATTCACTCAATAATTTTTCAGTTCCTTTAATCCTCAGCTTCTTCTCTCTCGCCCATCTGGCATACTCCAACACTGGATGAACCAAAGTAACCACTCTCTGTGCCTGCAGCAGGGCAGTGCTGGAGAATCTCTTCAAAACTGGGGCAGAGTATTGTGGTGATAAATCCTTGGCCATCAACTACAAATGGAGCTCAGCACAACCTGTGTAACTAGTAGAATTCCCCAGTAATTTTGCTCTCATTTTGGGCAATAGCTATTCATAATAGCAAATAGCTATTTCACTTTGTCTTGCATCCCCCTTCCCCTGTCTCCTACTGTCCCATTTACTTTCAGCTGATAATTTTGCCCTCTCCTTCAGAGAAAATAGAAACCATCACTCAGTAGCCTCCTTATTTTCCTATGACCAGATCCACAAATGCTCCTGTGTTTCCATTATTTTTTTTCTTCTCCTAGGAGTCAACAGATGAAGCATCTTTTTCTTTATGCATTCTAGATCTGTAGTTTTTCAACTTTATAGTTATTTTTCTCTGTTTTCCCCTTTCTTTAGCATCACCAATTTTCCTATTCAATAAGGTCAGCCTCATCAGCATATACTTATATATTGGAATGTAAGAAGGTCGTTGTCTTATTCACAGTTGCATCTGTAGTACCTAAAATTGGGCTGTGTGGAGTGTGGTCCCTAGCATGTCAGTATAATTACAGAAATTGTTGGAAATGCAGAATGCTGGTCCTCAACCAGATCTACTAAATTAATAAGATGTACAGGTAATTTGTGGGCATATAAAAATTTGACAATTCCTAGCACCCAATAGGTATTCAGTAAATATTTATAAAATGAATAAGTTCCCAAGTATTTCTAGTCTTAAAAGAAACAAACTAACAAATAAAAACCTCAGGAGACCCTCATGTCCTTGATGGCTCCATTTGTCTTTCTACCTTTGCTGCCAACATTCTTGAAACTGTTGGCTGCAAGTATTTTCAACACACTTCACTGTCCATTCATGCCTTACTCCCTTTCTTCATTTATGGCTCCATTACCCCTTCCAAGAGGCTGTGGACCCTCTTGTCACATGACTTCTCTCTCATATCTACAGGGATCCAGTAGTTCTTCTGCCTCCTGTCCTGCTACAGTTCATTCTTCCATGGAAGTCTAGCATTTTCTTATAAAAGGCATCACTTAGATTATGGCATACCTCCACATAAGCATATTCAAAGATTCCCCATGACAGCTTGAGTAAAATACAGACGTTTTACAGTAGATATGTGTATGTCCCGTCTCAAGGAATCTACCCATTTTCCCATCTTCCTTGCTTGGGCCACTCTAGCCTCCATTCTGTTCCTTACCTGAATCAACCTTTTTCTCAGAGCCTACACATCTTCCCTCTCCTCCATCTAAAATTCTCTCTGTACCCAGCATGTGTGACTGGTGTTCTGTCTCAGTGTTCAGCCTTAGGCTAATCGTTAAGAAAGGCCCATTTCTATACTGTGTATCTATCCAGGGTTTCCCATGCCATGCCCGGTTCATGGACTGTCCCAGCAACCATCCCAGTTCAGTTTATAGTAAGTATACAAGGGTTCTCACGGTTTATTGATTACATATTTCTTCCACCATCTGAAAATACCGTGAGGGCAGAGACATGGCCTAGTCGAGTGTCTGCCACTTAGTAAGTACTTAATAAATATTTATGAATAGGTGAATTTACACTTTTTATTATGTCCATGCATATGAAGAGTATCTCTTTAATCCTCTTGTATTCTATCATTCACCTAAGATCATAAGAATCTTGAAGGCAGGCACTGGTCTCTTTTGATGGTTTTAGCTGCCATTTTTATTTTGGCCTTACCTGTGTGTTCTTAGGAAACCAATATACTTATCTTCCCAATATACTGTGAATTTACGGAATATCTTGAAGTCCAGGAAGAAGCCAGCTCAATCATTCATTATTTTGTTCAGAGAGCTTCCTCTTGCCTTTCTGCAGACCCTTTCTCTTCATAATTACGTTTAGCTACCCTATGCTTTGCCTTCTGCTGGCATGATAGGAATTCTCCTCTTTCCTCCCACAGCCATGCTGTTTAACCCCCTTTGCGGGTGTAAGCAATTTCACCTCTCTGCAGAGCCGTCTTTCCACATAAATCACTCCCTTCATTTTCTTTCATTCTATCAGATGCTCTGTTCTGAACTGCCTTCTGCCTGGCAGCCTCACTTGGGTGGTGAGGTGTGTGAAGCTGCTCCCTACATTCAGTAGAGCCCTCATTGTGCTTGTGGGGAAGGGAAGATCTCCTTGCTTGCTTGGGGACACAATGAGCACCGTTCTGATGGACTCATATATCATCGGTCATGGCTGAAACCACAACACATCATCATCCTGAAGCTGATTTTCTGCTTCAGGTGACACTATTTTCAGGATACCACACACTTCCTTAGTTTGGTTTGAAATGCTCACTTTTCTCAAGGGCCCAATTTTGCATGCATTTGTATATATTTTTTTCCATTTCTCTGGATGACACCCCACTTACACACATACACACATGCACACAAACAAACTCATGCACTCTTTCTGTGTATTAATGTAACCCCCCACCTCCAGATGTTGCTAGTGTTGCACCATCTTCCAATTAGGGACAATCTGCAGGTGTCATGTATCTGTCAGCCTTCAAAGTCAGTCTTGTGCTGGACTGAAATATTTCCATACTGGACACTATCTAAGGAGCTCCAATCCTCCCCAACTCTTCTGCAGATGCTCTCATATAGATTCTCCACCAATACATTATCAGCAAATATTAGCTCTAGCAGAGTTATTACTCTCGTTGAATTTTTCAACTATCTGAATCATAAAGTTCTCCCTTACATAATTTAGGGTCCTTGTTGATGCTCTAGAGTTGGCTGTATTTGTAACTCAGGAAATAAGTGAGTAGTTAAAGCTTCCCAGGAGAACAGCTTTGTGCAATTTAAAATACCCTGGGAATTGAGCTGCAAATATTTCATTTTGTTTTGCCTCTTCTCCTTTCCTTTAAAAAATTCATTTGTTACTGGTCTTTGAATTTTCTAAAGCAAGTTCTTTCCATTTTTCAAACTGGTATTATTAATATGTTTTGATGCATGTAAGGTTCCTAACCAATATTCAATTAACTCAATTTATATAAAAGGGCAAAGATATTCAAAAGCAAAAACAAAAATTTGAAAAGGAAATTCAAGGAAAATGCATATTGGAGCTTTAACATTCAACTCTGTCATCTTTATCAGGATTTCTTAAATTGAGTATTCTCTAGAAGGCCATTTTATTTTATTTTATTTTTAAATATTTTATTTATTTGAGAGAGAGAGAGAGAGAGAGAGAGAGCGCACGAGAAGGGGAGGGTCAGAGGGAGAAGCAGACTTCCTGCTGAGAAGAGAGCCGGATGTGGGACTCCATCCCAGGACTCCAGGATCACGACCTGAGCTGAAGGCAGTCGCTTAACCAACTGAGCCACCCAGCTGCCCCTAGAAGGCCATTTTAAAGACAGGGGACATGTGTCGACAGAAACAAGATTTCAGGGATTCCCAGTAGTAACATTAGGTAAAAATAAATAAATAAATAAATAAATAAATAAGTGTGTCTGTCTATCTATCTATCTATCTATCTATCTAATTAGGTATAAATCCCTTAACCTTTAAACATTCACATGACTCTAAAATCTAAAATTATAAATCACATGCATATATAACCACTAAAATTAACAACATTAATTTAATGGAGCAGATGATGTTTTATTAAATTAATTTCCACGTTGCAATGTGAATATGGTACTGACTGCTGTCAGAGCATCAGTTTTGACTTCAGTACGTCCCATATGAATTCTCTTTGCACATCATTTCATTTCAACTTTAGAGAACCTTTGTTACTATTGTGGACCCTGACATCCTTTAGCTTTCTTTGGCAGAAATGTACTGCTGAACCCTAAGTCCACCTCTGTATTTTCTCATCAGCCTGAGGCAACAGAAGAAGTACTCTTTGATACCGTTGTAATAATAGACACAAATCTGAACATTTAAATCTAATTGTGGTCACCACTTGCAGAATAGGTATATATATATTTTTTCAGAATATTTTACAAATGAAAACACTAAATTAAAAAATAGAAGTAAAGAGCCTATGGATGTTGTGTATGTGTGCCTATCCTACAGAGACATGCAAACACACAAATATCTCCGAGGATATCTACTTCACCTTCTATAGGTTCTTTTTTTTGCCCCCAAGCTTTATTGAGATATAATTGACTTATAATATTTTTAAGTTTGAGGTGAACAACATGTTGATTTGATGCACTTATTTATTGCAAATGATTACCACCTAGCAAAAGCTAACACCTCCATCCCATCACATAATTAACATATCTTATTTGTAGTGAAAACATTTAAAATCTACTCATAGCAACATTAAAATATATAATACCACATCATTATCTATAATCTTTGTGGGTTCTTTTGATACCAGTTTGAAAAATATTGTCTCACTTTTGATCATTATAAATATGTACTGATCACCTAATAGATGCCAGATGGACTCTGCGAGGGGCTGGTGATAAAACGAAGACCACTGACATGGTTCTGATCCATGTGGTGTACATAACCCAAGTGGGTAAAAAAAATCCAGTGTTGTACCTTCAATAAAGAAGTCCAGGATATTCTAAATTAACATTGCATTTACAAAAAGAGTGAGTGGAGGTTTAGAATGATTCATTTGTATTAGAGGTTAAACTCTATTCACTACTGTCTACTCATTAAGACAGAGAGGCATGCAAGGTATTTTAGGTATTATCCCAGTAAAAGGGGCAGACACTTTCTGGTTAACTTCAGTTTCTAAAAATGCCAGTTTTCAATTCTCTGAACACTAACATTTACAGAGTTAACGATGCAGGAGAGATTTAAACCAAATACATGGTTTAAAATACTTGTTCTTGGGACACCTGGTTGGCACATTCGGTTGGGCCTCCAACTTTTGGTTTTGGCTCAGGTTGTGATCTCAGGGCCATGAGATTGAGCCCTGTGTCAGGCTCCAGCCGAGCGTGGAACATAAAGCTCTCTCTGCCCCACCCATCTGTGCTCCTGTGCCCATGTACTCTCTCTATCTCTTAAATAAATGAATAAATAAAATATAATACTTGTTCTCATTAATTAATTGATTGCTTGTTCTCTAGTCACCCATAATATCTAAATGTTCCTGCAGCTATTTGCGAATATAATTGAGATGTGACTTCTATTTTAAATTAGATGTGATTTTCAGACATGCATTGGATTGCATTCAGATTTAAGATTGTAAAAACTTCAGCATCTAGTATGCAGGTCCCAGAGAGCATTTCCTGACCCCTCTGTCTCAGATATGCTCCCAGGACCCATGGCATTCACCATTTCTTAACCTGCTTTGCTTTTACTCCTTGCCATTCTCTGAAACTAAGATGCTTATTTACTTATATGCTTTCATTGTCTCACTGGACATGGCTTCAAGGCCCATAACCTTTGTCTGTTTGCCAGCCAGCATTCTCGGTTCCTGGAACATAATCTAGTATACATTAAATATTGATTAAATATCTGTAATATGAATCATCATAGTTTTTTATATTGTATTTTCAGAGGCAAAATATAAAAACAAAAGCAAACATGAAGAACACGGACAAAAACCTTAAAGCTGGCTGATTTCACTTTTTAGGAAGATTTTATTATTTTGATTAAATTCCAAGTTGTCTCTTGTCTGGTTTCTTGAAGGCAGTGGTTCTTAAAGAGAAGTCCCCAGACCAGCAGGATGGATTTCACCAGGGAACTTAAACGTGCAGATTCTCAGCCCACTTCCAACCCACTGAATCAGAAGCACTAGGGAGCTGGACTCAGCAATCTGTGTTTCAAAGAGCTCTCGGAGTGAATCCAATGAATGAAGTTTGAGAACCACTGCTTGAAAACATGGATTTCCTTTATTTGTACCTCCTCCTTGAAAACAAAGCAAAATGACTCTCATCTTAATCCCATGTCCCATATTCAGTGGAGTCAGAAATGACAACTTTGCCTGCAAGATTCCTTTCCTCCAATGTTTTTTGGGGGGGGGCATTTCTTTGACCTTTCTGAGTATTTTCATTCTTCACAAATAGCTTGAGGTGGTTTAAGAATGTACAGAAGGCATTTCCAAGTATCTATCCATAAATTTGTGGGAAAATGTTTAGATAATGCCAACCATCTCGTACTGGCCTTATTACTTGGATTCTTGAGACACAAGCACTTTCTTCTCAAGGAGAAGACCACAACTCTTTTTTTTTTTTTTTTTTTTTTTAAGATTTTACTTATTTATTTGACAGAGAGAGAGAGAGAGATCACAAGTAGGCAGAGAGGTAGGCAGAGGGGGGGCGGGGAAGCAGACTCCCCGCTCAGCAGAGAGCCCGATGCGGGACTCGATCCCAGGACCCTGAGATCATGACCCGAGCTGAAGGCAGAGGCTTAACCCACTGAGCCATCCAGGCGCCCCCTGCCCTTTTTTTTTTTTTTTAAAGATTTTAGTAATTTATTTGTCAGACAAAGATCACAAGTAGGCAGAGAGGCAGGCAGAGAGAGAGGAGGAAGCAGGCTCCCTGCTGAGCAGACATCCTAATGTGGGGCTCAATCCCAGGACCCTGGAATCATGACCTGAGCTGAAGGCAGAGGCTTAACCCACTGAGCCACCCAGGTGCCCCTGAAGACCACCACTCTTAAGTGCAGGAATTCTACAGCAGGCTGCCTAGGTCTAAATTCCTTGCTCCAGTTGTACCAGCTGTTAGAGTCTGGAGCCTCTCTGCGTCTCAGTTTTTGATCTCTAAAGTGTGATAGTAATAGAATGTGTCTCAAAGGGTAGTTATGAGGATCAGGTGATTTAATATATGGAAAGTTCTTACACTGTCCTAGGTAACTATAAGTACTATGTAATTTTAGACATTACAGTAGAGTTGTAATGAGTTCTATCTTATCAAGGAGCACTAGATAGGGTTTGTACAAAAGTAAGAATTTGAGAGACTTAAAAGAGTTTTCAAGAAATTAGAAAGTTGTCATTAATGTTTCTTAACTTTCTTCCTGGATGCCCTTATTTAACATAAAAATTTCTCCTCTGTGTGCTTCTGGTTAATGAGAGTCCAACACAGTCATAAACAGCAGGGAAGGAGTCAGGTTTGGAAGAGCACTTAAGCATTTTTTAAAAAAAATTCTTCTTCCTACTGTTCCCTGTTATGTTTCTTTCTTGTCCCTCAAATAATACCATTATTCTTACAAGTGTCTTTATCATTCTTTAGGTTCTAGGACCGCACAGACTCAATGAACCAGCTCTCTCCCATTCAGAGAGATAGATTTATCCATTTAGCCTCTATGTTCACTAATGAGGCCCAGGTTCAAGAGCAGGTAACTTGGGCTATAGATATGTCTAGGGTATGTCTACCCAAGGAGTACACAAGGCTTTCCAAGGGCTGTGTGGTAGGGCACTGAGAGTATGTTTTGCCTCTGGAGGATAGATTTTAACTGACCTATTTTAAAGTCAGTCCCTGGAAACCCCCCTGGTAATTTGAGCCAAGTTCCATGCACTCCAACTTGCAGTTGTAGATCTTATACACGCACTGAAAGGCTTTTTTGTTTTGTTTTGTTTTAATTAACTTATATTGTATTATTTGTTTCAGGAGTTCAGGACTGGGATTCATCAGTCTTACACAATTCACAACGCTCACCATAGCACATGCCCTCCCCAATGTCCATCACCCAGCCACCCTATCCCTCCTACCCCTCCCTCAGTTTGTTTCCAGGGATTAAGAGTCTCTTATGGTTTGTCTCCCTCTCTGGTTTCTTCTAGTTTCATGGAGCACAATGAAAGTTTTAAGAGAATGCATTCAGGATCTCAGATTTCCTAAATCAGTTGCCTGAGAAGGTGCTTGAAATTAAATTGTAATTCTGGTTCTCCTTTCAGACGGTTCCCACTTTCTAAGTTGTCCAGGAAAGAATTTACTTTTACTTTCATTGTCATTTACACCATCCAACTATTTAAAAAAAAAAAAAAAAAAAGGCTTCCCTTGGAAGGGGGCCCCACAAAAGGAAGCAGAAACATATATTTGTAATAAATTCATGGTAAAGCGATGCCTTGTCTACCTTGGAATGAGAGAGAGAGAGGGAGAGAGAGAGAGAGAGAAAGGTGTTTACTGGCAGAGGACAATGTGATTTGGCCTATTAAAATAAACAGCATTCAGTTTTACCTACCTTTCTGGCCGTATTGGGTTAAACTACGTGCTTCTAAGTAAAAGAGAAACGTATCTTTAATAGTCATTTGATAAGACCCGGTAAAATGTTAGCAGTATACTGTCCAGATATTGTGAAATTGAATAAATTTAATACTGAGTTACAAAGCCTTTTGCAAGTCAGGTATTTTTCAATTCATTGCTTTGAAAGAAATTGAAGGAGGAACTAATTGAATTGTCAGCTGTGAGATCATTAAAATAATTTTTGAAGCTGTATTACTGTGTGATTGTTGGCACACATCTTGGAAGGGGTTCAAAGAATTGAGTGGCACTGCTATACAAGATTCTCCCTTGCTTATGTGAACTAGGTTTTTCTCAAACAAAAACAGGAATCAAATGGGTCCTGAGCTCTATCTCATTCTAGCAGCAATGGTATTTATTCAAGGTACAATTTTAAAAAGCTTCATCTACTCTATTAAGTACTAGATTTCCAGTAAAAGTTTACTTTTTATGTTTAATTATACTTAAAAACATGGACAATATATTTATGTTGTTTTATCGATATTGTCCTTGTAATGATAACTCATTCTAAAAGAAGATAGTATTACTCAGAGCTTTATGATCACAAGACATAAAAGAAATCTCAATTTCAATCTCTCTCTATATATTTGCAAATAAATATGAGAGCTGATCAATAGAAGATTTTTAAGTCTCAAATACTACATCAAGATAAAATCCTACAGAGGACATATTGGAAACACAAAAGTTAAGGTTTTAAAAAGGAACAATGCACATTTTATGACTAATTAAGAAGAGCTTGTTCATAAATTTTGAAACTAGACAATCAAATCACTATTGCATTTTAATTTTATTGAAAAAAAATGGATATATAAAGGAATATTGTGACAGTTTAACTTTAAATCTGAATATTCTCCACAGGCCAGTAATGTATCCTTTTAATTTAGATTTTAAAAATTATATCAACTTAAAAATGTGCAAGAGGTTACATAATTTAGCAAAATGAAAGCAACATATGTGTTTGTACCTTGTCACCTGAGTTTGTGTGGTCCTGAGGATTAGAAGGTGACTCTCTTTACTCTGTCCCAATTTACCATCCCCTTCTAAGCTTGCCAGTTCCTGGCATTGCACAATTAGAACTTCAATGTTAGGAGTTATTCAAACAGGGATTTGGTGTTTATGAAAACACAACTGTTATGAAGAAAGGTTGCACACTAACCCTTATCAATCATTTGCAACTGAGAGTAAATGAATGAACTTATCTTTTTTTTTTTTTTTTTTTTTTTTTTTTTTTTTTTGGTTCTGCTAATAAATGCTTTAGGAAATGTAGAGTGGGGAAGGTTCTTTAAGGCTTTTTGATCTTCATAAAGGAAATATCAAGTTGCTAGAGAAGGAAAAAAACTACATAGAGACTGAAGCTAGAGTTGCAAGATATGGAGGAAACAGCATGGCTTCTTTTTTTTTTATCACCATGACACACCTGTGAAGGTGGCAGTCACTCAATAATACTTGAATTATCATATTCTAATGGCAAATAAGGTTGGCCCAGAAACTACTGGTGTTCAGAGAAGTCTGTGTCAAGTTAAAAAGCAAAGAGACAAACAAACAAACTGATTCTAGGAATGTTAGTGTATGATTCTATTTCAGGTAAATAAATCAACACAGTCTTTACATATGTGAATATATGTATGTAAGGAGTGAGATGTGGAAGAAATAGCCAGAATGTTACCAAATTAAGGGCCTCATTTGTTCACATGTTTAATCATGCTTACTTCATTTTTGTAGTTTGAAAGACAGCAAATAAAAGTTAGAAGAGAAAAATTTCTTCTTGTCCTTTGAAAGCATCTATTTATCAGCCTAACCCCAAGGTTGCCAGGACCTGCTGACTGACAGGTGGACTTATGCATAAGACTTCTGGGATTGGAAGCTAGTATTATTTCTGTGTGCCATACCATCCAGGGAGAGTATTTTGCTAAACCGAGTGCTGTCCCCTTTCTCTTCTTCCTCTTCTTCGTCTTTTTTTTTTTTTTTTAAGATTTTATTTTATTTGACAGAGAGAGACACGGGAGAGAGGGAACACAAGCAGGGGGAGTAGAAGAGGGAGAAGCAAGCTTCTTGCTGAGCAGGGAGCCTGACGTGGGGCTTGATCCCAGGATCCCGGGATCATGATCTGAGCCAAAGGCATCCACCAAATGACAGAGCCACCCAGGTGGTTCACACTTTTCCTCTTTCAACAGAAATTTGTTATTTTAGTGCTTCAGTATTATTCTGCTCCTATGGCCATTCAGGATGACCACCTTGTTAAGGGAAAACAGTATGTTCAAATGTGCTTGATCTCTCTCCTTCATTGCCAGTGTCCTTGGTGCTTTCATCACCTGAGCCTTGTCAAAAGGCTCTCTGCTTTCAGTCAAAATGGGATCAGAGGGGCGCCTGGGTGGCTCAGTGGGTTAAGCCTCTGCCTTCGGCTCAGGTCATGATCTCAGGGACCTGGGATCAAGACCCTCATAGGGCTCTCTGCTCAGCGGGGAGCCTGCTTCCTCCTCTCTCTCTCTATCTACTTGTGATCTCTCTCTGTCAAATAAATAAAATCTTTAAACAAACAAACAAAAAGGAATCAGATTTGGTGAGATATGGCAATTTTTTTTTCTGTTTTTTCACGTGGAGGTGCTGGATTCATGTTCCTTGTGCCCTAAGGTGGGCCTCATACCTCTTTGCTAGAATGTCTGCAGAGACCGGCACAGGTATAATTGTACTTTCCTATTTGCCCAGATACTGCACTCAGGTTCAGACTAAAGCAACAAGTGGCAGGTGGGCGTATCTAGGGCCTTTAACTACACCCATCTTTGCAATCCACATTTATAAGGGATTCCCTTTTGTTTTCTTTTTCTTTCTCTCTTTCTCTTTCTTTCCTTTCCTTTTTTTTTTTTTTTTTTTTTTAAGAGAGAGAGACAGTGAGAGTGAGCAGTGGGGACAGGCAGAAGGAGTAAGCAAGCTCCATGCCCAGCACAGAGCCCCATAGGAGGCTCAATCTTATTACCCTGAGATTATGACCTGAGCTGAAACCAAGAATCAGACACTTAACCTATTGATTTGCCCAGGTGCCCCTCTTTTCTTTTCTTTTCTTTTCACAGATTATAGGATCATGATGCACATATGCAAATTTTCTTTCTGACCAGCAGGTGTATTTGTTTCTGCATTAAACTTGAAAGACTGCAAGTAATACATACCAAAAAAGAAATTCCATAGTTTCCAGTTGTAGGGAAGAAGGGATGTGAGGTTATGAGGGAATAAGAGGTTAGCTCTTTACCATGATGATGTCTGAGGTGACATCAGCTATATTATTCTCTTGGAGGGGGGTGGCCGTAAGCGGGAAAAGGAACACTAACTGACCACTTTCTTATTCTTTCTGCTGACATTTTTAGAGGTAGCCCTGACTTCCTCAAAAATTGTTGGGTTTCTAAGGTGAATTTTATCAATCCGTGTTATAAATCGTAGTTTGCAGGCTTTGGGTAGCTTAGGGGTACAAGGAGATTATGGATACTAGGGAGGCCTGGCAGTAAAAATGTTCACTTTTTGACTAACAACAAGTTAGGTATTTGCTTTTTGGATTATCTGTGACCTTATTTGAAATACTGATCTACTTTTCTCTCCCCTATGCCCCTGGGCCACTTCTCCCACAATGTGGTAAATGTACTCAAGAAATATAAACTAATTTTCATATAAGCCGAGGGGGAAAAATAAGATGGAAAGCAAATATACAGCAAAGATATTCACATAATATGTTCCTAACTCAAATAGGAATGATTTTATATCATCAGTTCTTCAAGATGATTCAGGCCACTGTTACCCTATATTTAGGAGGTTTCATCAATAATTGACTGTTTCCTTTAACATTGGGTTATGTTGTTTCATTTAGTCTTCAAAATATAGCAACCACATTTCTAATACAATCTCTCAACACTCTCTTCTTTCTTCCCCACTTCTCTTTCCTTTTCCACCACCCCTCTCCTACGTCCCTCCTCTCCTTTCTCCACACCCCTCACTTACAGGTGTACCATAGATGACCGAGTCACCCGGGTGGCCTGGCTAAACCGTAGCACCATCCTCTATGCTGGGAATGACAAGTGGTCCATAGACCCTCGAGTGATCATCCTGGTCAACACTCCAACCCAGTACAGCATCATGATCCAGAACGTGGATGTGTATGACGAAGGCCCGTACACCTGCTCTGTGCAGACAGACAACCACCCTAAAACTTCCCGGGTCCACCTCATAGTGCAAGGTGAGTCACAGCTGGATCTGGGAGTTAGAGGTCTTGTCAATGATGGAAGGGAAGCATAATCTCAAACTTGGCTTTTACTCATGTATGAAGACATGAAAAACATTTTCCTCTATAGAACCCCAAGATTGAGTGTTGTTTTGGATTCCTTCCCATCTGCTGGGTTCTTTACTAAGTACTGAATAGCTTCACAGTTTCTCAATTTTATCTTGGTCCTTCTGTTCTTATTAACAAATTGCTTGGCATGTGCTAGTTAAACTTTATTAAGTTATTTAGTACTCTGGAGTTGGACAAGAAATACTAAAAAATAGTATTGTGCCTTTCAGTTACCTTTCATAAGATTATTCCATAATAAGAGGTTAATAACATCGATGTGAAGTTATGTGCCTTGTGACTGGTTTTTGGATGGTTGCTGGGTGTGTGTGTTCCAGAAGGGGTTCTGGGTGCTGTGGCCAAGTCCTCCCTGGCATGGATGCTGGATCTTTGCATCTCTTTAGCCTCACAATGGAGCTGAGATTAAGGAGGATATTAATCAAAATGCTATCTCCAGGTCAATGTCAGAAATACATTAATAAAATTTTTTGAAAGGGGAGATGTTTTCTAACATCGTCCCGCATTCTCCCTTTAAAAAAAATCTGTGTCAGTGTACCCAAGCATATTATTCAATAGGTTTTCATTAGAATTTCACAATGTAGGGAAAAAAATAAGGGTGAGAAATGGCAGATTCCCAGATATCAACTATCAAATATTAAGAATTAAAAATACATTCAGGTAACAACTGTGAGAATTTGGGAGCCATTTTAAAACAAGGCAGCAATACAAATGGACTTATTTTAAACTGTCCTGCCTAACCTCACTCCCCCATCTCCCTCATCACCATGTAAAGCAGTTTCTGTCAGGTTTTGACTCATGGTAGCAATGAAGTGCTAAGGAGACTACTTCCCACGCCCAGTGCCATAGCCTTCCTCCACTAAAGGAGAGGGTTGGGTAGACTTTTCTCACTGTTTCCACGACTGACCTGTTGGAGTCAACCCTGAGCTCTCCTCAGTGTTTGAATGAGTCCCTGGGTATGATTCAGTCTTTTGTAAGTGCCTTTTATTAGATCCCATCTGCAGTAGATTCAACTTTTTTTCTTTTTTCAAATTGTAAAATGTGTGTGGCATCTTGGCTTAGTTCATGTGGATCCCCTCACCCTTGCCTTACTAAAGAATATAATTTTTCTAATTTCTGTTAGTTTCATGGAAAGTTTCAGTATAGATTCGTGTTTTGTTGTTGTTGTTGTTGTTTTATACTTTAATCACTTGTAGAATTCAGGATAGATATCCTTTTTTTTTGGCTAGAAGAGCTCTTCACCAGATCTCCAGTTCTGTGGGGCCATTTGTAACAGCTTGTTCCAGACCAAAGATAAGTCTTCTGCAGCTCTGTTCCCCATCCAGACCCTGGTGATGCCATATTGCTTGAAGCCCAATCTCAGTTCAGCCTTCCAGCCCTTCTCTCATCTCTGAGGGCTTTCAGATGCCCACATCAGCCTGCATATGACAGATGTCTGTACACTCCGCTGTTTCCATTCTCCATACATGTCCCACCCAGGGGTATGGCTTGGTAATGATCTCTGCTTTGGAGCTACAAGACGGCTTGCCATCTGGAGATAAAGACAACTGTCATGCCTGTTGCTTCTTCTCAGAGGCTGGTAGAGGCACTTGGTGAGATCAGTTATCTGAGATGAGCTGGAATGTCTGTTGAAAGTTCCTGGGGTGCAGAAAACAAGGGGGTGTGAGTTCTCACTACCCCGCCTGCCACCTGGGCTTGGCTCCAGAGGAGCTGAAATTCTCAGCATTGAACTGACGCCTCCGTGGCACCTTCGTGGCCTTGACAGCAAAGTTATCTTAAAATTCAGGAAATGCAGCACTGAAATAAAAAAGAACTGTCAGGCACTGTACAGAAACAGACTCAAACAGAACAAGGCTATCACTTTTCAGGAAATAAGACAGATTGTGTAAGCATGTCAAAGTCAATACAGGCCATAAAGGGCTAGTGATGTAGAGCTTCAGGGATAATGTGCTTCATAAGGCCCTTGGAGCAATTCCTTGGGATGGATATGGAAGTCAGTGGGGTCTCCCTGTGGGTCTCATAGGTTTGAGTCAGAAAGAGTCTGAGAACAGGCAAGAGCAGAGCAGTGGAGTGACTTCAATTTCAGAGGTCAGTTCCTCACAGTCTCTACATTTCAGGCCAAGTGACTATTGTAGCTCTGGGTGGCTGAGGAGGCCTGTGAAATCAAGTGCAGAAGATCAGGAAAGGTGGGGGTGAAAGGAGACAACCTTCCCTTGGAAAACTCAGCAGATGGTCTTTCCATTTACTGAGAGGTAAAAGGAGGGCACGCAGGGAGCTGCATTATCTTCTGTCTTGTTTAGCAATGGAGCAACTTATTCTTTCATTGGAGACCAGTTGAATTTCTAGTAGGTGGAAACAGAGACCCCACTGCTCAATTAGAAAGAAGTCTAAGAGTCCTCCTTCTTCCCAGCACCTATTGGCTTTTGTCCAGTCTATAGATTAATTTTTCAGACTTAGTGTTAGTTCAGGTTAGATAAAGATAATGAAAGTTTCCTAATCCTCTTAAAGAAGATTTATCTGACTGAGTAGAAAGCTTTTGGAATACAATAAGGCATGTATAAAACTGAGGCCTAATCTTGCCTTTAATTTCAAACTGCTGATGGGTATTGATTTTGCAATGAGAAAAACTGAAAAATTTCCGAGCTGCAACTTGTCTGTTTAGAGAGAGAAAGAGAGAGAGAGAGAGAGAGAGAGAAGGGTGTTTATTTATCTTCTGTCCATTTGAGGATGCTAGAATCTCATCACTTCTGCCAACCAAGTGCCATTAGCAGAAGGGAGAGCAATCCCACAGGGTCCTGGCTTTGTCGCTCCCTGCTGCTGCAGTGTGAGGAACTCAGATATGCTCTGTCACTAACCTCGGAGCCTGTCCTTTGCTGTTTTATAAGGTGGCCTTTGCCACATATCTGATGGGATTAATTTCCAAGTTTTCTTCTTGAGAGAAGCTGTGTTTAAAAAAAAAAAAAATTATCACTGATTCTCAAGACACATTTGGCCATGGAGGAGATAATTTTAAAGCCCCATGTGAATATGTATGATAATGTGACCGGGACTGTGTACCTAGGTTTTAAGAAAATCCAGAGCAAGAGAGAAATGTTTCTGTGGATCCAGATTAGTCAGGTAGGAAAATCAACCTGGCAGCCCTGTACAGCCTGAATAATAGGGAATATGTTACTACCATCACTGAAAAGCTGAGACTTGAGTGGGCTGTAGGTCTACTTATGGAGATGGAGAAGGTTCCTCCAGGAGATAGTGTCCAAAGGAAATTGGGAGGATTAATCTTAATTCCTTGAAAGAGGAAGGATTAAAAGGATATCACCTACCTTTTTGAGTCTGGGGAAATGCTGAAGACCTGGCTAGTAATTATTAGGCACAGAATTAGGATCCTGTGCCACCAGGATGGGAAAGCATTAGTCTTGCTAGATTTAGGGATAAGGAAGTCACAGACATTACACAGGTCCTATAGAGCTAAGGTGTAACTCAGGATCAGATGAGTTATATTTGAGATTCATCGTGAATCTTCTAGAAGGAGAGTAGGTAAGATTTTTGAGATTAACTCTTCCTACACAACTGCAGGGACCATAGTTTATATATCTATTCCCAGCACATAACACGCTGTGTGGGGCATACTGGGCATTCAGCAAATGTTTGAAAAATGAATGGAGGGACAGATTGATACAGCAAATGAAATGGCAAACGAAGGCAGTGACCATAAAGCCCCTTCAAGCAAAGAGGAGTGGGGAATGAGTCAAACACTGTCCAGACGACTTGGAGCGGGCAGTAATTGGGAACAGTTCCCTGGAGGGATGAGGGTCTTCAGTGTGACAAGTTAAGAGATACACCAGGGATAACATGCATTTATTTAGCACTTCACAGCACCGGTCACAATCTTTGTCTCGTTTGACCCTTAAAACAAGCCCTGGGAGGCTGCAGTGCAGTGACTGTTCTCTTCATTTTGCAAATTAGATAACTACAGCTCATGGAGGTTAAGAGAGCAGCCAGGGCCCCTGGTGAGTAAGTAACAGAGCTGGAGCTTGAACCATGGCCATAGGACTCTGAGATCAATGTCTCCAGTGGACTCCAACACATCCTCTCCCAAGTATATCTAAGGTTAGTTCTCAAATTCAGATCCCAGGGAAATTTTCAGTTATCTTTTCTTCTCCCCCCCCCCTTTCCCCTGCTACTGATATTGCATTGCAGCAGAAATTGAGGACAAAGCGTAAGAAGAAAATTAGCAGTGGGGGTGGGTTGCCAGTGCTGCAATAAATGGTGTAGAGAGGCAGAGAGAGGCAAAGAAGAAGATAATTAATTTACTAGTAGCTCATCCCTCCAGGGATACACGTTTTAAATGTTACCTCTTTATCCTATGTAAGTACTGAAAACTCTGCCCCTCTGAGAATTCAGTATCTAATTGTGATTCTAATTGTCATGAAGTCTTCAGGACTCTGAAACTCCATGGATATCCTTGTGTGGCCATGGCTGCTGTCCTTGTCCAGGATAGACTGGCAAGAAGATAAACTGGCTATTTCCTCCGTGGATTTTGACTTTGTCTGCCTGCTCTCTTGGCTAGTTCAGAAATCCATTTACTACCAGGTATTTATTTTCATGGATTCGACTCCTCTTGCTCAGCCTGATTGTATGCAAATGGCTAGAAATAATGAATTATGTTTATTCCTTACATCAGAGACTCTAAAACAAGCTCGTGCAATTTCTGTGTCTGCAAAAGACTTTGAGTCTTTGAACCTGGAGTCCATTCAGGTGAGACTGTTTGGTACCCAACATAGAGTTTAGAAGGTGGAGAAGTCTGATCTGCCAACCAGTCCAGCCCTAGATTCTGCTGAGCACCAGTCAACTTCTGCATTGGGCACATACAGCATAAACCTTAGTTCAGTTGATCCTTGCACCATCCCAACAATGTCTACATCAGATTCACATTGTAAAAATAAGGAACCTGAGGCTTAGAGAGATTAAAACTTTGCCCAGAGATGATGGCACTATTACATGCTTTAAATTCCCTTCACTCAATTTGTCTCTGTAAAACAGCTATCAAAATACAAATAAAGTACTTTGAGTCATCTCTTTTGATTATTCTTCACAACAGCCCTGGGAGACAGAACAGAAAGTCACCACATTCTAGGGTTCCTGGGTGGCTCAGTTGGTTAAGAATCCAACTCTTGATTTTCGCTCCTCATCTGCTGGGCTCCACACTCAATGGAGAGTCCACTTGAAATTCTCTCTCTCCCCTTCTTCCTCTGCAACCCCCCACTTTCAATCTCTCTCTAAAAAAAAAAAAAAAAAAAAAAGCCACCACATTCCAAGAAAAGAAATTGAGATTCAGCATTGAAATCATTTGTCCCAATTCGACTTGCCATGCCTTCAGGCCTGGTGATGTGATTCTAGATCCTGTATGTTTGCACACCAGACTGCTAACTCCTAGTTAAACAAAAAGGACAGGTAAATGTTACTATTTGTGAGAAATAGAACAAGTTCTGATGTGCTGCTAAGAAGAGTGGACACCCTGGAGTCTTGCTGGCAATGCTGAGGCCAGGGGACCAGGGAGCAGATGGGCCAGGCACCGGTAGAGTGTTTCCAGCGGGCAGGGGAGGCAGGTCTGCCCACAGGTAACAGTTTTGCCAAGGACTAACCTATTTTCAGATCTTCCTTTGCAACTAACCTCTTTTTTTCTGCTATTTTCTCCTCTTCTCCCAAATATTACAGTCATTTAAATTAACATGTGTAATTTGGGGCCTAAAGAGAAGCAGGCATTCAACCTGAAATAAATTTAATTTATTCAGCCTCTATTTTAAATTATAATCGCATTTCTTCTTCACAGAGGCAGGGTGGAAAAGTGGAAAAGAACATGACGGGGCATCAAAAAACCCATTTTCCAGCCTGAGTTCTGTTCCTGACATCGAGGCCTGAATTTGTAGGATGTTCCCTTCCTGGTTTCTTATCCCGGGGTGATGAATAAAATGCAATGTACTTGATTTTATTTAGGTACACATATGCATACCTTGATCTTATACATTATTCAAATGTATATTTTTGCGTTTGAAAGTAAAGTTCTGCAAAAGGGTCTATAAGCTTCAAATTCTATGCATATGTGCAAATAAAGCACATAGGCCAAAGGGTCTGTAGTACAAAATAAGTATGAGTCTTTCTCCAGACTTTGTTTTGTTGGTTTTGAAATGGAAGTGTCAAAGAAATGGCAAGGAAGTCCTTTCTAGTTATTACATTTTATGATTTATTAATGTAATTTCTCTGGAGGATTTTTGTATAGTCAAGTATCTCGGCTTTCACCCACTGATGGGGAAATCAGAGGGTTTACTCTTAGTCTCCTTCTCATTCTTATTTTCTTCAGAGCCCTTAAGATTTGAAGTCTTCTTGCTAACACCATTTTTAGTGGTTACTCTGAGCTTTCACCCACACTGGTAGTGGCTCCCTTTTCCGTTACGGAAGGTAGGAAAGAAAGACATCCTCTCCTTCCCTGTTCCACTCTGACATTGGTAGCCTCTGCAAACCACATCAAATATTGTTAAACATGCTAACATTCTTAATTTTGGGGTTGGGTAAACTGAGAAGGCCACTACAACTTAAAGGGAACCGGGAATGAAGTTGTTGCCCTCAGAATGCCCCCATCACCTAATAAAGGAAGGTTCTCAAGACTCACATTCCACCAGAGGGGTATCCCCACACTGGCTTCCAGCACACATTCTTGCCTCAAGATTGGAATGAGGCGCACACTCCCCACTCTCCATTCTAAGATCCTATCTCTTCCAGTCTTCAGATTGGGTCACTCAACTCTAACCTGAATGTGACAGCCATGTAGCTGGGATAGAATTCATGTTCACTCTACCCACTCTACCTCTCATGTGTGATTGATAACAAAACAATCAAGCACACATTCTGTAAAAAAGAATATTTCTCCTTTTATCAGTCCCTACTCTTTTTGTTGTAGGGAGAAGTATGGGGCTTTGTTCAGCTCTGTTTAGAAACTAATATTATCTTGCACACACACACACACATACACAACAACACAGTCAAACATGCTTGCACAGACAGTTTTCACAGGTTTCATGGCTATTTCTTCTGTGGCCTGTGGAGTTCCATTCCATCCACCATTAAATATGTAGGTCCAACCTCTCTCTAGAAGGAAATGAGGGGGGGGGGGATATGTAACTCTAATAATAAGAACAATTCCTTCTGTAACTCTAATAATAAGAACAAGGAAGAGTTAGATTTTCCAAGGGGAATGAGACCAAGCAAAATTTGATGTTGAATGCACACATTGTCAGAGCTAGAGGTGGTTTAACCAAGTCTGCCAAGGGGTTAACATTTTCAGTTGAGACACCTGGCTTTAAAATTGTGTGGGTTTAGGGGCACCTGGATGGCTTAGTCACTTAAGCATCTGACTCTTGGTTTTGGCCCAGGTCATGATATCAGGGTCCTGAGATCAACCTCACATCAGACTCAGCTCAGTGAAAAATCTGCTTGTCCCTCTCCCTTTGCTCTAACCCCAACTGTCTCACTCTCTCTCTCAAATAAATAAATAAAATCTTTAAAAAATAAAAATAATAAAAGTATATGGGCTTGTATTGAGGCAAAGGCAAGAGACTTACACATGATCTAAGATGGTGCCACTCCTGGCACCTAGCTTGGTGACATACAGAAGCCAGAAACAGAAGTGGGGCTGTCATCTGCCTTATTTTTAATAGAATTAAATAAATGGAACAGTCATAAAGCCTGTTCTCAAAAATCATCACTGATGTGGAGATAGAGGAGAAAATGAAATGCCTGTTATATTCTACTCAATTTACATGGTGATCTCAGCTCATTTCCTAAGAGTCTGGTCTGTCAATAGCTCAAGTAAATACAAAGATATCTTTCCTGTCGTGAGCAGAGGAAGCAATCACATTTTAGAAGAAGGTAAATTATTAATGTTCTTAAATTCCCCTAACAGAGTAAAGTTCTTCGTGACCCTTGTATAGTCAGGATCCTACATAAGGTTTCAAATTTCACCACCTACAAGATTAGTCACAGCTTAGCCTCAGAGTAATCCAGACGAGTGATGTTTTCCTAGATGCAGCATAGGTACACATATTTGGAGAGACTGACTTGTAGTCCAAACCTGGAGTTGAGTCCCTGGTTAACAGGGTTTACCTCAGACACACAGTCTTAGCAAAAATAACTCTCCTTGCTACTTATATCAGTTCAGCTTTCTCATAAAGGTATCAAAGAGCCTTCAACTATTTACTCACTAGTAATTTTCCTCTATAGGTATAGAAAATGAAGAGTTATAGAAGTGAACTAAAATAATTGCTTTTTAAACAATTATTTATAATTGTTATAATTATATTGTCCTATTTTATAATATATTATATTGTTATAATTGTTTTATAAGAAAAACAATGATTGCTTTTTAACAATCGCAAATCATGGCTGTCATACATGAGTCCCTAGAATGGCAGTTCATTTTACCAACACGGTCCAATTCTGTTTTCCAGTTAGCCCCAGAAGGTGGAATGTATTTTTCTACTTTGTTGAATGGGGAAATGAAGTTTCAGAAAGGCTAAGGAAGTTGCCTTATGTCACCAGGTGATAAGGGGGGAGCTATGATTTCAGCTGTGCTTACTCTATAGGCAGAGCCCACACTGTACCTCCACGTGGAACTTCCTCTTGATTCCATCTCTTTTCTATAGGCAGGCCAGCCTGCCACCACAGGGCATTTTTAATACACAAGCTCTCCTGGCCAGGTTGTTTCTGGTTGAAGGATTTCAGTCTAGTGTCTCTGCAGTTAGGATCTCTCCTGCTTATACCTTTTTCTCTCCTTCTATTTGTCTTAGTAAGTACAATATCCTTCTTAAAATAAATATCAGGTTTATATCACCCTGCTAAATTGACATTCCTGGTTTTTAATTGTTTCCATAATTCCTGTGTCCAGTTTCTGCTTCTTTCCAGAACTCTTCAGTTGGGCATCTGTAGATGTCTTTGTTTGTCCCATGTTGCGCTTAGCTTTTTTATTCAAAAACTGCTTCCTCCTCTTTTAGTTCACATTCCTATTCATGCACACACAATCCTTGTATAAAACTTTTGCTAGAGGTTTTTTGTTTTTTTTTTTTAATGAAACCTTTCTTTTCTTTTCTTTATTTTCATTTCTTTTATTAACATATAATGTATTATTTGCCCCAGGGGTACAGGTCTGTGAATCATCAGGCTTACACATTTCACAGTATTTATCATAGCACATACATACAATGTCCATAACCCAGCCACTCTATCCTTACCTCCCCACCCCACAACAATCCTCATTTTGTTTTGTGAAATTGTCTCTTATGGTTGGTCTCCATCTCAACCCCACCTTGTTTGATTTCTTCCTTCCCTACCCACCCACAATCCCTTGCCCTGCCTTTCAAATTCCTCATATCAGAAAGATTGTATGATAACTGTATTTCTCTGATTAACTTATTTTGCTCAGCATAATACCCTCTAGTTCCATCCACATCATTGCACATGGCAAGCTTTCATTTCTTCTGATGGTTGCATAGTAATCCATTGTATATACATATACGACATCTTTATCCATTCATCTGTTGATGGACATTTAGGTTCTTTTCATAGTTTGGCTATTGTGGACATTGGTGCTATAAACATCCCCTTCGGATCACTACATTTGTATCTTTAGAGAAAACACCCAGTAGTGTAATTGCTGGGTCATAGGGTAGCTCTATTTTCAACTTTTAGAGGAACCTCCATACTGTTTTCCAGAGTGATTGCACCAGCTTGCATTCCCACCAACAGTGTGGGAGGGGTCCCTTTTCTCCACATTCTGGCTAACAACTGCCCTTTCCTGACTTGTTAATTTTAGCCATTCTGACTGGTCTGGGGTGGTATCTCATTGTGGTTTTGATTTGTATTTCTCTGATGCCGAATGATGTGGAGCATTTCTTCATGTCTCTGTTGGCCATTTGGATGTCTTCTTTGCAGAAATGTCTGTTCATGTCTTCTGCCCATTTCCTGATTGGGTTATTTGTTCTTTGGGTGTTGAGTTTGAGAAGTTCTTTATGGATTTTGGATACTAATCCTTTATCTGATATATCATATGCAAATATCTTCTCCCATTCTGTCAGTTGTCTTTTGGTTTTGTTAACTGTTTCCTTTGCTGCGCAAAAGATTTTGATCTTGATGAAGTCCCAATGGTTCATTTTTGCCCTTGCTTCCCTTGCCTTTGGCAATGTTCCTAGGAAGAAGTTGCTGCGGCTGAGGTCAAAGAAGTTGCTGCCTGTGTTCTCCTCAAGGATTTTGTTGGATTCCTTTCTCACATTGATCCATCCCTTCATCCATTTTGAGTCTACTTTTGTGTGTGGAGTAAGGAAATGGTCCAGTTTCATTCTCCTGCATGTAGCTGTCCAATTTTCCCATTTATTGAAGAGACTATATTTTTTCCATTGGACTTTTTTCCTGCTTTGTCAAAGAGTAGTTGACCATAGAATTGAGGATTTATTTCTGGGCTCTCTATTCTGTTCCATTGATCTATGTGTCTGTTTTTGTTCCAGTACCATACTGTCTTGATGATTACAGCTTTGCAATAGAGCTTGAAGTCTGGAATTGTGATGTCACCAACTTTGGGTTTCTTTTAAAGATTATTTATTTATTTGTTTGTTTGACAGAGAGATTGAGATTACAAGTAGGCAGAGAAGCAGACAGAGATAGAGGGGGAAGCAGGCTCTCTGCTGAGCAGAATACCTGACTCGGGGCTCACTCCCAGGAACCTGGGACCATGACCTGAGCTGAAGGCAGAGGCTTAACTCACTGAGCCACCTAGACATCCCTGGTTTTCTTTTTCAACATTCTTCTGGCTGTCCGGGATCTCTTCTGGTTTTATATGAATTTTAGGATTATTTGTTCCACTTCCAGGTATTTTGATAGGGATGATTGCATTAAATGTGTAGATTCCTTTAGGTAGCATAAATATTTTCACAGTATTTGTTCTTCCAATCCATGAGCATGGAACATTTTTCCATTTCTTTGTGACTTCCTCAATTTCTTTTATGAGTATTCTATAGTTTTCTGAGTACAGATTCTTTCCTTTGGTTAGATTTATTCCTAGGTATCTTATGGTTTCTAGATGTGATTGTAAATGGGATCAACTCCTTAATTTCTTTCTTCTTTCTTGCTGTTGGTGTATAGAAATGCAACTCATTTCTGTGCATTGATTTTATATCCTGACACTTTACTCAACTCCTGTAAGAGTTCTAACAGTTAAGGAGTGGAGTCATTTGGGTTTCCACTTTAAGTATTATATCATCTGCAAAGAGGGAAAGTTTGACTTCTTCTTTTCCAATTCAGATGCCTTTCATTTCTTTTTGTTGTCTGACTGCTGAGGCTAGAACTTCTAGTACTATGTTGAATAGCAATGGTGATAGTGTGCATCCCTGCCATATTCCTGACCTTAGGTGAAAAGCTCTCAGTTTATCCCCATTGAGAATGATATTCGCTGTGGGTTTTTCATAAATGGCTTTGATGATATTGAGGTATATACCCTCTATCTCTACACTTTGAAGAGTTTGATCAAGAATGGATGCTGTACTTTGTCAAATGCTTTTTAGGCCTCTATTGAGAGTATCATATGGTTCTTGTTCTTTATTTTATTAATGTATTGTATCACATTGATTGATTTGCAAATGTTGAACCAACCTTATAATCCAGTAATAAATCCTAATTGTTTGTGGCGAATAATCCTTTTTTATGTACTGTTGGATCCTATTGACTGGTATTTTGGTGAGAATTTTTGCATCTGTGTTCATCAAGGGTATTGGTCTGCAATTCTTCTTTTTGATAGGGTCTTTGTCTAGCTTTGGGATCAAGGTAATGCTGGCCTTATAAGATGAGCTTGGAAGTTTTCCTTCCATTTCTATTTTTTGGAACAGCTTCAGAAAAATAGGTATTAATTCTTTAAAAGTTTGGTGGAATTCCCTTAGGAAGCCATCTGGCCCTGGGCTCTTGTTTGTCAGGAGATTTTTGATGACTGCTTCAATCTCCTTACTGGTCGTAGGTCTGTTCAGGTTTTCTACTTCTTCCTGGTTCAGTTTTGGTAGTTTACATGTCTCTAGGAGTGCATCCATTTCTTCCAGATTGTCAAATTTGCTGGCATATAGTTGCTCATAATATAATCTCGTAATTGTTCATATTTCTTTGGTTTCGTTTGTGATGACTCCTCTTTCAATTATGATTTTATTAATTTGCGTCCTTTCTCTTTTATTTTGGTAAGTCTAGCCAAGGGTTTGTCAATCTTATTAATTCAAAGAATCAACTCCTAGTTTCATTGATTTGTTCTACTATTCCTTTGGTTTCCATTTCATTGACTTCTGCTCTGATCTTTATGATTTCTCTTCTCCTGCTGGGTTTAGGAATTCTTTGCTGTTCTTTCTCCAGCTGCTTTAGGTGTACAGTTAGGTTGTATAACTGAGACCTTTATTTTCTTTCTTTCTTTTTTTTTTTTTTTTCAAAGATTTTATTTATTTGACACAGAGAGAGAGAGATCACAAGCAGGCAGAGAGGCAGGCAGGGGGGCAGGAAGCAGGCTCCTCACCAAGCAGAGATCCCAATCCAGGGCTCAATTTTAGGATCCTGAGATCATGACCTGAGCCAAAGTCAGAGGCTTTAACCCACTGAGCCACCCAGGCACCTGGAGACCTTTATTGTTTCCTGAGAAAGGCTTGTATTGCTATCTACTTTCCTCTCAGGACCACCTTTGCTATGTCCCAAAGATTTTGAACAGTTGTTGTTTTCATTTTCCTGTGTTTCAAGGGAATTTTTTAAATTCTTCTTTAATTTCCTGGTTGACCCATTCATTCTTTAGTAGGATGCTCTTTAGCCTCCATGTATTTGAGTTCTTTCCACCTTTCCTCTTGTGATTGAGTTCTAGTTTCAGAACATCGTGGTCTGAAAATATACAGGGAATGATCCCAATCTTTTGGTACCAGTTGAGATCTGATTTGTGACCTAGGATGTTATCTATTCTGGAGAATGCTCCATGTGCACTAGAGAAGAATGTGCATTCTGTTGCTGGGGATGGAATGTTCTGAATTTATCTGTGATGTCCATCTGGTCTAGTGTGTCATTGAAAGCCTTTATTTCTTTTTGTTGAACTTTGTTTTTATTTTTAAGATTTTAATTATTTATTTGACAGAGAGAAACCACAAATAGACGGAGAGGCAGGTAGCGAGAGAGAGAGGGAAGCAGGCTCCCTGCTGAGCAGAGAGCCCGATGCGGGACTCGATCCCAGGACCCTGAGATCATGACCTGAGCTGAAGGCAGCAGCTCAACCCACTGAGCCACCCAGGTGCCCCTTTGTTGAACTTTTGTTTAGATGATCTGTCCACTTCAGTGAAGAGGGTGTTAATGTCCCCTACTATTATTGTATTATTGTCAATGTGTTTCTCTGATTTTGTTATTAATTGGTTTAGATAATTGGATGCTCCCATGATAGGGGCATAGATATTTAAAATTGCTAGATCTTCTTGTTGAACAGACCCTTTAAGTATGATATAGTGTCCTTCCTCATCTCTTAAAATATAATTTATCTGATACAAGGATTGTCACCCCACCTTTCTGTTGATGTCCATTAACATGGTAAATTGTTTTCTACCCCCTCACTTAAAATCTGGAAGTGTCTTTGGGTATAAAATGAGTTTCTTGTAAACAGCATATCAATGGGTCTTGTTTATTTAATCCATTCTGATAACCTATATCTTTTGATTGGGGATTTAGCCCATTTGCATTCAGGCTATCTACTGAAAGATATGAATTTAGTGTCATTGTCTTGCCTGTAAGGTGAGTGTTACTGTATACTGTCTCTGTTCCTTTCTGGTCCTTTTTTGCTTAGAGGACCCCTTTCAATATTTCCTGTTTGAAATATTGGTTTGGTGTTTGCAAATTATTTTAATTTTTGTTTGTCCTGGAAGCTTTTTATCTCTCCTATTTTCAATGACAGCCTCACTGGATATAGTATTCTTGGCTACATATTTTTCTTGTTTAGTGCTCTGAATATTTCATACCTGTCCTTTCTGGTCTGCCAGGTCTCTGTGGATAGGTCTGGTGCCAATCTAATGTTTCTACAAACCTCTTACCCCAAGCCACTTTCAGGATTTTCTCTTTGTCACTAAGACTTGTAAGTTTTACTATTAGATGATGGGGTATGGAGCTATTTTAATTCATTTTGAGGGGGGTTCTCTGTGCCTCCTGGATTTTGATGCTTGTTTCCTTTGCCATTTTAGGGAAATTCTTTACTATAATTTGCTCCAATGTTACTTCTGCCCCCCTCTCTCTTTCTTCTTCTTCTGGGATCCCAGTTATCTAATATTGTTTAATCTTACGGTATCACTTATCTCTTGAATTCTCCCCTCATGGTCCAGTAATTGTTTGTCTCTCTTTTGCTCAGCTTCTTTATTCTCCATCATTTGGTCTTCTATATCACTAATTATCTCTTCTGCCTCATTTGTCCTAGCAGTAAGAGCCTCCATTTTTTTATTGTACCTCATTAATAGTCTTTTTTAAGTTTCAACTTGGTTAGATTTTAGTTCTTTTGTTTCTCCAGAAAGGGATTTTATTTCTCCTGAAAGGGATTCTCTAATACCTTCCATGCTTTTTTTGAAGCCCAGACAGCACCTTGATAATTGTCATTCTGAATTCTAGTTCTGACATGTTACTAATGTCTATAATGATTAGGCCCATAGCCATCGGTACTGCTTCTTGTACTTTAAAAAAATTTTTTTTTGTTTAGTTTTTCCACCTTGTCATTTTATACATATAAGAATAGATGAATGAGAGAACATATACTAAAAGGGTGGCAAAGACCCCAGAAAAATATATGCTAACCAAATCAGAAGAGACCCAAAACCAAGGGGAGAAGAAAGAGGGGAAAAATTAAAAAACTAGACTAGAACAGAGCCACCCATCTACTTGATTTTGGGTGTATTCTGGTCTCTTAAAAGAACCTCCCAAAATTTTAAAGAAATAAAAACTTTTATACACACACACACACACAAATAAAAGTAAACATGATGAAGTGATGGAATATGACTGTAAAGATGAAATTTAAAAAGTTTCTAAAAAGGGAATTGATAAGACAAGAAGTTAGTTCAAAAAAGGAAAAAAAAAAAAAAAAAGAGGAGAGAATGTGATCAGGCTGCCATGCACTAGATTTAGTGTATTTTGATCTGTTAGAAGAAATTGTATCCCAGAATTTTAAAGGAAAAAAAACCCCATATGTATACAAAAAATAACATTAAATGCAATGAAGGGATAGAATATGACTATAACAATGAAAATTTTAAAAAGATATTTTAAAAAATGTATTGATAACATAAAATAGTTTAAAATGTTAAAATAAGAAAGAGGAAAGGTTAAAAAATAGAAATAGAAAAAAAACAAATTTAAAAGTTAACTTTGAAAGACTAAAGGATCATGGGGAAAAAGCCATGAATTCTATGTGCTGCATTCTGCTAGCTCTGGAATTCTGTAGGTCTCACTGATAGGTGAAATTGGTCTTGGCTGAATGTTCTCGTTGATCTTCTGGGGGAGGGATCTGTTGCAGTCATTCTCAAATGTCTTTGTTTGAGGTGGTATTTCACCCCCTTTGCCAGGGGGCAGGCTAATCATTTGCTCAGGTTCACTCTCTCTGTAGCTTTTGTTCCCCAAACGCTTTCTGCAACGCTTGGAGGATGGGAATGAGGATGGCAGCCTCCAAATCTCTGGCCTGTAGGAGACATGGCTTGTGGCCCCACTCCTCTGTGTGCCCTCAGAGAAAAGCAATCAATCCCTCCTGTCTCCCTGGTCTCCTGCCGCACTCCATGTGCACCCAGCCTGTGACCCAGCATTTCTATCTCTGGAGCATGGTCCCATTTGGAGTCTCCAGACCCAGCATATTCCTGCAGCACACTCCTGCACTGCCCCTTCCCAGTGGAGGAAGGAGAGATTCTCCCTGGATCTGCTGTTTATGGGGTCCCTAGTCAAAGAACAGTGGACTGACTGTGCCTTAGATCAAGGTTTAAGGTAACCCCAAGCTGAGAGCATACTCCTCATCTCTGTCTCTGTAGCCAGCTTTCCTGCTCCAATACATGGTAGCTCTGCCACACTCGACGCCCCTGGTCTTTCTGTAACCCTGTGGGTCCTGAGACCGCACTGTCCCCGTGAGGGCTCCACTCCCCACTTAGCCTCTGGAATGATTTCCCTCAGTGGAGCAGACTTCTGAAAGTTCCAATTTTGTGGTGTTTCAATTGCTGTGAGCTGGCCACTCCCCTGAGATCTAGCTTCTCGTCACTTCGGATTCACTTCTCCGCACTTTCTGCCTTCTGGAAAGTGGTCTATTTTCTGCTCCTAGAATTGCTGCTCTTCTGCTTGTCTATCTCCTATTGAGTGTGTAGGTGTTCAAAATGGTTTAATAACTGTCTAGCTGAACTCCTGGACCTGATGATATTTCAGTCTCCTACTCCTCCACCATCTTACTTCCTCCTAACTTTTGCTTAAGTTTTGACCCTTCTTTCTCTTTTGCTTTTCTCTTTCTGCTTCACAAAGCAGATGAATCCAATAAAGTTTTCCCCTTCCTTTCTGTTCCCACAACCACCACCATCAAAGTGCAGAATCTCACTCCTCAGTGACTCTTTTCACATCCTAATTGCTACCCAATCTTCAGTCTCTGCCTCCTTATAATCCAATTTAATGCCATTGTCTCAATATTCCTGATGTACCACCTTATCATGTCACCTCCCTTTCCTCATAACTTTAGTGATTCCCTATTGATGATAAAGTCAAATTTTCTTAGATCACTTTTCCAAGTGCTAAGCAATTCATGGTCAAACCTACTTTCTACTATTCTGTCTGCATTTCTCACACACCACGTAGCCAGTCTTGTCCTTGTAAAACCCTCACCCACAATGTTCTGCCTTATTTTTAATTTCTTTAACTATCTATCTATCTTGAATATATTTTTCTTTGGATTTCCAAATTCTGCAGACCCTTTCGAGCAGCATTGTCCCACAGAGCTCTTACCTGTCCAATAGCCCTTTTAGTGATGATGGAAATGTTCTATATATGCACTGTCCAACGTGGTAGCCATTAGTCACAGTGGCTTTTGAAAATGAGATATGGCTAGTATGACTGATGAACTGAATTTTTAGTATTATTTCATTATAATTAATTTAATTTAAAATGACCACACAGGCTAGTGGTGATACTATTGGACAGCACAGTTTTAGATTTTAAATATCCAAAGCCAAAGTCTTTTTTTGGAATTCTAATGCCATTTTACCTACACTTTCTTAAGATAGTTGAAATTTTTTCTCTTACATTTCAGCTACTGGTGGATTTTACTCTTTTCCTCCTCTAGATTATAATTTCCTTAAAAGCAAGAGCTAGAGTTAGCGTCATAATTTTTTATATGGGTTCAGTTTAAGGATTGTAATCTGAATTGGCATGAACAATGAACAAATTTATATTAAATGTTACTAATCTGTAAAAATAATAGCAAAATATCTTAAATTGGAGGTTACTGAAGACACTATCACAAAAAGCAACGTCTACCTTGGATTCCTTACCTTTGTTTCCCTGTGCTTAAGATGGATTGCTGTCCACTGTAGGCACTGAAAGCATTTCTACTGAGTTCTTAGTGAAACTTATTATTTTTTTTCCTCAGAATTTAGAGTTCCTAGGGAAAGATCTGATACAACTGCTTTCATTTAGTACATTGAAAATCATCTCCAAACAAGATGCCTCAGTGGGCATCCCAGGCAAGTGGAGCTCGAAATGCATGCACCCAGCCTGTTGCAATAAACATAATGGGATGAGGGATGTCTTCTGATTGGCCAGCAAGCAGACATTAATGGCCAGTTAGCAACTGTGTTCAGGTCAATTAATTTATATTTGTATTTTGCAAACTAAAAGTTGCCCTGTTAGATTATTGATTCTTTGTCCCTGTATTCAATTTGTTTTTAATTGCACTATTGCTGGGCCAAGCCCTCCCTCCTGGAAAGCTCACAATAAATCTGCCACCATATCAACAATCAACAATAAATGTGTCTCTTCATGTCATTATTAATATGTCTGTTGCATTGGTTCATTACCATGGTTAACAGTTTATAAGAGCTGAGTGGCACACTGCCAGGAGGATTCCTTTTCCCAAGGGCTATTTTGTCGTGATAGGATTGATGTTCTCAGGGCTGCATGTGTCTGAGGAAAGGGGCCTGGTACTTAATATAAGTAACAGGAATACTGGCTACCTAATCCTCTTTTTATCATAAACAGCTTTAGAAGAAGATATTGTTGGAATAGAGATTTTACCCTCTTACAATTCTTCTTCTCACTTCCTATTCTCTTTTTATCTTCTTAATTTCTGTCCAGATAGACTTTCCCCACTCTAAAATGATATACTAGGTATGTGGGTGACTTAAAATCCCCAAAGAAGGGAACATGAGTTCCCCAGGAGCTGGAGTTTTATGATCGTTATCATTGTTAATTGAAAGCAAAGGGGGGGACACCTGGGTGGCTCAGTGGGTTAAGCCGCTGCCTTCGGCTCAGGTCATGATCTCGGGGTCCTGGGATCGAGCCCCACATCGGGCTCTCTGCTCTGCGGGGAGTCTGCTTCCTCCTCTCTCTCTGCCTGCCTCTCTGCCTACTTGTGATCTCTGTCTGTCAAATAAATAAATAAAATCTTTAAAAAAAAAAAGAAAAGAAAAGAAAAGAAAGCAAAGAGGGGATCCCTATATTTGATGTGTGAATGGTGACCAACAGACCTAGAAAAATACAGAATATCACCTTAGTTAAGGTCAGTACTGGGGGCGGGGGAGGTAGCTCTATGTTAGACTAGAGATAATCATTAATTATCTTATTGTTATTGGCTCTTGTAGGTAGTAGAATTTTTTCAGAGGAAAAGTGCAGATTTTAAATGAGTTTAGAAGTTGGCAGAAGAGATTCTCTGTGTCCCAGAAATGCCAAGTGAGAAATCTGGATGGAGCAGAGAGTGCTTTATAAAACCTCCACAGTGGCCTGAGATCTAATAACAGTTCAGATGTTTGTCATTTCCAAGGCACAAGTTGCTCTAGGACAAGAAATGTGGTCTCCCTCAGACACAGAATTAACAGTCAATTTTGGGTTCTGGATATAGATTTTATACTTAATTTACTATGAACAACATCCACATATATAACTTCTGTCCTTTGCACAAAGTTCTCCCAAACAGATCAAACAGAATTTGTTGCAGAATGGGACATGGGGGAAAGGGGTGACACCTGTTGTTTCACTGGATCTGTGTTCAAGTTGCCCAGCAAAGTGTAGGGCAGGGGGTGTGGGGCCTGGCCCAGGAAGATTTAGAAAACAAGGAGATAAGGGAAAGAGATGGAAGAACTGAGAGGTGCTTGGGGGAACAGCACAGAGATGCAGGGAGGGTGCCACTCAAAGTGTAGGGAACAAAGGTGGAGAGGGGTCAAGAGAAAAGGACAGTGCTCACTTCGGCAGCACATATACTAAGAGAAAAGGACACAGGGGACAGAGGAGTACAGTCCCTAGGTACTGAGGACGTCTGCCCAATGGAGGCGGGAAATCCATAGGCCAAACTCAGCTGCTCTTGGCTCCTGAGGCTCTCCATGTGGTCTTCTCTAGCACTACACACATTGTAAGTTGTTTGCAAACCCCCACACTCTTTCCACAAATGGCCTACCCTCTGCTTGTTTCTCTGCTACTCTGCTTGAGCTCATTCAGCACATCCTCTGCAAGAGGCTGAGAGAAACTAAGTAGTCACCCAGTGGACCATCAGGCTCAGGCAAGACTTTAGAATTCCACCCTCTGCCCTGTTCTTGCTCCCCAGACACCAACAGTGTGAACTGGTCACAGCTCAGGCAAATGAAGGTTGGGTTTATGTTTCTAGGGTGCTCTAATACCAGTGGCAATCTAGCAAAAAGGGCTGTGTTCATGATAACCAAACCTTAATTAGAACATACAGAAGAGAAACCTGGTCGCCTAGCTGCTCCCAGGTAGGAGGTGTGCACAACTTATCTTCTGCTTTGGTCCCTTCTTCTGGCACTTTAAATGAGTTACTTAACCTAAGTTTCAGTGTCTTTACCTATAAGTTGTAGGAAATAAAGCCTGCCCTACCTCCTCCTTAAGACTGTTGTGTATGAAGTAGACAGCACTCCATACTTGACTAGGTCTTATACTAAGGAAATACTAAAATTAATTTGTTTTAGGCTGCTAGGTTAATTTCTGAAAATGCCTCTGAGTTTGCATGACAGGCATGAAGTTAAGGTAATTCAGGAACTATTAGAACTATTCACATCTACTCAACCTAATACAGTTTTAACATAAAAATACAGTTACTGGCCTCATAATGTTTTAATAAATTATACTGGATTTTTGTGGATAATGATCAAACTATGTCATCTTCTCAATATATATAAATCTATGTGTGTTAGGCCCCCTATCCTTGAAGTTTTATGTCTTTCTCCTTATTATTTTTGAATCTTCTTCTCCTATTTTTGATATTGTCATAATATAGTCTCACATCCAGGAGGTATTTCTGAAAAAACTACATATAATTACACTTAGTGAGAGAGGATTAAGAGATGAAATAGACAACTTTGAGAGAAAAAAAATAATCACTGAATCATCATTAAAACTTTTGTCTAAGACTTTGTTTTAAGAACCTTCCATGCTCACATAAATGTCACTTATGTAAAGAACACAAAACTCAGATACTTTCTTTTTTTTTTTTTAAGATTTTATTTATTTATTTGACAGACAAAGCAAGAGAGTACAAGCAGGCAGAGCAGCAGAGGGAGAGGGAAAAGCAGGCTTCCTACTGAGCAGGGAGCCAGATTCAGGGCTTGATCCCAGGACTCTGGGATCTTGACCTGAGCCAAAGGCAGATGCTTAACAACTAAGCCACCCAGATGCCCCAAAACTCAGATACTTTCTGAAGATTACCTCTTTAAGGGGCTACTACCACATACGAAATGACATAGCCTTATCTGGAATGAATTCCCCTTACTGTTATCACATCCAAAATAAAATAAAATAATAAAATAAAATAAAAATCTATGCTCCAGTTTAAAAAAAAAAAAATCCATGGCTACAGCACAACCCTCTCCCCACCTCCAAGTGCCCACTTTAAACACCCTACCGATGTGAGCGGTGATGACAAGCCATGAGCCCCGGCCATGGCTAATCCAAAGCACCAACAACTAATAATAGAATCAGAAAACGCAAAATATCTACTTGAGGAATAAAGCCTTCTAGTCCCTGGTTCCACAACAGCAGGGTGGAAAGTGAGGGGACAGGAAAATCAAAGTTTCTTTAAAAAAAATTATCACACATAGAGGCAAAATGTCCCCACAGCAGGAAGGAAAGTGGAAAACACACCAAATCAATCACCTTAAAAATAAGGTTTAAAATCTTCTACTACCTAAGATGTAGGTGGGGAGGGAAGAATGGGCCCAGCAGCTTAAAAGTCTTTTATTAAACTGCATGCTGACTACGTGGCACAAACAGGAAAATGCAATTAAGGTCAGGCCATTAAAAAGACGCCCAAGGATAGCTCTGAGAAAAACCAGAGGGTCAATCAGCAGGCTTTCAGGCGACTTGCAAAGGAAACTTGGAGAAAGTGCCAGGCGGAGGGTGGGAGCACCTCAGATGGGATATTCCAGAAATAAGAACTCCCTGGGGCCTCGCATACCCGCTAAGAGGTGAGAGTGTGACAGCAGTGGTGGGAGAGAAGGCGGAGGTGAGAATGCAGGGCTGCCCAGTGACCTGACTTCCAACTGCTGCAAGACAGGTTCTCACCAGTATCATCAGAAGCCTTTGGTTCTATCATTTCAACTGCAGTGGCGTCGACCTCTTTTTGGCTAGTATGTAAGGAACAAAGGGGAGCAGGAGGCAATGCCATTTCAAATACGAGTCACTTGAGCATCCCCATAGTCCTGCGGTTGCCCTTCCTCTCCCTCAGACTCCGTCCAGGTCCAGGTGGTACCTGCTGACCATGAACTGGCAGGTGTGGAGCCCTGGGGAGCGCTCACACAGGTCTGCTCTGACCGCACTGAACTAATCCGTTAATGAGGAGCTCGACTTCTCATTAGAAGCTTCACAGAAATGGTGTCAAGAAAAGTCTCCGGGTTCAGGAGCCTTCACTAGGCAGTGCTGATTCCTTGGCTACTTACAGAAAGCTCAGGCTTGTGGGGACCACCTCCCCCCTTCTCTCTACATCCCATGCAGCACATAATACCCCCACTTGTGCCTGCTTAGTTCAGCGACTTCTCCTAATCTGTACTTGCGAGTGTTATAGGAGCCCAGACTTCCTGAGTTTCACCCCCCACCACCACCCCAGGCTGTGGCTCTGTCACATTGGACTGTAACCACGGAGTTACATAGCTGATATCCCCACCAAAATGTAAGCACCATGAAGATGGGGACAAAGTTTTCACCTCCCTGTGGATAAAAATATTTACCTCCCATGTATGGCACAGGAGCTAACACAGATTAGATGCTCAAAATGTTTAATAAATGTGTCTAGCCTGTAATAAGCAAATCAATAAGTATTTAAGTGGTAAGATGGATGAAAATATTTGATTGAGGGAAACTGAAACAAACTGATTTTGGCATGTTGTGCATACAAAAATAATCTACAGATCCCATATTATTCAGGGATAGCGATGGTGTGAGTCTGGTGGTAACTACACATTCTTCCTTCCTCTGTAGGCTGTAAGAGAATTCTTAACTCAAGACTGGCTAAAACAGTGTTAATTTCCATTCCAGCCCATCCTGTCTCTAATCTTGTGCTGGTTCAGGGCCTCCTAATTCTTTCTTCGTCCTACAGAGCCCAAAGCCACTGGCTGAGATTTACTGTCCCACCCCACCCCACTCATCTCCTTAGCTGGAGACGGCGTGCTAATTGCTGTGGGGTTTGTGTGTCCTCAATGCTCAGCCTTCATGACACTCCAGAGTTCATCTATTACACATATCCTGTGCTAGTCCTTTCTGATTCCCATTTGCTGCTCCAGAAGTCTGTGGAGTGCTTATAGGACAGCCCTGCTGGTATGGACAGGTTCTATAAGGTTTCTAGCAGAAACAACATCAGCTACAAAGTGCCCATTCTGGCTACAGCAAGAGGGGCTTTTAGAGACTTCTCTGACTTTGGGAAGGGGAAAATAATTTCTAGGTATAATTCAATTTGGAACATGCTCCCATTTTCCCCCAGAAACAATTGCCTTGCAGTGATTTTCTGTCTCTGAGAGTAAATGTTCCCTGGGCTGCTGCTCCTGTGAATCAAAGCATTCCTGGTGCTAGGTGAGTGGGGTTATAGCTCAGTCAGTTCTGGCTACTCACAGGAGGCCTATGCTAACATCTCCTTCCCTCATTCTAATGCCTTCTGAAGGTACCATTGTTCCCTTTCCTCTTCTACTGCTTTTCTTAATCCCTCTGCCTCTTCCTTAATCCTCTGCCCTCCAAGCAGGTGGTGCTCACCTACATTTTGCAGCAGGAAGAGCCTCTTTGCAAAGGCCCCAGGGCCAGGCCAACTTTGCCAGTACATTTGCATACATTTACATTTAGTTGGCCTGCAAACATGATGATTATGCAAAGTTCTGCTCCAAGCAAGAAAGGCTTTTGTTTGGATTCAGGAACTCTCCCATTCCAAAGGACACAACGAGGTGCTAGCGGCCCTTGAGTTAGTCATTGCTATTCCGTGGAAGTGTGCCTGAGTGTGATTGAAGGTAATGAAGGCTGGACCCCGGTGTCAGTGGAACAGTTCCAAGTACAAAAGTCACCCAGCTGGGCTCCTGCTTCCAAATCCACATCTCCCCAGTGTCATCTTGCCCATAGTTAGGCGAAGAGTTAGGGGGCTGCCTCTCACATTTTGATAGCATGCCCTCTGGCAAGCTGCTTGAATGGCTTTCAGTGGGCCTGTGTTCTCAGGGCTCTCCTCTTCTCTACTAGTAAATTCAGCACATCTCTGCAGAAATCAGCTTTCAGGCCACCAGCCTCCTTGTCCTTCCTGTGTTGAAAGATTTACTGGGTCCCTGATCCAATAAGCAACGTAAGGTCCTTAGGTTCAACCATGATGCCAGCATCATTTAAAGGCAAGGGTCTACTGCTTGGTTTTCAGAAAATACTCACTTGGTTATAAGATAACAGTATGGTGAGTCAAAAGAATAGAAACTACTCTAGCATCCATTACTTGCGCTGTTTTAGGCATACAGATTAACTTTCTTATATCGGTTTCTTGCTGTTTAAAATAGGGGAGAAGTCTATGTTCTGTGAAATCCATGCCTGCTCTGAAGTTCCAGATTTTTATGCCTGGGGTTACATATTTTATAGTACATTTTAGTAGTTTTGCACAGATAGCTTTATACTGTAGTCTACCCGTTGATTCATCTGCTTGTTCACTAAACATTTAATACCTACTAAGTGAAAGCATAATCGTAAGAATATGCTGAGCGTCATCTCTGCATTAAGTGCTTTGTGACAATCCCAAGGATAAAAAAACTGTAAATCATCAGCCTGCTTTTCACAGGATGATTTCCACATCTCCTTCCACTATTTTATACTCTGTCCTTGGGGGGCAAGAGATTGATTGTGTCAACAGAACACCTAAAATACGCAATGTGCATAATAGCACTCAATAATATTTGCTTGAATAGAATTAAGTTGAACCCCACTTGAATCTTAAAATTTGTTCTTATTTTTACATCTATAGTGGGGGAGCGAGGGCAATGACAAGAGAGTGGTCACAACTGCATTACAGTTTTCTTTTGTATTTATTCAAAGTGTATTTCGGTGGGCGGGGCACCTGGGTGTTTCAGTGGGTTAAGCGTCTGCCTTTGGCTCAGGTTATGATCCAAGAGTCCTGGAAATGGGCCTCTCAGGTCAGCAAGGAGTCTGCTTCTCCCTCTCCCTGGCCCTGCCCATGGCTCATGCTCTCTCTCGCTATCTTTCTCTCTGTCTCAAATAAATAAATACAATCTTCCTAAAAAATAAAAATAAAAATAAATAAATAAAAATGTATTTTGGGAAGTGTTGCAACAGGTAAGTGGCTAACCACCAAACTTGTCTTACCTTAAACATTCCAAGGTAGGCTGTGTTGGTCTTTGGCCCTTGGATACCAAACAGTCAATTCTTAAAAAATAAATTCACCTACATAATCATTTATTGAATGTTGATTATATTCATGATATGGTAGGAACTGTGGAGAAGAATGGAGGAAAAGTCCAAGGAAGTTTTCGTTCCTGAAGGGAGACAGAACATATCCTCATAAAATAATTAGAGAAAAATTGTTTAAACTGAGCAATAGGTAAAACATATTTTAGTAAACTGTGTATTCAGTATTTAGCATTAGACTATCAGTGTTTATTTACTGTACAAAAAGACCAATTTGATATTTCTTCTTGGAAGCCTTAGGGGACCTCAAAGACAAAATGTCCAGAATTAAACTCAAATGTTGCCTACAGCAGTGTTTCCCTTTAGTGTTTGGCATCATCATACACTGAGTTCCATGAACCGGAAATATGACCATTCAATCAGATACTTCTCCCCACAGTCCCTTTCATCATTGGTACTATCTTAGTTGGCTCCTACTACATAACAAGGTATGACAGGCTGGATGACTTCATAGAAAGTCATTTTCTCACAGTTCTGGTAGTTGGAATTTCAAGATCGAGGTGCCATTAGGGTTGATTTGTAGGGAGAACTCTCTTCCTGGCTTATAGAAAATGGCCTTCTAGCTATGTACTCACATGACCATTTCTCTGTATGCATGTGTAGACAGAGAGAGAGAGATCTCTTGTCCTATCCATTTATAAGAATGCTAGTTCTATCAGATTAGGTTGCCATGCTTGAGACCTTATCATAATTACCTCCTTAAAGGTCCTGTCTCCAAATACGGTCCCATTGGGGGTTAGGGCTTCAACGTATGAAACTTGGGAGGTCATAATTCACTCCTAAACAAGTACCACATAAAGTAACTCTAGCTTCGAACATCTCAAGCTATTAGTAATTTAACACAATGAAATTGTATTGCTTGCTCAGATATTCCAATTATCTGAGATCTAGGAGAAGGCAAAGTGCTCAATTCCATGCAACCATTCAGGAATAAAACCTGACTGAGGTTCTGCCTCTTCCAAAGTGTGGTGACAAGGTCAATACTGGTCATAGACATCTAGCAGGCTGACTGGAGAGAAGGAAAGATTGAGCATAAAAAGATGTGGGTTTCGTTTGTTTGTTTGTTTGTTTTTGGTGGGGGAAGCTTGTTTTCATCTGTTTGGTTTTCGTTATGGTCAGGGTTCTTGGAAACAGTACACACAACTTCTGCTCACATTCCTGTGGCTAGAACTCCCAGACAACTAGAGAATATAGTCTTGCTGTATGCCCAAGAAGAGAAGAATACGTTTGGTGACTAGCAAGCCTGTCTCTGCCATACTAAATCCAGTTCACCATTCTCCAAAAAAACTCCCTAACTGTACCCACCTCTTTCCATCTCTACCACTCAGTAATCTAGAACAAGATACTGTTGTCACTCGAATTACTACAAAAACCTACTAAGTTATCTACATCTTCTCTTACAATTTTTAAATGGTAAAATATACACGAAATCTACTATTGTGACCATATTTAGGTGTATAATTCTGTGACAATAAGTATATTCACAGTGTTGTGCAACCATCGCTACTATTGATCTCTATGTAGAATTGTTTCATCATCCCAAACTTAGTATGCATTAAACAGTAACTCCTTATCCCTTCTTCTCCCCAACTACGGATAACCTCTCTGCTTCTACTCTTGACCACCTCAGATTACTCCTGCAGCCCAAATGATCTCCTAAAAAAGTCTAATCATACACACATGCACAATGTTTAGATCCTTAAATGACTTCCTATTGGTCCTAGCAAAATTACAAAAGTCCCTAATGTGGCCTCCATTCCCTGATGACTCTGATCCACAGCTGCCTCCTGGCCTGATGTCAACAGTATCCCCTTCACACTCTGTGCTCCAGGCACCCACCGTGCTCTTCATTACAGCTCCCTGACTCACTAGCCTCCTTTCACGTCTGGGTCTTTGTATTGGCTGCTTTTCCTCTAAGTGTTCTCCCCTCCCCACTTGCCTTGTCAACTCCTATTAACTTCCAGATCTTACCTCCACTGTCACTTCCTCAGCAGTTTGCTCTCAACCTCCTGACTATGCCAAACTAGCCTATCATAGAATTTAATAGCATTTTCTATCTCTTTTCCGAGTACTCCTTTTGTTATTCTACATACTTTCAAAAGTTTGTAGTAAATAAGTCTCTTCCCACTGGACCTTAAATTCCATGTATGGAGACTGTACTGTTTATGTTCACCGTTTTATTTCTAGTATATAATATAATATATACTAGAAATATATCTAGCATATCACAGGCATTTGATGAATAAATAATGAATGAACAGATTAATGCTATCAGCACCAGAAGGGGATGAAATCAGAGTAACACAGAAGATGACTTGGAAGAAAGGAGCATGAAACATTGGTAAAATTGACCTACAACAAGGAAGAAGACATTCCCTGCTGGATGGAATAGCATAATTAGTTTTTATTTTAAATTTTAATATTTATTCATTTGCCATAAAGTCTCTTTAGCACATCACTTCTTTTTAAATCATAGTGATAATGATATGATGATCAGGCTAATATTGAAGAAGATTATTTCTTAATTTTAGAGCATTCCTTTTTTTGGAGGGAAGAGAAAGAAAAACCAGTATTGTTGAATGATATCTACAGAACAGCAATTTCACATGATCCTATATTTGATATTAAAGTTCCTTTAATAGAGTATCTTTGACATTTCTACTACATCCTTGAGAGCTTTAAAAAGAAATGAAACTGAGTCTCAGGGCTATAGAGTAAAGTACTGAGATCACAAATAGAAAAGCTGAATGTAGAACTTAGACATTCAGATTCTCAGATAGGTTTTATCTTTTCTAGTCCTGGTATCTCCCATTAACACCTTCATATTTCAGTTCTCTAGAAATTGAATGAATTCAAAATATATATCAAACCCATTTAAAAATCTTAATATATATATATATATATATTAAAGATTTTATTTATTTATTTGACAGAGATCACAAGTAGGCAGAGATGCAGACAGAGAGGAAGGGAAGCAGGCTCCCTGCTGAGCAGAGAGCTGGATGCTGGGCTTGATCCCAGGATCCTGGGATCAAGACCTGAGCTGAAGGCAGAGGCTTTAACCCACTGAGCCACCCAGGCGCCCCTTAAAAATATATTTTAACCAAGCTCTTATTTCCTGGTCCCTAGAAAACAGATCCTGATTAAATTCTGATGTTTTATTTTTGTGGTGAACTCCCAGAGCAAAGTGTGAAGGCAAAGCGAATGTGCAAAGAGAAGGATAAGAAGCTATAGGTGATGTTGCCTTATCAATACTAGCTGCAGATCGATGATGAGTAGGGAGCACCATAGTTGGCCACTTGGTAGGTGTTTCTACTCAGCCATGCAGGAAGTCTATAAACCAGCTCCAGAGAGACTGTGCCTTGAAACTATCCATGATCAGGAAGAATGGAAAGAGGACTTATGCCCTGACTCCCTTGCCTCATTTCCTATCTTCCTTTGATGTAAGTTTACTTAACAGGCAGTGAACTCCTCAGACCTCTGGGTTGCATTGCATGGGCCCTGCAGTGACCACCAGGGAAGCTACATCCCCTACCCTGAAGGATGGCATTTTATCTGTAGTGGGAAGTGGTGGATGACCTAGAGACTTAGGGTGGTCAGTAGGTTAGATTCAGATGGAAGAACTGCAGGGGGCATGCCTGAATCTGGCCAGCCATGGGGACTGAGGAAGCTGTGGAAACAGCCAAAAATTTGGGAGGCAAGGAGGCCAAGAGAATTTGAGGAGCAATGTAAGACGTCTGATATGCCGGCTTTTGAAAGACTGCAGTATTTGGTATAGTTAGCTTTTCAATTAGAATCTTCTCTCACACTGGCCAGATGGCGAAAATGTAAAGACTGACAATATTGTCTTAGTGGGGATGGGTATCAGCTGACACATTTGACGCTGTTGCTGGGATTCGCCTCATCTACATTAGAAAGTTGTTTGGCAATTTCTATTAAACCTAAACGTAGGGCACCTGGCTCAGTGGGTTAAGCCTCTGCCTTGAGCTCAGGTCATGATCCCAGGGTCCTGGGATTGAGCCCCACATTGGGATCTCTGCTCAGCAGGGAGCTTTCTTCCCGCCCCCTGCCCACCTGCCCTCTGCTTGCCACTCTGCCTACTTGTGATTTCTGTCTATCAAATAAACAAATAAAATCTTAAAAAAAAAAAAAAAAAGGTGAGGGGAAGAGGTGAATATTAAAAGAACAAAAAAACCAACCAAACAAACAAAACAACCCTAAACATACATCTATTTTATTTCCCCTCCCCAATTCAACTTGTATTTTCCCAAAAGAAATTTGTATAAATACACATTAGAAGACATGAAGAAGAATGTTCACAGTGGATTTTCTTTTATAATAACCCAAAACTAGAAACCACTCAATGCCTGTCAAGATAATAGATTAACAGGTTATGGAATAAATACAATGAAAAACTACACAGCTATAAATTGAAGAACAAATTGCTAATACAGATGACACATAGGAATCTCAGAAATCATGGTGAGTGAAGGAAGCCACACACAGAAGAGTACCTATTAGAATCTTACATATGAATTTCAAGAAAGTCATATTAGTGGCAATTTTTTGGGAAGGTATTAAATGGGAAAGGGCATGATGTACCCTCTGGAAAGAGGAATATTTTATATCTTAATCTGTGTGGTGGTTAAATGGGTGAATACACATATACGAGGTCACTTAGGTATACATTTGAATCTATACTCTTTGTTGCTTCTAAGTCACACCTCAATCACACACAGGCACACACACACCTCAGACTTCCCTTCCTGAGATTTTATGAAGCAAATCTCAGTCACTATGAAAACATATGGATAAAGAGCATCAAAACCCACAGCTTTGGAATTTGTTCATTAAAATCTTTTGTGTAGGAGACAGAGTAAGTTTGTCCTCCATGGAATTTGTAGATTCTACAAGGAAAAGACTATTTTCAATTGCTGGGGAAGGAACCATCCATTGTCTTCTTCCACCTCTAGAGCCTTGACAGCTACAATTAAAATAATGAACGAGCAAAGGAAGAACAAACATTTAGGTCAAAATACAAGCCACCAAATGGATCATGTAGACTGCTAAGAGATATTTTCTTTTTGCTCCAAGAAAAATGATGAGGAAAAAAATTGACTCACAAAGAAAACACAGAAGGATGACAAAGCTTTAGTCCAGCAGTAAAGATCAAAATTCAAGTCCCTAGAGCGACAAGAGAAGAATCTCAGGGAGAATAACAATGAATAGAGGGGAAAGGCATCCTAGAAAGAGGAGTCAGACAAACAAAGACAGGAAGAAAGAGGGCCTCTTACAAAAGAATCAAACATGAAAAGAAGAGAGAGGTGCGGAAATCTATAAAAAGGCCACTGAAAAAGCAAAAAGCACCAAAAAAAAAAAAAAAAAAGGACTTGATATGAAAAATAAAAATAAAAAAAGATTAAAAGGAAGGGGTGAAAAAGCAGAGGGAAAAGGACTCACCAATTGCTCTGAGGAAAAACATGGCTATGCTAGAAAATTGATGTTTCCAGCAGCAGCAGGGGCTGAGCCTGAAGTGGGTCAGGAGGCCAAGCACCATCCACTCTGCCTCTGTTGTGGCTGGTCAGCCCTGGCAGCTGGACCACAGGATTACTGCTGAGAGGAATCCCAGGGACCGGAGCCAGGACCGTCCACAAGATTTCACTGGCCTTGGGTTGAAGCCTAGGGTGTTGATCAGAGAGTTCTCTCTCTCTCTCCAAGGTTCCACAGTTTGGGAGGTGATAATGATGGTGTCCTTGGCTTCTGTTTATCAAGGGTGGAAGCATTCATCTCAGTGAATTGGTATTGGAAATCTTTATGCAGTGGAACAAGAAAAGGAGCCAGAAACCTGGGCTTGCTATCTAGCCCTCTTCTTACTATGGAGCCTCAGGCAACTGATTATACCTTTTTGAGCCTCTACTTTCTCAACTGTGGATTGGGAATAATATCATTTGAGCAATGGTTCAAATGGGATAGAGTTGAAGAAAGATGTTTCATCAATCATATAGCACTATGAAAGTTTTAGTTATTTACATTATTATATTTATACTGTAGTTATAGTACTACATAAATTTGGTTTTCATGACGAGTTTTGTTATTGAAGGATGTTAGGTGGAGACCTTAGGTCATTAGCTAATGAATTTAACCAGGAAAAGCACATATATTCTGCAGGTGTGTCTGGGATTTAATGGTTGCTGCACAAGGGAAAAATCTGGCATCTGTTTCCGAGTGGTAAAACCCCTGAGACAGCATGCATAAACCCAAGTTTATTGAGAAGCGTGACTACCTATGAAACGTGAAACAGCCTGGGCTCTAAGCTTCACTTTGCCTGGAAATTTTAAATGGCTCCTTCATGGCCTCCAGTCGTGCCTGCCTAGTGCATTTTGAAGAACTGAAACATTAAAAACAACAACAACAAAACAGAGCTGATTAATTACTGCAAAAGCTGTTTTAGAGGGAAAAAAAGAGAAAAGTTGTTGTCCTATTATATTTCTGGAAAAAATGAGCATTTTATCGCTTCTACAAATTGCTCCCTGGAAAGTACTTTCATTTTCTAATTGTTCATAAATTTACTGACAGGTGGTTACACAGTAGGTGTAACATCGTTATTTTCATTTTATTATATACACTGTTTTAACGAGAAAATCTGGAAAGGCTGGGTACTGTATATCATCTGATGTACCCTGAAAATGTGTGGGTGGGCAGGCATAGCCCAAGGCTGCCACTTCCCCATGTATCCCTACATCTCTTTTCCTTCACAAAGGGTCAATCTAGACAGTTGTGACTGGTTAGAATACATTAAGGTGGTGACAGTAAAAATAAATCGTTTTTCTATTGATACTCTTTTGCTTAAAAAAAATAAAATTTAAGAGTCACTTTCACTGAAGGATCTGTCATAAGTTTTCATTACCAGAAACAAAACAAATCTCAGAGTTCATATGGTCACTGAAAAGTTGGTGTTTGGTGACAATTAGTTGTGTTGGACAGATTGCTCTGTTGAACTTAATGTATGTTGGTACATCCACTGGAGACTCTTAACTCTGTGTAGCTGGGAATTACTCCAGCATTGTTTAGCATATCTGTAGCACCTAGCATTTTGGTAAGACCTTTGCAGGCACTCAATAAATATTTGCGCCTTGCTGTTGCAGTTGTGAATCATAATTTATTTGCAGAGCTTAATATATTGATTAATAAAACTATCCTCTCATGGAAATAATAACCTCATGATTTACATAAAGACAACTACAGGCAAATGAGTTCAGCAACTGGGTTCAAGTGTTTATGAGCACAGAGCAGGTGCAAAGAGCATGTATAATTGGCTTCTACCCCCACCTTATTGAAACTGCTCATATCAAGGTTATCGTTAACATCCAAGTAGCTGGCTTTATTTCTTCACACTGCTTCCCTCGATAGATTTTGAAGCTGTTTGCCACTCTTTCCTTATAGAAATACTCTTTTCTTGTTTCTGTGATGTTACTTCACATTGTCTGTATGCCTCTACCCACTCCCCAGTCTCTTTCAAGGATGCTTCCTCCATGTTTAACCTTGCATGGCAGGGCTGACTGAGATTCCATCCCCACCCTCCTCCATTCACTCTCTACTCCCCTGTATTGATCTCACTGATCCAAAATTTCCATCCTAGCTCAACAGTCTGGATGTTTCTCTTGAATTCCTGAAGCAACCATCTGGGTGCCATACACACTGAGTATCCTGTCAGTCACCTTTACTCCACAGGTCCAAAATGAAGTTCTTTATTTTATTATTTTATTTTTCAAAATGAAGTTCTTAGCTCTCCTTATCTACTCCTGTTCTCCTCATTTAATTCTCTATTTTTATCTCTGGCTCCATTAGAGTGGCCAGATTTAGGGGAAAAAAGGAAAATAGGAAATTGTTAAATTTGAAGTTCAGAGGAGAAGCAACTAATTTTTTAGTATTAGTAAGTCCCACTCAATGTTTTCTTTAATTTTCATTTTTTTAAGATTTTATTTCTTCCAGCTTTGATTTAGAATCAACAACAAAATTATATAAATATTTATGGTATAAATGTGACAATTTGACCAACATTGTTAAATGTTTAAAATCAAATTTAACTCAGTGTCCTGTATTTTATCTGGTAACCATACATCTTCACTAGTTATGGAGACTGAAACAACAAGATTATCTCTAACGCTTCTCTCTGTCTTCTTTTTTCAAAGAAAAATGATCACCAGTGTGTTTAAGTCCACTTTTTCTAGTATTTTTAACCACCCAACTATTTTCTTTATGTTCAAAACCAACACCTTAATACAAGTTCTTATCACTTCTTGCTTAATACCCCATATTTCCCTGTTCTTTTTCCTCCTGCCTCATATCCCTTCAATCTATGCCCCACAAGACAGAGTGGCCTTTTAATGTCATGTTAAGTTATATGAGCAGTGACCATCACAGGTGAGCTAATGTAGGCTTTTACACAGAGCAATGGTATGGAAAGCACGGGGTTTGAAGACTTCCATCAGCTCATATGTTTCTTCTTCCACAGACTCTAAAATCAGCCATGCTATTTATTATACAGTCTCTAAATCACCATCATGATCTTCGTATCTCCAAGACTTGGCAGTGACTTGTGACTTTGGCAGAAACACCTCTGCTCATGCTCTCCGAATACAGATTAGATGTCATGTCTTCGGGAAAGATTTCTTAAATTTGAGTGTTAAATAAGGTGTCTTTCTTCTGCGCTGCCACATCATATATATCTACCACTGTGGTGAAATTTGTGTGCATTATCATTGTCTGTTTGTTATTCTGTTTTCAAAATCAGACCATAAGTGGTCTGATTTTGGACTCAGACATAGTCTTTAGTCTCCATATACCCAATACCTGACAAAGTGCTTGGCATCACTGAGCTCTCAACTTGTGTTTGCGGTATGAATATAACTTATGGAGGGCAAAGTCCATGCCTACAACTATCTTTCACATTCCCTGTTAAGTCCTTTGGAGTCCTCACAGCTCCTAGACATTTTGAAATGTCCTAAAGATCTAGAACTATAGGCTACCTTCTCTATACATATTAGGCATACTTCCATACTAGCATTTATTATATTGTATTTTATTTATACATTTAAATACCTGTCTGAATTTATTTTTTTCAGGAAATTTTCATTCAGTTCCTAAGGGGTAGACATCAGGTCCTATGCAGCCCCTTTCTCAAGGAGTTTATGATCTTTTGTATAAATAAAACAAACCAAGATACTAATAGTTAACCCATCTTAGACACTATAATATATGTACAAACAGGGTACAATGGGACTAAAAGAGGAAATGGTCTCCTTCTTATAGGGACAGCCAGAAGCATTTGATAGAATGGTTGATGCTGAACAGACTCTGGAAGGACAGCGAGAAATTATCCTAGCTGACAAGGGAGAACAGGCTAGGACCTATGGAATAGCATGACCTATTCAGGACACTCTAAGGAGCTTTGGATGGCTGGAACATGTGGGGAGAGATAAAGCTGGACAGAAGGCATTAGTCAGATACAGTGGGGAGCCAAATGCAAAGATAAGGAATTTGGAAACCAGAGAAGGATTTTAAGTTGGGAGAGAATTATGATTAATGTGACCAGATTCTGATTTAGAAACTATACATATCTTATCATGAATGCAGATAAGTCATACAGAAGATATGGGAAAGGCTGGTAGAAAATGAAAAATCAGCTTATCTGTATGAGTAGGCTAACCTCTTAGAAATAATGATCCACTAAGGGCATCCTGACATGGCCTAAATAAATGAGTCTACCATAAGAAGTAGGAGTAGGCCTAGGATTCAAATAAACTGGTTTATTGCTCTGTGGTATAAGATTAAAAAAAAAAAAAAAGAGTTACTAATCAAGCCACCTGAGTTTTAGATTATAGACTTTCACATTTGTCCTTTTGCTGAAAATATCTCTTGTGTACAGAACATTTTTAAGGAAACATTTTCTCTTTCTCTCTCTCTCCACACACACACATACATGTATATAAATCCATATATCTTTTTTTAAAAAATGTAATTTATTCAGATGACAAAACATCACACCTGCCAACACTGAAAAGCTATAAATAGAGAGTAAAGCATAAACCTAGAGAGAAAAATAAGCATATCCATTATATATCAATTGCAATTAGGAGAGTATTTTGATGGCAGACTTAAGAGAAATGGTTATTGAATTGCTTTAAATAATGTAAGAACATGAAATACAAGTTAAAGAACAACCAGAGAAGCTACACATAATGTTGAAAGAATTATTATGGAGGTTATGTGAATTATCCAGTAACTCAAATATCCGAGTAAATTTATTGGATTTATTAATTTGCAGGCAAAATGTAGTGTGCTTTAAGGGTAAAAATTAAAAAAAAAAATCCAAACTGAACTACTATAGCAATTTTTATAGCAAGAATATTAGGGGTAGGTGTTGTAATCAGGATTTCTAGTCTTAGCTATTCATGCTTCAGATATAGAACACCTCTTGTATACTCACATCCTGTCAGGCTATAAATGTGGCCATGTATAAATTGTGGCTTCTGCTCTTGCACAGTTTACACTGTGGTAGTAGAGTCAGACATGGGAAGTAAATAACTTTAATCAAATATTGAAATACAGTTGTGTTCAAGGAGGACATTATCACTTCATTGTTGTTGTTGTTTAAGATTTATTTATCTCTTTGAGAAAGAGAGAGAAAGAGAGAGCACAAGTGGGAGGAGCAGAGGGAGAGGGAGAGAGAAACTCAGGCAGACTCTGTGCTAAGCACAGAGCCTGATGCTGGGCTTGACAAGGGGTTCAACCCTTGTCGATCATGACCTGAGATGAAATCAAAAGTCAGGCACTTAACTGACTGCACAATCCAGGCATCCCACATTATGGCTTTTTATAAAGGAGAGAATGAGTAACACTCTGGTGTGGTCCTAGAGATCTTTTAAGCTGAGATTCAGATAATAGGTGATTTCCAGGTTGATAAACTCTAGGAACAATATTCTCTGGAGAGACAAAGTATGCAAAATTGCAGTTGTGATAAAGTATTGTCCTAGCTTACAGTGGCTGAAAATGCTACACTTGCCTTCAAGGAGCATCCAATTGGAAGAAAAGGCTGATGCATTCCCAGTAAACAATAATGCAGAAAATTTAACAAGAGTTAATTTCTATAACAGTGGGAGAAGGAATTTGATGAGAATAAAATAATGCTCTGAAATAGAGATGGAGCTTGCACTGGGCCTTGAAGAATGCATAGTATTTGAAAGGAGGGTGGAAATTAATGAAAAGTGATTTACAGAGAAAGAATATTTTAATCATTGGGGACTTTGGCTTGATATGAAAGAAAGTAGGGGGACAATTAGAGATTTGCAAGCAAATGAGTGGCCTGAGGGAAAAAACAAAACAAAACAAAAACAAAACTCTTTAAAGATTAGGCTGTCCCAGACCAATATCCCTGATGAATATGGATGCAAAAATTCTCACCAAGATACTAGTCAACAGTACATTAGGAGGATTATTCACCACTACCAAGTGGGCTTTATTCCTGGGCTGCAAGGTTGGTTCAACATCCACAAATCAATCAATGTGATGCAACACATTAATAAAAGAAAGAACAAGAACCATAATCCTAAAATTTGTATGGAATGAGAACAAGATGATAATCACAATAGATGTAGAAAAAACATTTGACAAAGTACAGCATCCATTCTTGATCAAAACACTTCACGGTGTAGGGACAAAGGATATATACCTCAATATTATAAAAGCTATCTGTGAAAAAACCCACAGCAAATATCATCTCAATGGGGAAAAACTGAGAGCTTTTCACCTAAGGTCAGGAATACAGCAGGGATGTCCACTAAAACTCTGCTATTCAACATAGTACTAGAAGTATGAGCCTCAGCCATCAGACAACAGAAGGAAATGAAAGGCATCTGAATTGGCAAATAAGTCAAACTCTCATTCTTCACAGATAGTATTATACTTTATGTGGAAAACCCAAAAGTCTCCACCCCAAAACTGCTAGAACTCATACAGGAATTGAGTAAAGTGTCAGGATATAAAATCAATGCATAGAAATCAGTTTCATTTCTATACACCAACAATAATATAAAGAAAAAGAAATTAAGGAGTTGATCCCATTTACAATTGCATCCAGAAACCATAAGATACCTAGGAATAAATCTAACCAAAGAGGAAAGAATCTGTACTCAGACAACTATAGATACTCCTGAAAAATTTGAGGAAGACACAAAGAAATGGATATATGTTCCATGCTCATGGATTGGAAAAACAGATATTGTGAAAATATGTATGTTACCTAGAGCAATCTACACATTTAATGAAATCCCTATCAAAACACCATTAACTTTTTTCAAAGAAATGGAATAAATAATTCTAAAATTTGTATGAATGAGAAGAGCTCCCATAAAGGCAGAGGAATGTTGAAAAAGAAAACCAAAGCTGGCGGCATCACAATTCTGGATTTCAAGCTCTATTACAAAACTGTAATCATCAAGACAGTATGGTACTGCACAAAAACAGACACATAGATCAATGGAACAGAATAGACAGCCCAGATATGGCCTCTCAACTCTATGGTCAACTATTCTTTGACAAAGCAGGAAAGAATGTCCAATGGAAGAAAGACAGTCTCTTCAACAAATGGTGTTGGGGAAATTGGGCAGCCACATGCAGGAGAATGAAACTGGACCATTTCCTTATACCAAAAAAAAAAAAAAAAAAAAAAAAAAAAAAAAAAGACTCAAAATGGTTGAAACACCTCAATGTGAGACAAGAATCCATCAAAATCCTTGAGGAGAACACAGGCAGCAACCACTTCAACCTCAGCTGCAGCAACCTCTTCATAGAAACATCACCAAAGGCAAGGGAAGTAAGGGCAAAAATTAACTATTGGGCCTTCATCAAAATCAAAAGTTTTTGCACAGCAAAAGTTTTTGCACAGTCAACAAAACCAAGAGACAACTGGCAGAATGGAAGAAGATATTTGCAAATGACATATCAGTTAAAGGGCTAGTATTCAAAATCTATAAAGAACTTCTCCAACTCAACACCCATAGAACAAATAACCCAATCAAGAAATGGGTAGAAGACATGAACAGACATTTCTGCAAAGAAGACATCCAAATGGCCAACAGACATATGAAAAAGTGCTCCACATCATTCAGAATCAGGAAATGCAAATCAAAACTACCTCATACCAGTCAGAATGGCTAAAATTAACAAGACGGGAAAAAACAGATGTAGGTGAGGATGTGAATAAAGGGGAATCCTCCTGCATGTTTGGTAGGAATGTAAGTTAGTGCAGCCACTCTGGAAAACAGTATGGAGGTTCCTCAAAAAGTTGAAAATAGAGCTACCCTATTACCCAGCAATTGCACTACTGGGTATTTACCCTAAAGATACAAATGTCATGGTCCAAAGGGGCACATGCACCGCAATGTCCACAATAGCCAAACTATGGAAAGAGCCTAGATATCCATCAGCAGATGTATGGATAAAGAATAAGTGGCATATATATAAAATGGAATATTATGCAGCCATTAAAAATTGAAATCTTGCCATTTACAATGACATGGATGCTACTAGAAGGTATTATGTTATGCAAAATAAGTCAATCAGAGAAAGACACTTATCATGTGATCTCACTGTTATGAGGAATATGAGAAACAAGATAGAGGATCATAAGGGAAGTGAGGGGAAGAATTAAATAAGAGGAAACCAGAGAGGGAGATAAGCCATAAGAGACTCCTAATCTCAGGAAACAAACTGAGGGTTGCTGGAGTGGAGGAGAGTAGAAGGAATGGGGTGGTTGGGCAGTGGATATTGGGTAGGGTATGTACTATGGTGACTGCTGTGAATTGTATAAGAGTGATGAAGCACAGACCTGTACCCCTGAAGCAAATAATATATTATGTGTTATTAATTTTTTTTTAAATCAAGATTAGGCTGTCCCGATATGCAGAAGACTTGAAAAGGGAAAAAAGAAGGCAGGGGTGTCTCATGGGAGGATGAGCATTACAAAGCTGTGACAGAAGTAATAAACATTGGAAAAGAGAGGTGAGCAGAGAAAGAGAAAATGATTGGAATAGACCATTGTTTGGATAAGGAAGTTAGAAGGACATTTGGAAACTGTGTGAAAAAGACTATTTTTCAAGTTTTGTTTGCAACATAGAGATATTTGAGGAAGGAGTTTCTGTTAATATGTGTATTAACCCTGTTTTTATTTTCTGTATTTGGATGCCTTGACATCTGGGAACTTGCTGACCCTTAAGGAACTGCCCTGCCCAGGATTAGCCAACTCCTGGAGACAGTAAACCATCTTACTGCAAGCCAGCGCACCTTTCCTGTGCAAATTAACCAGTCCAGAGCCCACACTTCCAACCACCTCTTTTACTGAGCTCTTAGACTTAGGGCCACCATCTATCCGCCCTAATAACCCCAGGACTAGGTACCAGACATCAACTACACCCTAGATCCTGCAGAAATTATTCAAAATAGCCAATCAATCCTAAACCTGCTTTCCCTGCTTTACTTTGTCTTTTTCATGGAAACCATAATAAAGCCTGTTACCCACATTTTCCCTCACTCTGCCTCCCGACTAACCATGGTGCTTCCCCATATGGCCTTACATGCTGTGCTGCAACCTCCAAATCTCTGGGTAGAATCAACTTCCAGGGACCTGTGAGTATAATAAACTTTTTTACCTTCAAGTCAGGCATTTCCATGTCTGTGTGTCTTAACATAATTGATCAAAACAAGTCCCAGTTACCTGATTAAAACAACACATAGCATGCAGTTGATAACTCTGGGCTTGCTTATACAGCCTCACCGACCAGAAGAAGAACATAAATACCTATGAGAAGTGTATACATCTAAAGTGTTGCCTCCATTTTCCACTTGGACTCTACAGCTATGACTTTAAATATGATCAAATAATTTATGTTTAATTCTTAGTGTGTTTTTTATCTGCATTAGTAATGTTTTTATTGTATTTAAAAGTAGGGGTAACTCTAAAGATGCTTTCAAAACATAGTAACAAAATACTGCTATATCACCATTCTTTTTTTATACCAATGAAATCCTCTTGTACAATGTCAGAAATACCCAAAGATGATTTTTTGCTTTCTTTTGCCTTTTCCTAGTTGGTTCCAGGTGCAGCATTCAGTTTACCATATTCTTCAGTTTATGACATGCTGTCATCTTTGTTCTGCGGAAAGTTGTTCTACTTAAAACAAAATCGAACAGTTAAGAAAGCGAGAAACAGTACTTGACTGCAAATATGTCAAGCAGAGGGTTAGTATCATTATTCTATAAATGAGTAATAATATTTAATTTAATGAAAATAAAAATAAAAAATAGAAGACACTAATAGGTTCAAAAAAAGAATAGACGTTTCAAAAAGAGGATGTAAAAATATCAATACAAGAATCTTCACATTATTCTCCTATTTTGAAGATACTACACATTCAAAGGCCATTTTTCAATTTATTATATTGACATTTCAGTTACTATTTTGGGATCAAAGCTACATTAGAACACTCAGTCGTAGTGGGGAAGCTATGATAAAAATGTCATGCATTATTAACTGGGGTGCAAGTTATTGTAGAAAGTAACTTGCAACATGCCCCCAAAGCCCTCAAAACATTCTTATCCCTTAAGCCAGTGATTCCACACCTGTTAATTTTTACTATAGAAATAACTAAATACCAAATAACAATGTATAAATATGTTCCATACTCTGTTATTTATGATTAGTGAAAAAAATGTTATCCTAATTAGTTTAAAAAAAAAAAAAAGGATTCTATACAGCCATTGTGCTTATAAAGAATTTGGTAATATGAGAGAATGTGTGTGTTACCAATAAGTAAAAATACAGGATGAACAGATGATGTTTACTTTTATGTATGTATAGATGTGTGTGTATATTCATGTGTGTGTATGTTCTTATGGTTGGAAGAATATACCTCTAGACACCTACTAGAAAAGACTGGTATTATCAAATGTTGGTGAGGATGCAGAGTAATTACAATTCTCACACATTGCTGGTGGGAAAATACAGAAGTATAGGGATCTTGAAAACACTCACTATTTTCTTATAAACTTCAATGTACATCTCTTCCATGACCCTGCAATTCTACTCCTTGATTTTTACCCAAGAGAAATGAGGAAAAAAAAATGTTCACATGAGACTGGTAGAAAAATGTTTATAACAGTTTTATCCATTATAACAACAACAAAAAAAAAACAAACAAACCAAAAAAAAAAAAAAAAACTGGAAATACCCCAAATACACATTGGAGAATGGATAAAGAAATTGCAATATAGTCATACAATGAAATGCTATTCCGCAAAAAAAAAAAAAAAAAAAAAAATTAAAAAGAATCAATTATCAGCATATACAACGCAGAAAGAAATTTCAGAAATATTATGTTAAGTGAAAGAAGCCAGACACAATAAGTATATATGCTATATGAGGCCATACATATGACTCGAATAAGCAAAACCAATCTGTGGTGAGGCACCTGGGTGGCTCAGTGGGTTAAAGCCTTTGCCTTCAGCTCAGGTCATGATCCCAGGGTCCTGGGATCAAGTCCCACATTAGGCTCCCTGCTCAGCAGGGATCCTGCTTCCCCCTCTCTCTGCCTGCCTCTCTGCCTACTTGCGATCTCCCTCTCTGTCAAATAAATAAGTAAAATCTTTAAAAAACAACAACAACAACAACAACAACAACAACTAATCTGTGGTGGTAGAAATCAAAACTATGAGAGACAACAGAGGAAAGCCATGAAGGAAATTTTCTACAGAAATATCACTTACTTGTTTTAGATGGTGGTTATCTGAGTATTTAATTTTTCACAACACATCAAATTGTACATTTAAGATCTATGTTATATAAATTTTATCTAACAAAGAAATCCAGATGCATTTAAAATGGATTAAATCCTTATATATAAAAATAAAAACAAAAAATAACCTCAAAAGAAAATTTATGTATATGTTTACCTAGGCTATATATATCCTGAGTTTTAGGAAGTCTCCTTTTTTAACCAAGCCAAGAAGACGTAAAATGAATTTAAAAAGAAAAAGGTATTCATATTTGGCACTGTTTGTTAGAAAAACTATCCTGTGACTAAGGTATTATAAAATTACTAGACCAGTAGTAGGAGGAAATATATTTAAAAGACTAAAACAGAAAATCTATGAATTATATAGTATAGTGAGATGTATCAGAGTATTTGCTAAGAGCACAGGTCCAATAATCCTTTTTTCCTATTAATGATCAAGTCATTTTTGAATGTTAAGGATGTATCTATGGAAGACCACTGAATCATAACTTTCTTCCAGGTTTATGTTGGCAACAAAGCATGTCACTAGAAATGAACATCTGGTAGTCTTATGGATCTGGATAGAGCTGTTGAAATGAATTCCACCCTGAATGAGTCCCTCCTGTAAATATCCCTAGGTTAGGGATTCTGGATCCAGATGCACAAAACAGAAGAAAATTATGGCATGAGTGTATCATGTAGAAATCTAGGTAGTCAGTATCCTGTTAGGGCCCTGAGGGAACCTTTGACATTTTATATGAGCAACTGTGTGTGTGTGTGTGTGTGTGTGTGTGTGTTTAGGGGGCTGGAAGGGGTCAAGAATGAGATCATAAATTTGTGGAACTGCCATCCAAGCAATATCTGACATTTATATAATACTTTATGATTTGAAAATTTCTTTTGCATTCATTAACTCATTAGACCTTCACAACTCTGTGACATAAGAAGAGCAGGTAATACTATTTCCATGTTAAAGATGAGAACATTGATATTCAGTAAGATAAAGTAATGTTTGCAAGGTCAGATATATTTTAAGTAATAGAGCTGGAACTTTAACTGAGGTCTGCCTTTCCTGGTGGCTATAGTATTTCCACTGTGTTCATCTGTCTCCAGGACAATATCATGTTGCCTCAGAGAAGTCTTCCTGAAAGATCCCATGATCCTCAGCCTGAAAGTGTCTATTGCCTTCTGTCTTGTTCTGTTTCCCCACTTTCAGCAAGGCTAGGTAATCACTCTTCTTAGTATGTGAAACATATATCTATTCTGTCATATCCGCCTCTCAGTTGTCACTTAGCCAAGCTATGCAAATCCCTCTGTCTCCACACCTCTGCATCAGCCCTTGCCTTCAGCAGCACTGTTGTTCAGCTCTGGACTCCTTCCAAATGTTCAGATGGGCAGGGAGGAGTTTCACCATCAGAGAATATAAAGAAACATGACTATTCAGCCCTTTCATGCACCTATCAGACACCTAACTAACGATGCTCTAGCTATATTGAAAAAAAAAAAAAATCTAGGATGACGAATTTATTTGAATTGCCTTCCTGACAAGCAAGGCAGTTCATCAGCAGCCAGAATTATGTGTGAGCTGGATACTGAGCTCTGTGGCAAGGGAACCCAAGGAAATGACGTTCCTATCGGCTTTAAGGGCGGTCCTCATCTAATCACAAAACCGGTACAAACAACATAACGATAGGTTTTCTGCCGCAAGTAGCAAAACACCCAACTGTTGGGGTTCAGAAGGGCCTATTAGTAACATCTCTTTCTGCTGTACAACTTCCGAACAACTTAAAGGATAGGCAAGGGGAAAATAGAGCTAAAAATGGCACCTTCATTTCTGAGAAAAGCTGAAAGTGATGTTGTTTATATCTTCAGGCAAATGGGTATTTCAGTACTAAATCTAAGTATTAGATGCCTATAACCCTAGTCACGGGAAATGCTAGGAAACTCCAAGCCACCTAGGCCAGACCTGGTCTCTTCCACTGCACAACCTGGGACTTCTGTGAAAATGTCCATTCCCAAGGGAAAAGAAAGGACTGATTGTTCCTGCTTTTTTCCTTTCCAAAATCACTCATGAGATTAAGATAGTCCTCCTTCCCCAGTGGTGAGGAGTGTGGATGGGAAAGGCAAAGGGTTTCCCTCAGACAAACAGACAGAACATCAGTAATGCAAAGAAGCACTTCCTCCCCAACACCAGCTGGAAGGGATTTAACCAATAAAGACATGTGTTACCTCAGGTGAAGTCAGAGGACAGGTGCAAATCAGGACTACACCCATAACCTCAAGACCCAGGCTTATTCTGTCTCATCAGAATGTGGATTTGGTCCTCAGGTTTGAGCCATCTCAGTGAAGAGATGGCGGTAGCATTTATGGACAAACCTCCAGACATAACAACGCATAGGGAAAGAAAAAGGAATGGGGGTTTTCCTCTTACATCTCTTTTTGTTAGGGAGAGAAGGTTTCTCCAGATATCTTCCCTTAAACTTCACCTCAGATCCTGCTAATTAAGATTTGGTGACCTCCCATGTCCTGCCTACATGCAGGGGAGGCTCAGAAAGCGAGTTTCTGGTGTTTGAGCCTCTTTAAAGGAAGATGGCCTTGGTTGTACAGAAAGAAGGCAGTTGGTAGTAGTGGTGGGAACAGTTACAGAGTAAGTAAGAAACAATGTTAGCCTTCACTACATGTAAAAGTTATAAAACACACACACACACACACACACAAAACAATCTGCAAATGTGGGGGTGCCTGGGTGGCTCAGTTGTTAAGTGTCTGCTTTCGCCCCAGGTTGGGATCCAGGGTCCTGAGATCGTGCCCCACATCAGGCTCCCTGCTCAGTGGGAAGCCTACTTCTCCCTCTCCCACTCCCTCTACTTGTGTTCCCTCTCTCACTCTCTCTCTTTGTCAAATAAATAAATAAAATATTTTTTTAAAAATCAACAAATGTAAAAAGTTTCTGCATGACAGCTCTCTATATAGAGCTCCTAATAACTAAATATGTTTTTTTTTTTTTTTTTTTTAGTTCATATGACCTTTCCAAATTAAAACACAAGGAAATCCAAACTTTAATGTTATTGTCATTCCTGGGCCCATGACCTACTGCTTACTTCAAGAGTGGGATCATATGAACTGATTGATAGGGTGTTAGATAAATTCCTAGAAGGTTTTTAAATCCTGCTTCCTCATCTATAAAGATGTCCACATAAGGTTCCAGAAAGTTAAATCACTTTTTTTTCCCCCCACTGTTACCAGCGTGTTAGTGAGGGTTAACTGGGCCTGTAGTGTGCCTTTACATGCAAGTTAAGAATGTAACCCTCCCTTACTTTTGTAGAAGTTCTTCCTCAGAGAAGCTCATGTTCAAAGATGAATATTTTCCTGGAGATCTCAGTGGTTTGGGATCCATACAATTTTCTTTGGCAATCCAGTATAACTAAACATGAGTATTGCAATATATAACGGTCCTTCGGATCAATTTTGGGCGTAGAACAGTGAAGAGTAACTATTTAAAGGCCTTCCTTCCTCTAAATGTCTGTAAACACTGTGAAAATCCAGATACTCCTTTTTAAAACCGTGGGGTCTGCTGAATTTTCCAGCATAATAAAACTCCCCCTATCTTTGCAAAATGAAACCTGGCATAGATTTGCAAAGTGCTAAGAACACTTAATTTATCTCCAATCTATTTTCTTACATCCCTTTTTCTTGCAGGTGGAAGAAGAAGGGGAAGGAAACAACTTTAGACAAATGTTGATAAGGTTCAGGAATGATTGATGGCTCGTATAAAAAGTCTTTGAAGCATATGAGTTTGAAAGAAAAGCGACTCGTTTTTTCTTCCACGATATTTTGTCATGGATTTTTTTTTTCTTCCTAAAAGGGTGTTTTATTTAAAAGAATAAAGGCAAGGATTCATAATATATGTCTTGCCTCACAAAGAAATTTGACAAAAAGTAAAAATAAAAATTTTGTTGACCAAAATCTAGCTGTCAGACATATTTAATCTAGTATCTTGATAAAATCAACTTCAAGGAAGATCTCAGATTGTGCTCTCATCAAAACTGATTTTATCAAACAAGATAATCCTTGCTGTCAACAAGCAGCATTTTCTTGAAACTCTCAACATTTCTTCTATTCACTCTACTCCATTGTCCTTGGAAGCCAAAATGAAGGTTGCAAGACAATTATGATCATAAGTCATCACTTAGATTCTCCCAAACAGAAACAAGCAGCAGGAGGTTAAACTTGAGGTAGCAGCTTGCAGACACACTCACACTGAAAGGAAAGAAAGCTGAAATGGTAAATGTATAAAGCTACATGTTGAAAATAGACCCCCAGGATACAGGATGTCCATTGTTTGAAGCAATCAAGTGCAAATGAAACCTGCCTTTGCATGCACAATTGGGCATTTTCTTCCAGAAATGCCTGATTGTGTATGCAAATGAGCGTTTTGTGCACCCAGTTACCTGTTTGCTATATTCATATTTTTAGGGTCGATGTAAGTGCTTTTATTATTTTGTTTTAATAAAATTGTTCTAAATTGTCTGCGGAAGAATGATGCTTTGGAAAACTGTTATTTTCTTAAAATCCAGGTTTAAACAAGCCTCTCTGAATCCTTTCAATGAAGAGATCTGTGTTAATAAAGCAAAATACAGAATTAAAGCAATTATATGGGTGATTCAAGGTAAACATACTACCATGCATCTATTTGCCAAATTATTTTGGGATTTTAGGTAGAAGAAAGGCCCTAAACCATGTTATTCATGTGGCTTTACACTTCACTTAGTAGGTCCAACCACACCACCAGTGGGACCTGGGTGTATGAGAAGCTTCAGACTCCTCTTAGAATATTCTGGCATAGAGAAGTGGATCCATTGCCCCGCAGTGATCATATGTCCAAGCAAATAAGCTTCCCATATCATGCATCCTGACTTGCATTTATTCCAGCTTTTCTCAGAAAAGAAATCGCAAATGTGAGGATACACTAAATTAGGTTACAAAACTCTGAGTTGAGGGAAAAATTTCTGAATAATTTTCTTGACACTGCATTCAACTCCTTCAGGACCCATGGTGATAAAGCACTGAAGATTTATTTTAATGTGTAAAAACCCTGCTCTCTTCCTCTGGGAGATGGTAAGGAAGACACTGGGAGGCTCTAGGAATGGTTTATATTTATCAACTAAAGTGCTGTCTGCTCACTAATAAGCTTCATAAATATTTCTCCCTTATTCTGAAAAGAACTAAAAAAAAAAAAAAAAAGTCCAATATTGTAATCTTTAAGATTTTTTTTTTTAAAGAGAGCGACAAAAGAAAGAAATAATCCCACTTTCGGAAGGTTCTAATACCTTAGTAGAAAACTATAGCTGAGTTACTGTTGCCTTCTTGGCAAGACTATCATTTATGTAATCCTGGCTTCATCAACACACCACTAACTAGCCAAGCATTTCAGTGCCGAGAGAGATGACTAGCTCAGGCTCATGGTATATATTTATGTATTTCTTATCTCTGTAATTATTAAACCTAGAAAAAGAACTAGATTTTTTTTTCAACTGGATTTGAAGCTGATTTCTTCTTTGACTCTGCGTGGTGAAAATCTCAGTCTCTGAGATGTACAAAATAGTGCCTTTAATGATGTTCTGTTTTTTTCTAATAGTAGCAGGTAAGACCTTCTTAAGCCTCATTACTGACAAGAGTCTACCTCCATATTTTATGCACAATTCTATCCCTAAGTGAGAGTAATGTCTGGAGTTGTATGCCAGTCTTTCTCTGAGTCAGTATCAAGTCAGCCTTGTTGATAAGGCTGTCCAGCATGTAGAAATCTCCATCTTTCAGTGGCTATAGTTATCACCCTTGAACCTCAACTCCAAAAAGAATTTAGTCCTACAAATCTATATGTTATACTGTGCTCATGATGAGTAGAGCTACCATCTGTCACCATATAAGACGACTATTACAATACCGGGCACCTGGATAGCTCAGTGGGTTAAGCCTCTGCCTTCGGCTCAGGTCATGATCTCAGGGTCCTGGGACTGAGTTCTGTATCGGGCTCTCTGCTCAGTGGGAGCCTGCTTCCCCCTCTCTCTCTGCCTGCCTCTCTGCCTACCTGTCACCTCTGTCTATCAAGTAAATAAATAAAATCTTTAAAAAAAGGCTATTATAATACCATTGACTCTGTTCCTTGTGCTGTACCTTTTATCCCTGTGACTTACTCACATCCTAACTGGAGGCTTGGGTCTCCCACTTCCCTTCATCCATTGTACCCATCAGCTTGTCCTCCATATCCATGGGTCTGTTTCTGCTTTTTTCGTTGTTATTTATTCATTTGCTTTGTTTTTTGTTTTTTATTCCAGTAGTAAGTGAAATCATATGGTATCATTCTTTCTCTAAGTTATTTATACTTTGATTAAAACAAAAAAGAAAAGTAATTTAGCTGGTAGTTTTAGTCACACATGTTCAGCAGATTTATCTCTCTGATTTTTACTGCCAGTTTTCTCTGATGCTGATTTTTATTATCTTACCTTGTTATTACTTCTAGATTGACATCTTAGCTTTTGGTCTTTGCTTAGCTCTTTGTTTATGGTATTTAAGTTCCACCTACCATTTCCCCTCAAAATTAACTAATTTCCTCACATTTCCACAGACATTTATTAAGTGCCTTTTATGTTCCAGGCAAGTATTAGGGACCAGTAATACCCAAGATAGACAGGATCTCTGCCTGTGTGTAACCTGCTTCCATCTAGATTCACACTGATTGATCAGATGTTTACATTTATAGGCAGGTTCTTCCAGGATCCATAGGGTTAATTTCCATGGACAGGCTGGGAGTCGTGCCATTATTTGAGTCCCATTCAGGATATTCCATGACTTCAGGGGATTTGTGATCTGGCTCAGGAGATCAGAAAGGCTCACTTTATTGGAGTAGTTGCTTCTGTACCACCCATCTCATTGGACATGATGTTGGAGAGGTGCTTGGGTCCCTCAAGTGATGAGTAGTATGAGGAAGCACGAATTTCTATACTCATTTTCAATAAGGAGCATTAAGCAGAATGATGCAGAGGTAGATAACAGATGGGACCATTCTTCTTCAGAAAACCAAGTAGGCACACAATGCAGAGTGTGGTATGGGATAGACAATGCTCAGAAACTCAGCAAACATTTATAGAGTGTGTTCAGTTAGTATGGTTATGGACTAAATGTTCGGGAATACAAAAATACAAAATCGAAAGCTCTATCCTTGAGTTACTAGTAATGTAGTTGTATCATACTTTTAATTATACTACTATGTTTAAAGGCCTACAGAAGGAAGGTATGTCTGGGATGCCTGTGAGTGACTCTGTCTATACATAGCTTTTTAAAAAGAGGGGTACATAAGAAGTAAGTAGGTTGCAAGCCATGTTTTTATATTGTAGAAATATAAATTAGGCAGGATGCTCCAGTCCAGATATTAGTTCTGAACTTCTAACTTCTGTCTTTAAACCTCTACATTTAACAGATACAATAGAAATCATCATGGCTGGTAACAGAGGTCATGTTCAATGGCTTTATGTCTAGACAGCCCTTTTTTCAGTAGTACAACCTATGAAATTTCTTAACAGTTTCTGCATCAGTTTAGCCAGTATGTATATAAAAATCTCGTCCACTCTACGAGGAGTAGGTGGGTTTCCTCTTGCTGCCCAAGGCCTTTGTTTAGCTAGAATAGTTCACATCCCATTTTAAAACATGCTGCAGGTCATATCTTCAAGGATGAATATAGAGCAACATGGAAAGTACAACCAGACATTTTTATTGTATGAAGCATAGGTAGAATTACTCTGGGTTGGTCAGTGTCCTAGAAAAAAAAAAAAAAAAAAATATATATATATATATATATATATATATATATATATATATAAAACACTTACTATATATATATATGCATATCACTTGCTTTTATACCACTCCTAATTGTGGCTTTTGTCCTCAACAATCTACTTTCTACTTCCTCCCCACCCTCCCCCTACTCTCTTGGCTGCCAACTTCTTTTCATTCCTGAAACACTGACTTTGCCTAAGGTTCTTTTCTGTACAGACTCCATTCTTAAAACTAATAATAGCTAACATTTATTGAGTGTTTGCAATGAACTTTGTGAAGTACTTGCGTGTATTACCTCATTTAATCCTTACATCATCAGTTCTTTGAGGACAATACCATTATCAGCCCTATTTTACAGATGAACCAGAACTTAGAGAGATGAAGCAATTTTTCTAAGATTCCACTACAATAAAATGGCAGAATTAGGACTTATGCAAGTTCTGATGGGCCCTATAACTTGGGACCTTTTCCCTATGTCATGATTCACTCAGTCCACAAATGTCAACTTCTTAGAACTATGGCAGAAGCCAGTAGTTTACTTATTCTTTTAAAATTGTTATTTTTTTACTTATTTCATCTCTTCTACCCTATACCATAAACATAATTTTTTAAAAAAGTAAGCTCCTTGAAGCTCAAAGACTATTTTTCCCACTTTAAAATTCCTTGTAGAATCTAGCTGTCCTTTGAATAAAATATATGTACATTATTCGTATGTGCAATAAATTTGTCATATTTTAATTTGACTTGAACACTCTGGCTAATCAGCCCCTTGGCAATAAGAACTGTCAAACACTCAGTGCAGTGGTAAAAGTTAGGAACTGCTTGTTAAAGTAATCAGATTTAAAACCTAAAAATGGAAATCTCAGTATGCCGTTGGACTATACAGTTTATGACAATGAACAAATAGTTTGCAGACACATAGTTTCTCTTATTTGTAACCTCTAATTTTTGAGATCTCTAAAAAGTTTTTGTTTTTGTTTTTTAAATACTTGTGCTGTTATCAATGCCATTCTAAAGGTCAATTTTGAGAGAAAAATTTTTGTTCTCTGTCCCAATTACATAAGTTCATATGTATAAAGGTTTTCCTCTAGGTTTTTTTAAGAAACTAACATTTCAGGTAGACCTTGTCCTAAAGAAGCATAGCATTTGTGATAAGAATGCAAGGGATATATAGAAGATAATAGCAAAATTAAAGAAATACAGTGTTAAGAACACTCATTGCCATTGACCAAAGAGGGCCAGCAGAGGAAAATGTTACTGCTGCCAGCTGATTATGTAATCTTGAGCAAGTGCCATGTCACTGGGTTTTAAAGGATTTTTAAATGAAGGGTATGGCTAGGGGATCCCTCAGACTTCCTTTAACTCAGAAGCAGTATGACTCTGATGATGATAGAGTTTCATCAAGGAAGTAGAGTTTGTGTTGGAAAGATCTAATGTGGAAGATGCATGTAGAGTTTGGGTTGTTCAGAGCAAAGGCACAAAAAGAGAGCAAGTCAAAGAGGTAGAAAGGCATGGACTTTGTATCTAGGAAGCACAAGAAGAGATTCGGCTGACTGAGTAGATGGTCTTTGAGGAAGGCAGCGAGAGGTAGGCATGGGAAAGCTGGTAGGGGTCAGATGTTGGAGGCCTTGAATGCTTTTTTTCCACTTGGGCACAGCCATGCAATACCATTTCAATTTTTATCAGGGCTATTTTAAAGTAAAATTGTGTTGATTTTGTTTACTATTGATCCAGTTACTAGATTAAAACAAAACAAAACAAAAACCAAAAACTTGTGTTTTGGTAGTACACTTCACCTCTAAAATTAAGCAATGGAGAAGAACTCAAAAACACCTTAGTATACCCCCAGAAGAAATTTCAGGAGACTACCAGTTCTTACACTACACGCAAGCATATCCACATACCGTGTGTGGCCAGAAATCTCACCGAAACCATCATTTGCTTTTCCTAATTTTTTTTTTTTTAAGATTTATTTATTTGTCTGACAGAGAGAGATCACAAGTAGGCAGAGAGGCAGGCAGAGAGAGAGGGAGGAAAGCAGGCTCCCCGCTGAGCAGAGAGCCCGATGTGGGACTCGATCCCAGGACCCTATCATGACCTGAGCCGAAGGCAGAGGCTTAACCCACTGAGCCACCCAGGTGCCCCTCTAAATTCTTTTTTGTCCAGATATCCTGCATGCCTTCATAATTCTATTTCTATTTTCCTAAAGTGAAAAATATGTCTATTGTCCCAATTCAGTGCAAGGTGTTATATGCTCCCTTTCCAGCCCCATGAAAGGCCGTTTACCTTTGTTATTCTTTCAAAATTTACAGATACCCCTAATAAGGAGGTGGGACCAAAACCTAAGATTCTAATATCTATTTATTTGACTTTCTCTAGGGTGTTTAGGAACATTTTCAATTTGTTCAGCAAGGACATTTCCCAAAAGAATTCTTATAGGTGAAAGCTTAAGTACTTAAAATCAATTAGCTGTTTTGTTTTGTTTTGTTTTGTATGCATGTTTTGAGTTTATGCAGTTCTTGCAACACCCTGAAAACATAGCTGACTTTGATGTTTGTTGGAATTGATCCAAGGTTCAATGAAAATGCCCTGATTTAGATTCTTGAACAAAGAGATCCTTCTTTTGTAATAGAGTATGTATCCTGTATGTAAACTGGCAAAAGATTGCCCAATGTGCTGGGTTTTTGTTTTTGTTTTTGTTTTAAAGAACAGGATTATGTTATCTTTTGCTTTTCTTTAGGATAATAGCAATTGGCCAGGTCATATGAGGCTCTTCAGGAGGCCTAGATGTGCATAAAGTGGAACATCACTGAACAGCAGCTCACCCCATGCTGTTGCCTCTGCAAGAGAAAGGGATGATTTTTCTCCAGTTTCTTTTCATCTGCTCTACCCTGTCTAATTTTAAATGACCCTTTTGGAAATGGGATATTGTCCAGGAGTAAGCTTCAAATGCATTGCTTGGTCACAGATTTCCTCTAGCCATCTTCTTGTTAGCTGTCTAGAATGAGCTGAAGCTGTGCCTTGAAACCTGTGAGAAGCCACTTCTGGAGCATTTATGTCTCTCCAGGGCCAGAATTTCCCATACAAAAAAACAACAAAGAATAGGAGAGTAGACAGCAGAATCCAACCAGTTAGCAGGACTGCTGTAGGCCCTACGCAAACACGTTTGCTCTGGCTGTGAGTGAGATACTTCTCTGGGGTTCATCTCATCTTGATTGCCTACAGTCCCTCAGCCCCCCTAGGATCCTTTGTTTCTGGCAGTGCCTGCTTTGGCTTCTGATGTCTGCTTTTGCGTGACCACTCATTCCCAATGTGACTCACTTTATCTTGCCAGCATTTGTCTTCTGCCCTTGACTGTTAGCAACTCCCAGCTTCTAGTCTCTGTTATACTCTTTCCTCCCACATCTCCCCAGGTCTGATGAATGGAGCATGGTTGAGTTAGTACATTGAAAAAATTCCCAGGATAAATCATGTTTCAGAATCTGCTATTCACATAAAACTTGAGAAAAGTAAGATGAGGTAGGTTGGCTTACTTTGCGACTTCACTTGTACTACAAAACTGAAAGCTATATTAACTTATTTGGCTAATTTCAGTTAATTATATCACAGACCTGCACTTATGTGCATGTTCTTTACTGAGGGCATGATGAATCCATGTAGAAAGTTAATACCCCTAAAGTTTTTCAAGAAAAAAAAAAAAGAGTTTTGGATATGGGTGACTCATTTTGTTTTCTAGATAAATTAGTGTCAGAAAGTTCTTTCTTGAACTTCCTAAATACTTCTTGATAAAATATAAATTAATCCAGTTAATTCTTTTTACGTCAGTAAACATGTAAACAGCTGGTTACCATAGCCCTTAATAGGCAAAGAGAAATTCGGAGGGCATAATTATACACTTTTTGTGACAGTATAAATAATCAAATGTCGAGGTCAGCAACTCTGGGCTGCAGCTTTTCTGCTCTCCTGAAAGGAGACTCTTAATTCTGCATAAGCGGTACTTCTCCTTCCCTGTCCTGGCTCCCAGACACTGTGAGTGGACCCTAACCTGGGGGTATTGGTCTTTTCAATAAATAGGTAAAAAGCAGTGCCTGTGGTTATGTTCAGGAGCACCCTTTTGGAGGGCAGCCAAGTAGGAGGAATTAGAGTGGTTTTTCCCAGCCCCCAAACCATTGGCTTTCCAGACAATGTGCTTTGTACAAGATCTACTGTCATCCTCAATTTCTCTTACTTGCCCATCATAACAATCTACTTAGTGAACTTGAAACTTTTTGAACATGAAGGGAAGCCAGTTTCCCTGATGGCCAATAGACACTGAAACCTTGTTTCTCTCTAGAAACTGTTTATGGGAAGGGTCATGATAGTAGTGAAGTGTCAAAAAGAGATTGCATACTGATCCATGTAAACTGTTCACTAGTGTCTTTGCTCCTGTTTTCCATGCCTCCTGTTTCTTGTGAATGGGTTTATCAAGGTCTTACTCTGATCTGTCTCTAAAAAGCCTACATAATTGCATTCAGTTTATGCTTATGAAACTAGTCTACTCTCTACATCTTCCAAGAAGCCCTATGATATCCTCTCTGGCTTTGTACAGGATGCCTTTTCCCACTCCTAAGTCAACCTCCTCCTTGAGCTGGTCAACCAACTAATCCAGATTTCCTCCAGGGCCTTTCTCAGTATAGCATGAAAGTGTCTCATCCTGGGAAACCCTTCAGTCCCAGACAGTTGGTCGCCCAAGCCTTGACATATTAATGGTTCCTCCAATTGCATCATTGTCTTCTTTCCACTTGAATTGGTAAAGCTTTTCTTTTGTAATAGTGATCATTTTCCACTTCAAATTGTCGTCTTCTCCCTCTCCCTGCACACACCTCCATCACAATGTAAATACTTTAGTGAAATTTTCCTGTCATTAATATAACTTTATATTTCAAATACCTATTGCATGCTTTATTATAAGACAAAATCTTATCCTCAAATAACTTAAAGACTAATGGGGATAGAAGGAAAAAGCAATAACTATTCTATGTGGTTGTTAGCCATCCATGTTATGAGAACATTCTGGATAAACAGCTGTAAGAAATTCAGTGGAGGACAGATAATTTTCAGTTATCATAGGAGGCTGCATAGAGAAGAAAGAATTTGAGTTCAACCACAGTGAATTTTGGTTAGGGAAATAAGGAGGGACTTCTTCCAGGTGAGGAGACCAGCAGAGTCAGAGTTTGTGAAGATTTTCCCATACTCACTTTTGTATTCCCTCTGGGGCTAAATCTAGAGCCCTAAATCACTTAGTTATATTTACCAAATTAAAATGAACACATGACATTGTTTGAAACAGCAACCATTCCCATTAAAAACTGATCATAGCTTCAAGCTTTACATGTAAAAACAAAATGAACTAGGTCTTCAAAATGCCCAGAGAAACACCATGGAGTTCTCCTAATTAAAGCCAGAACTTGATTTTCACATGATTTCTTAGCAATGCAGCAGGAACCAAAGTAAATCTCGAGGACCTGGCATGAGAGTAGCTGGAAGAGAGAAGCTGTCTCTTGCTGTGCCAGGGGTCTTTAACTGGGAAATCTCCCCTGAGGTATAGATGAGATCAGAGAACAAAGCCATAGGGATGATGGAAAATCATTTTAAACAAAAACTGATCAAATCACTTTAGTTTTCTATGTAAAATGTTTTTCTTTCCAGTGACTCAAGGAGGTTGAGGTTGATAGCTTCTTACAGGACAGATCACAAATTTGCAGTCATTCTTTGCATTTGAGAAGTAATTAAACATTTGTAAAATGACAGTTTTCAAATGAAATGTCTGACTAGAGTCTCCTTCTGAGATAATGATGTGGTTTCTTTGGCTGTGAGTATTGACACAGGCAGCGGAGCTTCTCTTCGCCCTGTCCTCCATGCCTGGCTGCAGTTTTCAACAGCAGTCACTGCAGATGCTCCTCTCTCCAAGTTTATTCCTAAACTTCCTGCCCCGCCCCCCGCCCAGGCCGCTGGACACACTCATCAGTAGCCCACTATCCCTTGAGATAGTGTGATATGAATACCTTCATTTTACCAAGCTCTTACTTTCAGTGTGCTTTGTCCTAAAATGATGACATCAGTGAAGATGAGAAGCCTGCAGACGTGCAGCTGAAGGGTCAAACGGACAGCTTTCATCTCTCACCTTGTGTTGGGAAAACTATAGCTAAAAGCAACTGGAAAAAAAACCAAATGTCTTGTATTATAGAAGTTTGACTCCTTCAGTGTTTTTGGCAGAGCATGATCTTAAGAAATAGCTAAGAAATCCCCCTTGATGTTAGCACTTTGTTATATTATTGGCAAGGAGCTTAACGATGTGTTTGTAGGTGTGTTTATGCTAGTTTATAATTTAACTGGATGCCAGCACAACAATGATTTTTTTTCCCCTAACTGTGGATCAAGTAATTGATTCTCATGGGTATGTATGATTATTTGATTCATACAGAGATGATTTAGCCTTTTTCTTGTTACATTTATTTGAAAAATATTAACTCAACCTAACCTAACCTAACGTAACCTAACAAGGAGAAAAAGGTATTTTTGTGATGGTTGCTACAGAGATAGACAAGTGTCAGTACAAGGAGAAGAAGAATTTCTGGGATTGATGTTTCATTTTTTCTGTATGCTCATCCAGTCAAAATATATTTAAGCACCTTCCATATACTCCTTACTGGGCCAGGCACTAGAGATACAGACAGAGATAAGCCAAATCTGGGGTGTTGAACAGATGAGGGCAGGCTACATGTAAACAAAGACAATGATGATGTAGCATGTATGAATGGAAGTATGAATGGAAGGATGATTGCTACTGGAAAGCAGCACAGAGGAAAGAGCAATTAATATGCCCAACACATAGAGGAATATTTCCTGGATGAGATGGCATTCCAAATGATCCTTTAAAGGAGGAGTAGGAATTGAGGCATAATAAGAAAAAGTGGTGGGTAATGGTGTGCGAGGCATACAACAGTCTGTGCATAGGCTTGGAGGCCTGGATATTAATATCCTGGTGAGTAATTGCGGGTTGTTTAGAGTGGCTTCACCACAGGGAAGAAGAAGGTAGGCAGAGGAAGAAATGAGGCTAGAAATGTCAAATGGTTTTGAAGAGCTGGTGGAAAGAATACGGCTTTGGAAGTTAGACAATATGAGTTCACATATTCCTTCGAAGACCTTCTATGATGTTTCCAACCCTTTCTGATTCTCAGTTCCTTTAAAGTGGACCTGAAAATAAAAATAAAACTTATTTTGTTACATGGCTGGATTTAATTCCTGGCCCAGTGTAGGCAATCTTAAATGGCAGTTCTCTTTGGCACCCTTCCTTTATATACTATCTACATAAAAGCTTGGAGTTTATTCTGCATGTAGCAAGAAGACAGGGAAGAATCTGAAATAAAGAAGTCACAGGATTAGCTCTTGGCTTATAAATATACCAGTGTCACAATAATATGAAAGAGGGCTTACTGGACATATAGTGAGACAAGAGACAAGGAGACCAGTTTCAAACCTAGAATCAAAGCTGTAGTAGGGATCATGACAAGAAAGAATAAGATTCCAGACATGTCAGAAGTCACAAATGGAGATCTATAATGGAGGAGGAAGGATCAAGAATGATGTGGTTATGCAGCAGTGGTCAGAGGAACTTGCTGCACATTCATTTGGAATACCCAGATATCTACTGAACACCAGGCAGCCTGTGGGAGGGCCCAGGAAGGACTGGTTTCCAGGAAGACACCCACTGGTAAGAGTAGTTGACTTTTCAGAAGCTCTAGTTCTACATTATCATCATTGATTATTTCTACTGCAATCCCGTTTGTGAAGAGTGACATGATCATTCTTTATTAATTCTCCTCCACAACAAGATGCCAAGCTAGATTGCCCAGCAGCATCAACAAAGCTGGGACTAACACCCTGGAGTCTGAGTTCAACCAGCTAACCTCCTCTCTATTACTTGAGCTTTACTGAAGTAAGTACCATAAAGCCTTACTTAATTAAAATCAAGAAAACAAGCTGCAGTGACAGGACTTGAACAGCTTCCAATGTTAGGAGGAAATAAAAATATCAGCCCCTCATCTCTGGACCGGTCAGCATTCTAAAAACAAAAAGAGACATGGCAGTGCATTTCTGAGCAGGATGCTGATCTGAAGATGCTAGACACCGGCTGTATACTACTCACATATAGATCCACAATGGCGTACACGAGTCCAACAAGTAGAACACATGTGAATAAGTGCTTCCTGCCAGGCACTGTGGTCCAGGCTTTCTGTACAACTGTTTTAGTTAACTCTTTTGATAAGCCTTTATCTAATCCTTCTGGTAACACCATCAATCTTGTTGATTCACACAGAAGGAAACTACAATTTAGAGAAATTAGATAAGTTACCTGAAATCATACAGCTAATGAGATCATAGGGTCAGAGCTGGAAGTCATGTCTGACTCTCGTACCCGTGTCTTTCCCCACAGGGCGATGTGTCCTCAGTTTAGGAGAGCAAGTCGTTTAAGGCTGTGTCTTTATTCTTTATGTGATTAAAGTACATACTTGTGAACTCCTATTACCATTTCCTTTTAATGAGCATCAGAGACAGAAGCAAAGGCTATGGACCTGACCCAGTTAAATTCAGCCCAGTCAGTATTTACTGGGTCCTTTCTACTGTTTGTACGGACAGTATTTTCTCATTGGGAAATATTCTGACCCCAGTGCTTTGTATATTAATAACCTAATAAATCCTAGAAGTCCCCCCCAAATCTCATGATGCCAAACCTTTCAAGCTGGCCACCTCTCCATTCAAGAGAATATTTCCCTCCCCAACAACAATGAAAAAGGATAAGGGGCCTAACTGACTTCTAAGGTATTCCCCTCCTGGTCATGTTACAGTCTTCAAAATAATTATACTAACAGCAACATGATATTAAAAATGATAACAATTAGCATTTTGGGGGCATCAACTGGTGAATCAAGTGCTCTGCTGGTAACTTAACCACTTACTTAATTAATGTTGGGATTGGAATTAAAATTCAAGTCTGCCTGAAAACAAAACCCCATCACAGGTCAAAATGTAACCCTGTTCTTCCAAGTTACCTCATACTCACTTGTGAAACTAAACCCTCAGGAAGTGATTTTTGTGCACTGCCTCTTCAAATGGGATCAACAAGTATTAATAAAAGGGTGTGCTCTTCATTCACCCACCAAGTCAAATCCAACTCCAAAGGACGTTTCCTTACTTGCAGATTTTCCTTTCATTCCAATCCTCACCATATCTTTCTGCTTTTTTTCCTACTCCTAAATTGAGGAACACTTCCCGCTTGGCTGCTGGATGGAGACATAGTTCTCCAGAAATGACAGTTCCAGAAATGACAAAGGGAAATTCTTGGAGATTGACACAAAGATCCTTGTAGAGTGCCCAAGGACCTCTATGTACAGACAGAAGGGAAGCACTGGCAGTGGGTAGCACTGGCAGGCCTCCTGGGATTGGCCCTTCCAGGAAAAAGCTCTGACTTATCCCCCATATGACAAAGCCAAATCAGCCAGTCATTGTCTTGTGAAAGGAGATGTTTAGCAAACGCAAAGGAGCCAGGCAGCAGAGGTCTGAAGAGAGGCCCATGGAGGTCAGGGAAGTCAGAGTCGGTTTGGGCAGTCTGGGACAGCTGCCATTGTCAGAACAGGAAGAGTGTCTCCCTAACAGGCCATTTATAGGGCTGCTAATTGCCCATTTCTCTCTATGTATCCGGCTTGAGCAAGGGCAACTCTGTCCAGAGAGAAACCCAAAGAGCTGAAGATGGATTTAGGAAGATCCATAAAACTCGATGAATAAATAAGGACATTAACTTTTAATGTAAATAGGACTGAAGCATCTTATTACTTTATTTCTTAAAGATATAAGAGGAAATTCCTTCTGCCAATTTGAACAGCTTCAAAGTGTACTTGAGAGTACTTGGAAGAAGAAAAAGGACCTTCGTACCAGATATTATCTGCTTACAGGTGCCAAGGGTAACTCAAAAGTGTTCACAAACTGGGGGAGTGTGCTGCTCTTCAAATAGCTGTAAACCTAACTGTATTGAAAGGAAGCCAGTCATGGTGAGAGCAAGCCAAACTACAGAATGTGGCTCATTCACTCATTCATTGGACACATACTAAGATCTTCTTATGTGTTAGGTGCTGATTATACTTTGTAACTATAAAGATGAGCAGGCATGGCTGTGCTCTCCTGGAGTTTGTGGTCTAACTGGAGGGTGGTGGACAGAAAGTCCCTGTAGAACTTTGACTGAGGTTAAGGGTGTCCAGGTACGGTCTCAACATTCTATGGGGTTGAACTAATTTGTAGCCAAGGCTGAAGGCCCTAGCAGCCAAGAATCAAGAAACTCTCCTGCTGAGGAGTAAGAACTCTTAAAGTCAAAGTGACAAGTTGTTTGGTGCCTCAAATGTGCTGGCACTATCTTATATACCTTTGTGTGCTCTATCTCTAACCTGCAGAATGTTCTGATAGCTATTATTCACCTATTTTCTGGAGATGGCACTTAGACTCCGAGAAGTTGAGTGCTTTAACAAAGTCACACAGCTGGTGTGGAACCGAACCACGATCCTTTGTGTTTGAACTTTAAATGCATTCCGCCACCGCCATTCTAATCCTTTTTGCATGCCAAGACCAGATTAATTTTTTACTAGATCTCATTTCTTACAATAGTATCCTCACCACCTTCAAAGTGTCCTTATTGTAAAGGAATCCCCAGTCCCTTGGCTTTGAATTTAAAGCCCCACAGCACCTGGTTCTGTGCTACCATTCTGCTTTTACATTTCATCAGTGCTTTAACATATCCTCCACATCAATTAAACCAAACTACTTGTCATGTCTGAAAACTTCGTTAATTTCCCCACATCCATATTAATTAAAAAGGCTGTTGTTACTGATTAAATGTGGGAGGCATAGAAGGAGAAGATGACAAAGTTGATTCTGCGTTTTCAAGGCTGAGTGATTCAGAATGCTGGTGCCATTGAATAAAGCAGGAAAGTCATGAGGAGGGGTGGTTTGGAGGGAAAGGATAAATCTTGTTTTAGTGTCTTGTTTGAGTTGACTGTAGAACCTTCAGGATGGCAGCCTGGCTTCCAGTTAGAAAATTGGCCTGAAGTTCAGAAGGCAGCCAGTGCAGGAATTGAGTTTGGAACAGCTGTGCGTACAAGGGAAGTGACCCCAGAGAAGGGAGTGAGATGAGAATAGAGAACTGCAGACTGAGTCTTGGAGGAGGCCCAAGGACCTGTTACAGTTACAGATGGACAGATGGACGTTGGACTAAATGAGAAGAGAAGTTTAAGCAAAGGCACAAATTCCTCCTAACATTTCTAGGGGGAAAAAATAATAGAAAGAATCAAGAGAATAATTTGTTTCCCAAAGTGAGGCTCTTCAATTTTCCCTAATGACTCTTAGGAGCTTTTCTTAAGGTTTGGGTTTAGAGGCATGGAGCAAACGCACTACATGAGTCTGGGCTACTGCTTATCTTCACTTGTGACCTGGTTTTTTGAAAGAATATTTGGAAGTAACTCACTAACAAAATGGAGCATCCATAAGCATTCCAGGTACTGGGTATACAATGGCGAGCAGGATAAAGTCCCTGGTATGGTGGAGTCCGCTTTGGGGTGGATGATATCACAGGCAAGAATGTCCCTGGGTTTGTGGCAGAGCTGGCACAGAGCATCTTGGGTGTCAGGGGGCTCTGTCAGGGAGGCATCTTGGGGCTGGATCTTACAGGGTAAAATACAGTTGCTAAGTCTGGAATGTAAGATGTGATTGAGTTAATTAAGAAGGTATGATCAAATTAAGGGGATAATAAAAGCATCTATGAAATTACTTTCAGACAGTTCAGTTTGCTGGAATACAGCTTTTCCCAGGCAGGATGACAGTCTTTAGGCTTGTGCAAGAAGAAAAGCAGGGACCAGGCTCTACACCATGCTAAGGAGTTTTGGATTTATCCTTCAGATGATAGGAAACCACTGGAAGGTTTTAAGGGGAGCCGTCATATGGTTCTGATTGTGTTTTAGAGAGATCTCTCTGATGGATGGAGGATGAATCGGAGAATGTGGAAACAGGGGGTCACTTTAGGAAGCTGCTCTAGTTGTCCAGGTGAGTGATGATAAGGGTTTGAACCACAGCAGTGATGGTAGAGATAAAGAGGGATGTATGGATTCTAAATATCTTTTAGAAAAGACATTGCTTAACTGGTGGTACACAGGATGTGGAGGATGAGAGCCAGGGCCACGGGAGACTTGTGCAGGTCGATTCGGTGTGACTGAGGGCATTGTAACACAGCGACGGAGATGTAAGCACAATAGTAGATTGGCTTGGAGGGAAAGGTATTCAGCTCAGTTAGGGAATTGTTGAATTTGAGATTCTTCGGTATATCGATAGGAGATGCCTGGTAGATACGTGAATATACAAATGTAAATCTTGGCAAAGTCTAGGGTGGGCATATAGATTAAGGAAGAAGAACACTGATCCTTGTCCCACATCAACCACTCTGTGGCAGCCAGAAGAAGAGCAGGCTTTGATGGAAATAAAGGAAACACTCAGAAAAGGGCTGAAGTTTGTATGAGTTTCACAGAAGTGAGAACATAGAACTCCAAGAAGGAAAAGGATAATTATCTCAAATAGACAGGTCCACTAAAAAGATAATTGAATCATGAAATCAAAATTGTGGTTTTCCATGTTGCAACTATCCCTCCAGGACCCCACCCCTAAACTGTGGGCTCACGGCATAAGTACGCTTGCATCCAGAAGCATTGTCTGGCCACGGTGAGTTTCCTACCACCCCTTTCACCATATTTCTGGACTTCAACAGACACTGAGGTTGTTCCACATTTCATCACGAAGTGGGTTTAATTTGGGTGGCACAGACGTGCCTTCCTTAATAGATGTGGATGAATCCACGGACACTGCAAAAGTCTGCACAGGAGAGACAAATTTCAATGAGGTTGCAGGGAATGGGAAAATGTCTTTAAAGTGAGACTTCAGGGACCCCATGCAAAGAAGCAGGAAAGCATTGCCAAGGTTCTGTGGTAGCAACTGCTGATCATGATTATTCGTTTTGTGTGAGGAAAGCAAACTCCTGCTCTCTGGGACTTAGAAACAAACATATTTTTTGTAGTAGTAGAATGCACGCTGGTATAACACTTGCTGCATATATTAACCTATGAGACTAAACATTTCTAGTATTTTGAAGGGAAAGAATTAAATGTCTACTTCATGGGAGGTGTAGCATAAAAATCGATAGGTTTGAGGAAGTTTTCTCTTGTTATTTCTTTGAAAATAACACATCTTGTAGGTGAGAATATATGGTATAGATGGTAATTGCTTTTTTGCTGGAGCCACATTTTCATCCTCCTCTCTTTCTCCTCCAATATTAATTATCAGGCCTAAAAATAGTCCATTGTGGGATCTGTGTGCCTCCGGGAGGCTCCTACGCAAATCTGACATCTGTGCAGAAGGCTCCACTGAGATGTGTGTTTCTGTGAAGCGGTCTCGTGTTTGTGAATTCAGTAAACACTTGCATAGTGAATGCTGAAGTGTCTGTCTCTCACAATGGCTATGAGTGGCAGCCTGTGAGAACAGTGTCTTTCTGAGCAGACATGACTCACAGCGCCTGGAGGGAATAGAGAATGCATGGAATATTTATGATTAACAGCATTAATGAAGATAGAGAAATATTGATACAGTAACATAGCACAGTGTAACTATTGTTTGCAACCAAAATGCCATGGTCTTTTGTAGTTTCTTGTTTGGCTTATACCTATAAACAGGTGTTCATCCCCTGTACCTCATTTGGAGAAAAAGCATATGAGAAAACTTAAAAAAAAAAAAAAGGAAAAAAACAGAAAAAATAGTGAGTCGTGTGCATTCACAGTCAGTTAAGGTGTAGCTAGAAGGATACTAGAAAAATCTTCATGAACAAATACATGCCTTCTGGAATTAGAGACTCATGGCTTTGTAGTATGCCTCTTCCTAAAAAGACAACAATCACCCTTGCTCAAGTTATTTCCTCCTTGGTAAGATTTCATTTTGTCAGATATTCTTAGTTCATCTTTCTGGAATGAATGGTACTTTGAAGAGAGGTGAGCTGAAATAAAGGAGGGAAGGATAACTTTTGTAGCATGAAAATGGCAGTCATTTTTCCTAATCAGGACATATGTCTTGACAAATGAATATATTGCCGGGGAAGGTAAGATTGATTACTTAAAATTGGGATGTTCCTGAAAATCTGAGGTGTATGGTCACATTTTGGGGGTCTTGTTAAGAAGTCTTAGGTGAAGTCTCCAGGTGGGAGCTCTATGTATCAGGGTGCATATGAGAGCTGCCCAGAGCATGTTGGGAGGCAGATTAGATCCAGGAGGAGGTAAAGGTGCAGGAAAAAGAGGCAGAAGCAGAGCAGAAGGAACTATTTCATAATCCGGTTCACAGGGGGATTGATAATACACAGTTGTACATGCTACAGAATACTTTGTTTTAACTTTCAATCTCAAATGGTCATTTTACCATCAGTCTCTTCAATCAACTTTTCAGATATTGGTTAATTCCCTCATATTCCTTTAATGTGTGTGTACATTACATGCAATGATATATAATGTACAATATGTATATATATATTACATACAACTGAAAATCAAATTTCATTAAAGTTAACTATTTGATCCAGCAGACATTTTCTAAGTACCTATTAGATGTAAACATGACAGGTCCCTGGGAATTGTAGAATATGATATGCATTTAAATGTTGAGTCATTTCCCTATTGTAGGGAACAATAATTCAGGTATTTATCTACTCATTATTACTTATTTAATGGAATATGATTCTAGGCCCACATTGTTTTCTTGCTGTCATACATCACGTATCAGGGTTGCTGGCTCTTCTGTTCAGTTACTGTGCATAAGAGTTGGAAATGCACTTTATTTTTAGCCTAAGGAAGACATAATTTGGAAGTTAAATTTGTTGCAATAAAAAAATTCTTACAGTTCACCCCATACCAAATAAACTACAGCAGCTCATCATCTTGGGTAATGAGAGAGGAAAGTCCACATGGAGCAGCTGGCAAGACTTGCTTTGGCCTTTGGTCCTTCCACATATATGCATGTGTGAATACTGCTCCAGGAATGTTATCTGAGTTGTCATTTCCACAGTCTTCAGGTTTGTAAATATCTCAAGTTGGAAACGTAAAGACATCCACTCCATTAGTGTCTTCACTGATCTCTGGATCAATTTTGGTCAGAAACCTTTATTGCTTAGAACAGAGAATCCTTAGACTTTTTGTCTGGCTCTCTAGGTTTTCGAAGTGTTGTTGTGGGACACCAGGGATTGGTCAGGGTACCTGGGAGGCTGCAGCAGTAACGTGGGGTGGAACTGTCCAGGGACAGCCCCCAAAACTGAGCTGGTGGAGCCCAGACCCTACACTCACTCCATCCCTGAATTTACCTTTGACTTAACGTGTTCTGTATGAGATTTCATTTGAAAATAAGAAGTGATTATTCAGTTTTATTAGTTTGGAAACCATTGATTGAGATTTTCCATAAATATATCTGAAAATAAGCTAAATGTTCACCCAAAGGGGAAGGTTTGAATAGGTAATAACAGTAATATTATGGATATTATGTAGCAGATAAAAAGGATATGATAGATGAATATCTATCATGTATTCATTTGTATATATTATATAGATATGAATTATTATTGTATATATTATATAGATATGAATATCTATTATGTAGATATATGAATATCTATTACATAGATATTCATTTATATCACCTGTTATATACGGTGAGGTAGTAATAGTGTTAAATTTTAAAAAACGACAAGTTGCAAAACAATACTTATCGAATGATCCCACTTGTGTAAAAATACATAAAAATCAAGACTGTGGGCTCCTTTAAATACAACTAGGTGTGGACATTTGGTGGCTTCTTCAAGTTAACATTTTGTCAATGAAATAAGTGGGATCCACCAAAGTCTGGAAAAGTGAAATGTGAGCCTGTCACTTCCTCTCTCTCTCTCTCTCTCTTTCCCTTTTTTGTCTTGGGTCAAAGTCCATTGGTTTGTGCTTGGCTCAGGTTTTTATCTGCTCACCGACAATAAAATTGGTCACAGAATTAGCAAAGTCTCCTCACTTAAACTTTGGTTCTGAGTGAAAGGAGAGAGAACAACTTCCCAAATACAAACCAAGTTAAATTGAAGAAAATCTTTTAAAAGGTTGGCTTTAGTAGAAAAAAGATTCATAAACTAGAAAATGCACACATGTTGACCAAACTATGGGAGAAGGAATATTAAATGACTCAAATTTCAATTTATAAAGGACGATCAATCAGGGAGTTATTTGTATTAAATTCAGTGGCAGACGGTTCTCAGTGCACTTCTCTCCATGGCCTCTCTAAGAAACAAATTATAGTGTAAATGTATTTTTTGGCACACCAAACATTATGTACCAACTTATTCTTGATTAATATTAGAATGTGTTGATGAAATTTCCTAAGCACTGCTTAGAGCTAAAATGAGAGGGAATTTTTTTTTTCTTAAATAAAATGTGTTGATACTTGTTTTCATGGTGACTATTAGTTATATATTCAATTTCATGTTCATAGAAATAGTGTGCTGGGAAGTTATTTTAATAGTCAGAAATATTGAGCTTCTACATGCCTCCCTTGCCTCAGCTTTTTAAAAAAAAAATTTATTCTATTTCAACAAATTCATTGAGACCTACTATGTTCTGGATAGCACTCAAGGATTAGAATGCAGGGATAATTTTTGAAAAGCTGTTCCACGCATCAAGAAATCGATTGGCTAGTAGGTAGAATAAACACACACTAAAAATGACAGTAAAAAGTGATAAGTATCATAAAAAGAGGTTGGCACCAGTGATATGGGGGGAGAAGTGAGCTAGCCTGTGTATTCATTCCACATGGGCAGAGAAGATGATAGGATCTTCTCCACTCCTGGATCTCCAAGCATCTGGCACAATTCCTGATACCTGGTATATGTTTAAGGACTCCTTATTGAATAAGAGAATGGGAAAAATCATGAATGAATGCGATTTACGGGAGCAAGCTTCATGGAGGATAGGACCTTTAAGCTTGGTCTGGAAAAAAATAAGAGAAGTAAGGAAAGTGGTAAAAAAACAAGAAGATATTCCAGGTAAAAATTTGAGTATACTATTAAAACAAGCAAACAAAACCTCATGGCAAATGAATGGAATAAAAGAAATGTTGCAACATTAAAATGTATATACTTAACATGCTAAATAAAACACACATGTGACTATATATAAAGTATATTTGTGTTATATTTGTTTTATCCAATTATGTTGTATCTTATATATACAAACTCAAAAATTCTGCAGCTGTGAAGACATCCTTTCTGTGTGATTCACTGTGGCCAGGCTCTACTTCATATACATTAGCTTCTTACAGCATTTCCCTTCTCTGTTGTTACAATGTTCTATGTAAACCTCACACTTTGCAGCCCTCATTCTTTTTTTTTTTTTTTAAAGATTTAATTTATTTATTTGACAGAGAGAGAGAGATCACAAGAAGGCAGAGAGAAAGGGGGAAGCAGGCTCCCTACTGAGCAGAGAGCCTGATGCTGGGCTTGATCCTAGGACCCTGAGACCATGACCTGAGCTGAAGGCAGAGGCTTAACCCACTGAGCCACCCAGGCGTCCCTCAGCCTTCATTCTTAATTATTTATTTTAAAAGTGTCAAAATTAACCACAAAACCCCTTAGGAGCTCAAAGCCCTGATTGGAATGTGATCTTTTCTTCTCTTTGTCTTGGTTCTGATAAAGTTTGGGGCTATTCTGAAGCTTGTTAGCAGGAAGAAACCAAGCATATGAGGCCAGTAGGAGCCCTGGAATCATCCTGGGGCAAACAGAGGTATGTGAGCCATATGTTGAAAGCCCTTCCAGATAGGTTAAATATAGTCTCTTTTAAGTACCTTGATGTCATCCTTTTTTTACTTCAGCTTTATTCATATTCAACAATAAAAAAGTGCCTCTGTTATTAAATATCTTTGCATATGGCATGTTATGAAAAGAAATCGTAATAAGAAGTCTAAATCAAGCTGTTTGAAAGTGAGGGTGGCTGGGGAAAAGTTACTAGAAGAATAGAAGGAATAACAGGTTAGACTTCACAGACTAAATGGCATATCGGTTCTTTCTTTGATTTTATATATTATCAAACACTTTGAGTAGACATTGCTTGTGTTCTATATTTAGCCAAAAGGATGGCGCTGCCATAAATGCTAAATGCTGTCTACATAGGTTCTGTATCAGAGAGAAGGAGCAGAGGTGGCGTGGAGGGGAGGGCGCGTGATGTAGCTACTGAAGTTCAAGCCATTCGAGGGGGTGTACCCGAGACATCTGTGTGAGCAGAAGTGCCAGCTGTGGCTCTGCTACCTGGGTGGAGGGAGGGCAGCTTGCTGTTCCTCTGAAGCAATCTATTCCATTTACAGCACAGCTATTTTAATGGGAAGCCAATTCCTGTGGGTTCATTTTGTTACACTTCTCATGCCAAATGCCATTTCCACAGAGTTTGGGGAAGATGGGTATGGTGCTTATGACTCCGGAGTAAAGGAAAGAGTTTCCCCTAGACTTAGGAGCCCTGTTCAGTGTGGGTGACACATCTGCTAATCACAGATGCAAGACAACTTCTTCCTCACCTCCTGGATATGTAGTCAAATGACCTGACTCACATATCTCACCAACACATACAGCTTTGACCCTTAGAGGTGTTTACTCCGCCCCTTGAAGACAGCAGGAGCAGATGGGTATGTGCAGTCACTCGGCTTCCTTGTCATTTTGTCTCTTTCAGGTTGCTTTCTTACTGTTATGAGATGGCTTGCTGTCCTAGACTAGCTTTTATTTAAGAATAAACCAGCAGAATTTGAACCGGTGGTATTTGTTAAAGAAGAAACAGAAGGAAGGGAGAGACACAAAGAAAGAAAGGCAAAGAGAGGCAGACATACATCTATTCAAAACTACCTAGTCTTCTAGGCATTTTTGCAAATGACACTTTGTCCAAGCATCATCATCATCATCATCATCATCATGCCCAGAAGTTACTGATTACTTAACTATGTGTTAGGCACTGTGATAAGCACTTTTAATTATTTTCTCATTTAATCTGCATGAAAACTGTGGGCAGGATATTATTATGCTGATGTTACATATATGTAAATAGAGTCTTTGGGAGGTTAAATCACCTGCTCCATTGTCACGCAGCCAACTGATTGAGTCAGGACTATATCCAGGTTTAAATGATTCCAAAGCCACTTCTCTTAATTATAACACTGTACCACCTACTTATTGAAATTCTAACCAAAAACAGTGGAGGGCAAATATCTGTAAGGAAAAGCTAAATTTGATTCTCAGCCAAATCGATCCAACCTTTGTTATTCCCTGGGAGAAACAACACAAACACAGGGTAAGCATAGCCCAAGAACGCAAGCCAGTGCCAATATTCCATGGCTGATTCCTCTAGTCTGTCCTATTGATGCTCAGAGCCTTAACAGCCTAAGTGCTAGTGCTGATTTCTTCCAAGACCTTTAAATATCATGGAAGAAAATTTCAATTTTATTCTGGATGCACAGGTCCTAATTCTATGGGGTTCAGAGAATTCTGTGGAGTCCATGCAATAAGCTCATACCCCATCTCCCCCAAATGCCTTTTCCTTTTAAATGCTGTAGTTGCTTGTCTGTAGGCAACTCCCAGAGCTAAAATGGGTTTCAGAGTCTTCAGAGTTTTCATTAATGGAAACCTGCAATTCAACAAAAAAAGAAAAAAAGAGAGAGAGAGAGAAGTAAAAGTGTTGTGATATAGACAGGTGTTAGAGAGAACCATCTGCTTGTTAATAACTTGCCCACAGATTTTCATGTAACAGGATGGGGACACATTTATTATGTGTAGCTGGGCCCCATTCCATTTCACTATCATTTTTGTAGAAATATTATTCCTTGCACAACGTGCTATATTTTTTAATTTACTTTTTAAAATCCTCCTCTCCCTGGATCATGTTCTCAATATGCTTTTCTCCTTCCTCCCCCACCTCCTCCTCCTGTTTCCTGATGCAGTCTTCTTTTCCAACCCTCTTTCAAACCACAGCACAGGCTGCAAATAGAATCCATTACCAACAACAGTCCTTTGGTTTGCTAAGAAATGAAACTCTGATTATATATATTGAAAATGGTATTTTCTAATGCCGGCCAAAATTTATCCCAATGATTTCAAGTAAATTTTTTTCAATTTTGATTTCATTTTCTGTTATGCATACATGTCTTGAGATAGATATAATAGCTGCTATAAACTAGGGGTTGGGAAATCTGAGAGATAAGAACATCACATGTGGTCCTGCCAGTGCCGTTAACTAGCAGTGTGGACTTAGGTTTAACTGTAGAATGAGTGCGTTGGACTAGATTGATTGATTCATTCATTCATTTATTCAGCAAATATTTATGTTCAGCTTCCCAAGAGCCATGCACTGTGCTAGGTAGTGGGTGATAAAAGTAAAAGTTATGGGACCTGTTTTTGTAGGATAACTCTCAGGAGGGAAGAAGCAGACGATTGCGAGAGTGATGTATTAATTGTAGTGATTGACATTCATACAAAGGTCACATGATGTATTAATTGTAGTGATTGACATTCATACAAAGGTCACATTGTTCGTATGTGGAATAGTTCAAAAATTCATAGAGCTATTTTTTTGTGTTAAGTTTTTTTTTTTAAGACTTTATTTATTTGAGAGAAAGAGAGAGAGGTGGGGGAGAGCACAAAGAGAGAAGAAGGCCCCCCACTGAACAGTAAGCCTGATGTGGGGCTCCATCTGGGGACCCTGAGATCATGACCTGAGCTGCAGACAGACTTTTAATCAACTGAGCCATCCAGGCACCTGAGATTTATTTTATGAGGTTTGTGTAGGGCAGCAGAACCAGTCATTGGTGTCTTTGAGATGACATGGTGACGGATAGTAATAAGGACAATTCTTTTTATGATCCCCGTCACTTGATTAAATACAATACCCTCTTGGAAGATATGTAGATATGCTTCTGAAATGAGTGTTAGTTCATGATGCTCAGACTGTGCATTCTTTTCTTCAGAGTCAATCAGCTTAGACTTTTACAACTTTTCTGAACTTGGTGATATAACTTGACATTCACCCAGAATTAACAGAATCTCTCAAGTCAAATCAGCCCATCCCTTTGGAAGTTTACATTATTTTTTCCTGGTCTTGGCTAGGTGGTATCTCATGTTCATTAGCTTTCCTGAAAGAAGTAGGATACTCATGATTTGACAAAGACATTTTTTGAATAGGAAATTTATGGATATGAAAATTCTTATGAAGGTATCTTATGAAATGTTAACTTTTTAAATTTTGAAAACATATCTTAATATATTTTTAAAAATACAAGTATCATTATCCAATCATCTCATTACCCTATTACAACTATTGCTGTTTGCTATGATCTCTTCCACCTTTCCTCTTATGCATATATTTCTTAAGAAGTATAGTAATTACCAGTATCATAGGACAGGTGTAATATCCCCATATCTGTGCCAAGAGGGGATGGTATTACCAAAAATCTTCTGACTAAATCAGTGTGAAAAATGTTATCTCAATATATTAATTAACTTTCATGTATTTGAGCCCTCATGATTTATGCATTGCCTCTTTTAATACACTTTTTGTGTCAAAGGTAAAAAAATATATATATTAAATTTTAGCAGCGTATGCATTTGCTCATATCACCATCTGGATAGCCAGCAGCTGTGTGGACTTACTGGTTGGAGACTCTAGAATCATGGTTAGGATCCAGGTTGGGGACATCTATCCTTGCTCTCCTGCTTACTACTTGTGTAGCATTAGTAAAGTTCATTAATCTCTCTAAGCTTGCAGAAGTGGAGTGACATACAACCTTCTTCATTACTGTTATGAGAAAATTAGATGAGACAATGTATTTATACACTTGGCACAGTGTTTAGCACTGGCAAATCCTCTTACAATGTTAACTATTGTTATCGTCTTTTTTTCCCTCCTAATCTAATAAAGCTTTCTTTCTCCTAGAATTGATTTTGCATGGTTCCAGGCAAGCAGTGTTAGTGAATCAATTATTTATTTGAATAGTTAAATAATTAATTCATTCTTTGTTCAACTAATCCTAAGAGTCATCTCGACTCTCTTCTCCCAGTCCCAAACCCCAACACCAGATCAAGTTGTTGGCCCTGAGCCTATACCTCTAAACTTTATCTCAAATTCTACCACCTGTCACCCAGGTCCATCTCTCCCTTGACCAATCCAAACAGTCTCCAGTCTGTCCTCTGGTTCTCTACAGGTTTCCTTGCCTGGACTCAATACTCCATCCCTTGCCCAGCAAGCAGCTTTCTTTAAGTATAAACCAGACAGGATCACTTGGCAGAATAAAGCCTTGAATATGGTCTTACTGCTCCTGAAATGAAATGCCACGTCCCTGCTACTGTCTCTAAGCTACTGACTGATCTGCTCCTGCTGTTCTACCACTTTGTTTCTGACTGCTCTCCTCCACCATTCTTCTCACCAGCCAGGCTGATATTCTCACCGGTCCTTAAACCCACCAAGCTCTTTCCCTCAGCAGGGCTGTTGAAATTGCTCTTCACCCTTCCTGGAATTAACTTCTCCCAGACCTTACGGGTTTTACCTAATGCCACTTTAACCTAGAGACCCTTCCCTGACTCTCCCAGCTAGCCTTCAGATAAATCATGCTCTCTTAGACTCTTTTACTTTCTGGGCGCCTGGGTGGCTCAGTGGGTTAAGCCGCTGCCTTCAGCTCAGGTCATGATCTCAGAGTCCTGGGATCGAGTCCCGCATCGGGCTCTCTGCTCGGCAGGGAGCCTGCCTCCCTCTCTCTCTCTCTGCCTGCCTCTCCATCTACTTGTGATTTCTCTCTGTCAAATAAATAAATAAAATCTTTAAAAAAAAAAAAAACACAAGACTCTTTTACTTTCTTAATTGCTCTGTAACTATCTAAAATTATTGTTGTTTTTATGTATTTATTCATGTGCTCCCTGTCCATCTCCCATTCTCCAGAAAACAAAACAAAACAAAACAAAAAACACAAACATGAACAGGTTATCTCCTCAAAGAGAAACACTATGTTCTGTTTATTGCAGTATGCCCAGCACCTACAAGAGAACAGGTGATTAATAACAATTAGATAAATAAATGAGCACATATTTTGTATGCCTACTATATGTCAGGCACATCAGAATTACTAGCTCTTGGGCCAAGTGGCCTGTCATTAATGATGTTTGATTTGGGTCTTTTGTCCTTTCTGGACAACTCCTTTGTTTTGAGGACCACACAATGAATGTAGGCTGTTGTGTGGCACAGAGGAAGCTCTGGTCTAGAAATCCAGGCTGTATCTAGAAAGTTTCATTAAAGCACATCATGGGGATCATGGGGTAGGGTCCCAAGATGTCCAGCCAGCCATGCACGGCCCTTGCTATCAGGATGCTCAGGAAGTTTAGGATTCATTGACTCTCCAACTGAGAGAAAACTACAGTTTCTATATATCAGGTAGCTCAGAGCCTCTGCATGGCCTGAGCCTGGCCCATAAAAAGTGTTCCAACAGGGTAGACCCCTCAACCCTCTGTTGTGTCTCTCATACACAAAGGGTAACTCAGATCCCTTTACTTCTCTGTATTCTCTCCCAAAGCCAGCCAGACCTATGGCTCATCCTGGGCTGTTTTTGTTTTGTTTATTTTTTCTTTTTATTTTCCCTCCCTCTGGGTTCTTGCCTGCTGCTTCCCCTCCCCCAGTCCCCACTGTGCAGCAATGCACTGATCCAGGTGGCTTTCCAGCTCTCATGATGCCTCCACACGTGTGTGCTAATGTGCCCAAAGAAAATGCACGTTATTAAAAGCAGCTTATGGCTCCTGCCGCATTTGGAACATATCCCTTATGTAGACAAAGCACAGAGCGAGGCTTTGCTCTTACTTTAGCTTGATGAGTTGATATTGGTCCTTGTATAGCTTTCTATTTGGGAACAACTCTGTTTATAGAACACACATTTTCTGTATTTCTACTCTCTCATTTTTTACTATTAAGGATACTTGCCTAGAAACAGAATCTGTATTTTTTCTTCAAGTGTTCATCTCCTCTGACTGCCTGTTCCCCACCTGAGTATATCACATTTGATTGCTATGCCACAGAGTTCTGCACAGCTTTATCCCGCACTATATAATATCAATCTGTTTGCCCATCTATCTTTTTTTCTATCTTTATACACACATGATCACATAAATGTCTCTGGTGAAATGTATGTGTGCTAACATAACTTGGAAATGGAGGAGCGATATTCCCTTTTATTTTCCTGATAATACAGAAGATAACATCTCCCAGTTATTGTAGCACCTTATATATTTGAAGTAATTAATCCCCACTGATACCCATAGAGACATGATCCTCACTGTTCCCATTTTAAAGATGCACTAACTGTTTGAGGAGGTGTGGAAATCCCTCAGCACAGTGGGAAATTAAAATTCAGAGTGGCAAACTCCCTAATCCTGTGATTAGATCATCAGACCGCGATGCGATGCATTAAACCTCTTTTAGAACTTGAAGATCAGGTGCTTAATATTGCTAAAGGAAATTGATGGAAAGGTCAAACATAAAAGGTACAAAGTGCAGGTCCTCTTCTACTCTACAAGTAATGAGGCAGATTTTTCAGTGTTTAATTTAAGAACCACTCGGTATATGAAATACATTTCTCAAAAAGGAGAAAGAATGATTTCGTGTCTGGACTCCTACACTTTGGGATTAAGAGAATTACCTGCCTGAAGGACCTGGATCTCTATGAAACACCTGTCCTGTTACCACTCCTCCCCACTTCCCAAATACACCCCTTTGAGTCACTGTGGAAATGATTATGGAACCAACAACAGGAGATTGTATAACCCCAGATCAGGGATAACTGGCAGGAAGAGATGGATTCCTACTGAACAACAATCTTGCTTTGTGCAAATCTGAATAGGAGAGAAGAGGGAAGGGAGGAGAAATGCAGGCAATCTCTGATCTAAGGGAAATTGGTTTTAAATAGGTTGTTTTTTAAGGGTTTCTGGGAGATATTGGTTCTTTCAGAGAATTACGGAAAGCATTGAGATAATTACCTTAGCCTTATAAACTTAAAAAAAGAATTTTTTTTAAGTGTGTTTAGTGTTCAGCAAGCTGTCAGATGAATTACCAAGGAAACCAGAGTGGAGGGAAGGACACCCCACCAGCAGATCATACAAAGAGTATGCTGTCTTGGTCAGTGACCACACCCTGGCCCTGGCCAGCAGTCAGCTGCTCTATTGTCTGCACTGGGACCGCATGTGCAGGGGAAGCAGCAGACACACAGCTGCCATCTGGCTAATTCATGTAGAGGCGTGCTTAAGAGCAGAACTTTGCAAGCAGGAGAAACCAGGTTCCATCTCAGTGCTGTCAGCTTCCTGGGCTGTTTTTCTTCAACTGTAAAATATGAATTTCAGCTATCTCATGGGATCGCCGTTGAGTTGAAATGAGACAAGCCATGTAAAGCATTTTTCTCATTGTCTGGGAAGTTAGGGGTACTGACAGATGATGATTGCTGTGATTCTTGTTATGGTTATTACCAAAATAAAAACAATAGAAGGTTAAGCAGTCTGCCTTACATGAGAGTGTTCACTCCTCTCCCTTGCCTCCCTGCTGTATGGTGTGGACATTGTCTGGAGAGAGGCTCTTTTGCTTTAGCCTTAGGAATATCCACTCACCCATTCATTCATTCACCTATGTCCATTTAATTCTGAGAAATATTTGGAGTAGCTTAGAGAAAGAAAGTCAATCAGAAACTTTTTAAAAAGATGAATAGATTTGGGTCAAGAAAAAATAAAAGTTTGAACAACAACCTGTTTTTTTAATATCTTTTCCATTGTAGCAAATACTGGAATCTGAAATTTCTCACTCGTTCATTCCCTACTACTCGTGCACTTGTTTATTTCTTCCAGAACAGAACACAGTTAATTAGCCAATATCTAGCCCAGTGTTGATCACAAAATTAATAATAAAAAAATATTTGTTGGATTCAAAAATAATAGAGAAGTTCCCAGTGTTGATCACAAAATTAATAATAAAAAAATATTTTTTGGATTCAAAAATAATAGAGAAGTTCAGCTGGCCACTTTTTTTTTTTTTAAGATTTTATTTGTTTATTTGATAGAGAGAGATCACAAGTAGGCAGAGAGGCAGGCAGAGAGAGAGGAAGGGAAGCAAGCTCCCCACCAAGCAGAGAGCTCGATGTGGGGCTCGATCCCAGGACTCTGGGATCATGACCTGAGCTGAAGGCAGAGGCTTTAACCCACTGAGCCACCCAGGTGCCCCAGCTGGCCACTTTTTTATACATCTCCGTGCAAACTGAGGGCCAATACAAATCTGTTCTTTATTGAAGTGCTTTTGGGGTGGGGATACAAAGTGTAGAGGAGATTTGGAGCTTAGAGTACAAAACAGTAGGTTCTGTGCATTCTGGTCTGGATGGTTTTAAAACCTAGAAGGCCCAGGAAAGTGTATGGATTGCATACACTTTAGACTATATTTTATTACCTAATTTTGATAGCTCTTAGGGGTCATATTCACTGTCAGGGTCTACAGATGTACTTCATTGTGGACAAAAGGCATATCAAGTTAGGTTGTGCTAACAAACAGCTCCTAAATTTTAGTGGCTTAACATAATGAACATTTATGCCTCAGCTCTGCATTGCAGTTATTCAGGGACCTGGGTGATTATCTTAGATTCTGCTGCTTGGAAATAGAATTTGAGAGGGGGTTGCATGCAGAGGGTTAATTGGGGAATATTTTTGGGAGATACATCAATAAAGTTGTGAAGACAGAATTGGGCAGGAAGAGAGCTGATCTACGCTTTTGCTGCCAGTGAGGCCACAGTCAATCTGTGGTAAGAACTTCGTTTTGCTGAATCAGCTAGCTATTGCCCATGGGCTCTCTCTTGAGTGGACCAGTCTTAGGTCCAGCAGGCCACATCTGATGGCATTTCCCAGTGAGGGACTCAGGTCTGAGCTGCCCTCCAGCGAGCTCCCCCAGTAGGTACTCCTAGTAGTTAAGTGAGAGGTGCATCAGCCTTAAAGAAGGGAATGGGGCAGAATAAGAGGACCCACCCTTGTGCTGTAATTATCTACTCGCTTCTTAGAATAATATCATACACCAGGGATAGCTATTGCAGGTTTTTGGTGGCTTTTGATTCCTGGGTAAAAGGGATGGACTTGAACTGGCACTGCTCTAGTAATATGAGGTTGTAATTGATACCCATTATTCCCCTCCGCCAACACTCATTTAGATTCTTCCCATTTCAGCCAACACAACTTCTGGTTCAGACACTCGGATTTGTAGGATGACCTGGAACCTCAAGAAAGGGTCCAAACCCTGGTGTCTATAACCTTCTTAGGCTGTGGTTGCTGTCGGGCCCATCTACCATTAAAATAGGACATAAAGCTCTAAGAGATGTCCCAGTGGACCACTGAACCCCAAACATAGTCTTATTTTATCTTCCTCTGGGGTAAAAGCAGCCCTACGAATCATGGTGATCAGAATCAATTCCCATCAATATGGTTACTTCTATTCTTATTTACTGATCTCCTGGCATGAAGATCCATGACATGATCTGGTGGAAACCATAGTGGAACTCTTGCATTCTCAGATGGAAGCACTCTGCCTCCAAGAATAAGGACCTGTACACCTCTATACACCAAAAGTTATAACAATGGGAAGAACTGGTTTTTCAAGTGGCTCACTGGGTAAGCAGGGTCACTCTTACTTCTACTCCTTGGTTTCTGTACCCATGTATTCCATCTTTTGATAAACCAACCACATACAATAATATTCTTATAATATTACAAGAGTATGATCACCAAGTTGATACTTAAGTTGCAATTTTAAGAAGTCATCCACAATTCTGTTAGATGGAGAGCTTCAGTAAAGTGTGTGATGGAATGATAGGATTCCCACAATCCTACGCCCATGGCTGTACTACCTTTGTCATAAAGTGAGTACTCTGGCTCAAAACAGCATTGTTCAGGGTCCCCAACAGTGGATCAAATATTTGGATTCATCCATGAACCATGGCAATCCTTTGTCTTCCTCCTGTAGCTTGTCACCTTCTCAGAACCATTGGTGTGAGCTAAGGGACAGACACAATTGCAAAAGTGATGACTCTGAGCCACCTGACTGTAGGTGTGATCTGGCCTGTCTTACGATGGATTGTTGTTAGACCACCCAACCTTATGACTTGGTGTGTCTACAGAACTCAGATCCTAATGGACAGCTCTGAAAACATGGCCTTTGTTGTCCTATGGGCAGATGGTCTGTCTCTTTCAGGGCCAAACAGCATTCATGAAAGTTGCTTTGTGAATGGTGTATAATTTTATGTTAGAGATGGCATGGTCTTTTCCAAAACTCTAAATGTCTTTGTGGTGATTCTCCTATTGGGGCTTGCCATAAGCTTCACATTGTCATTCCTCATGTTAGATAACTCCAGTACCATAGGACCCTTTGGTCTCTTTGTGCATGCACTATAGCCTGAACTTGTCACAGAACTCCCTTCTATTCTGGGCCTCAGCCAAAGCTGGCAGCGTTCCATGTCACTCAGTAAATGAATCAGATCAGTATGACGAAGTGCCAAATATACTGCTTCCGGAACCTACAGAGGGCTCCCAACCCTTGTGCTTCTTTTCTGGTGGTAAGAAGTACGAAATGCAATAATTCGTCACTTACGTTTTAGAGGTTTTCCAGCATGTCCCAGACTACCAAGTTTTTTTAAAAAATTCAGCAATGTGGTAAACCTCCAATTATTTGCAGGGCTTATTTCTTCTTTGTGGAGAAAATGCATCTTACCAGGATCTCCAAAACACTTGCCACTCCTTGAACATGTTGTGAATGATTTAGTGGATGGGAATGTGATACTCTACACTATGTCCAGGCAGTCCAAGACCCTTCCGAATATGTCAGGGGCTTATCATAGACCAGGGGAAATCCATACATGCATACTGTTGCTTACCCACAAAAATACAAAATGTTCCAATTCTCCTTTCTATAGGAAAGGAAAATAATGAATTCACTAGATCACTGGCCTCACACTAAGCCCCACAGTCTGTTTTAATCTGCTGTAGCAAAGATACCATATCTGGCATAGCAGCTGGGATGGAGATTACTACTTGGTTAATTTTGTGGGCTGTCCACTGTAATCTGCTGTGATCCATCTGACTCTTGTAAAGGAAAGTCTCCTGGAGTATATGGGGATGTGACAGGAAACATTCATATATTCTTTAATCTCTGAAATTGAGTCCTCTTGTTAGTACCTAGGATGCAGCTCTGTTTTCTACCTCCTATTTTGAATGGAATTGGCAGGGATGGGCAGGGATGGAGATTATAACGTGGACTATTCTATGGCAGCTCTTAATAGGTTAAAGAACCAAAGCAAGGATTCTACCAGACACCAGTTGTTCATCCTATTACACACTTGGGCCTGGATGCAGTGCAACTACTCAGCTGGACATAGGATAAGGAGGCCATTTGTCCTCCCTAAACTTCCATTCTAGGAGGCAGGCCCAATGGTGATTTGGATCCTGAGTATCCTTGTTGATTCAGACCCTATGTCCAACAATTCACTTTTCTCCAAATGCTTTGATGTCTGAACAAATGGTTCTAAGTCCCTTTAGGAAGGACAGAGGGAATAACCACTGAGTATACTTACCAACACATTGCAGGGTTCTTTCTCATGGAAAACCAGATCTCTTTCCTTCAGTGGGTTATGAGTCTGAAAACCATTTAAGTTCCACAATCTGGGTAAAAGATAGTGATTTTTTTTTATCATGGTAACCGTCTTGAGACTCCTGATCATCTGTACTTCATTTCTTTAATTGCACAAACTAAGCAAAGACATCTTTACTTGTGCCTCTAGAAACATCATGTTTTAGCCCACATCTCCATAGCTCTTGGAAAATTGGGCCCCCTCCCCCTTGTTGCCACTTAAATCTTGTCACTTATTGTGATAACTGCTCCCATTTGTCTTTGTTTGTTTGTTTGTTTATTTCAGAGAAAGAGAGAGAGAGAGAGAGAGCACAAGCAGGGGAAGTAGCAGAGGGAGAGGAAAAAGCAGATTCCCCACTGAACAGGGAGCTTAACAGGGGGTTTGATCCCAGGATCCTGGAGTCATGACCTGAGCTAGAGGCAGACGCTTTAACTGACTGCGCCCCTCCCATTTGTCTTTTGACAATCATTCGCTGTTGCCTGGCTTTATTCGCTGTTGCCTGGCTTCTTTTATTTGGGCGTCCTATCATCTCTCCATCACTATTTTGAGATCTGATCTTCACTGTTATCCAATGAGGCCAGTTCTGTAACCATATTTCATGCAGTTATCCCTGGTCTACAGAGAGCAACATAGGCACATAAACAGAAGTCAGCTACATATATTAATGGATTACTATTCTTTAGAGAATTGAAACCATATTTTATTTTTTTAAAGTGTTGATGTACTTCCCCTTTGAATTTATTTAAAAGAAAGAAAGAAAGAAAGAAAGAAAGAAAGAGATAAGTGCCAATGAAGAAACAGTTGACCTTCAAGTAAATGTATTAGTTCTTAAATTATCCCTCTACTGTTAAGGAGATATGATTATGAAAATCATTAAGAAGTTGAACTTCATTGTATCTAAGTTTATTTCTTTCCACTTCTTGTTCAAGGGGTCAAAGCCTACATTGGGCTCCCTGCTCAGTGGGGAGCCTGCTTCTCCCTCTTGCTCTGTCCCTTTCCTGCTGGTGTGCACGTGCTCTCTCTCTCTCAATAAATAAATTAAATCATAAAAAAAGAAAAATGTTTTATATTTAGGCCATATCAATTGACTCCTTCCAATGAAGATGAGGATACTATCATATTTTCCATCTTCCCCCTGGCCACCACTTGATATCTGTTAATTATGTTTATATGTTCAGCAATATATACACTTATTTGTTTTGTAGCCATGATTTCCCATAGTTATATGAAGTAGCCATATCTTAACATTCTGTTTTTTATCATGTCTTCTCCATTGCTGAGCTATTCATTTTGATTTATGAATTAATTCACTGAATTTTATTAACATGTAAGGATCTTCCCTGCACATGAGCATTCGTGAATCCTATATTCCCTAGGTTTTTTCCTGTCTAAAAATGCTTCTATGATAGTTTATAGGTGAATCACAAGAACCAGGCTAATTATAATAATTTGGGGTCAAATATACTTTCTTTTAAAACTGTAAAGACATTCCCCACTGTCTTTTGCATTGACTACTGCTATGGAAGAAGTCTGAAGTCAGTTTAGGTATTTCCCTTTTGTAGGCAATTTGTTTTGCTGCCTTAGTGACTAAGGGCTGAGGGCCTTTTTATTTTCCCTTTTTCTTTTTTAAAGATCTAATTTATTTATTTGAGGGAGAGAAAGAGAGACAGAGAGAGCACACAAGAGCATGAGTGTGGAGCAGGGGCAGAGAGACAGGCAGATTCCCCGCTGAGCCATGAGCCAAAGGCAAGGCTAGATCCCAGGACTGAGATCATGGCCTGAGCCAAAGCCAGACAGTTAACTGGCTGAGCCACCTAGGTGCCCCTAAACAATTACTTTCCTATCTTTAAATTTCACTGGCTTAAGTGAGAAGTATGTCTCAGTATTGACTACTCCATATTAAAATTTTCTGGAACCCCGTATCATCTTCTAATATTTAGATTCAATTTTTCCTTCATTTTGGTGAAAATTTTCTTGTCTTTAATCTTTTTAAAACATCTTCTGTTTCATTTGTTTACTTGAATATTCCTGGAGCCTGAATTAGCCTTACTATAGATATCATTGCCTGCCTCCCATATGTATTACTGCTTTTCCAACTCCTTTAATCTATTTATTTTTGTTGCCACTGCTGTTTGTAAGACTGGGATTAGCTCGACCTTTCTGCTGTGCTGGAATTTTTATTTTTAGCACTGCTTATTCTATTTCCTGATCATTCTTATATATTTTCTGCAGTTGTGTTGTTCGGTCTTCAGCTTGTTTACTTAGGTCTGTAAATCTTTTTAATGTCATTATGTTGGTAAGAGCTTCTATTTCATTGAATGAACATTCTTTTTAGGCTGTTCTATAGTAGAAATTATAGGAAAAGTATTCTCCTTCCCAGTAATAGAATTTTTTGGCTTTTGCCTATAGTGTCTTTCTCTTTCTTTCTCAAACTCTTGCTCTTACACACACAAAAACACACATTCTCACACACACGTATGTAGACATAGTTGTCATATCATTTCTTTTCATTTTGTTCACACCTAGACAACTCTGCCAGGGCACGGGAGTATGGGTGATTTATTCCTGCTGAACCTGAGACCAGTTTGTTTCACTCATAGCTGCAGTTTGTGGAGTGAGTACTTACAGCTACACTCAGGTTTCCAGGATTGGGGACAGAGTGGCCCTCAGCATGGGTGTAAGAAAATCTGGAATTTTTCAGCCATTATGGTACCAGCTTGTGACATGTGTCCCTTTCCTTTGAGATAATACACTGGGGTTTCAGGGGATCTCCCAGTGCCATGTGCAGCCCTGGACCTGACCTCAGGCCATCAGAGGTAGCCCCATTTTTCAGTTTCTTCCAATAGCCATTGATTCTAGTCTTCCATCAAAAAGACTAAGTTCAATTCTCTGTGTAGTTAGGATTATTCATAAGTGATCTCTGGAATTCACCAAGTCCTTGTGCAGCTTAAAGGGGTGGTGAGGACAGGAGTAGGAGCTGAGCCTCCTTCCACTGCTTCAGTTTTCTGCCCCCACCCCCACTGCTTCGTTATCAGAGGCCAACAAAAATAATTCATGTTTCAAAATAAATTTGGTACCTATGTGTGAAAAGAATGGGTGAGATAGAGTTCTCCCTCTGGGCGACTGTCATCTTCATACATGTCATGTCAACTTCATACATTATCAGACATAAGACAAAACCCAGAGGAGGGGTAGCCTCCAGTCTTTGTGATCTGACTAGATACTCTGCATTTGCCTGGACTAAAAGCATGTGTAGGTAAAGGGTCAAGATGGAGTATGTACAGTTGATTTCTTTAATTCTGTTGAAGCTTGCCTATTTTTGATACTAACAAATAGACACACATCAGAAATAGTAAAAGGAGTAACTCCACAACCATGTAAAGGAGGGATCATTACTTCACCTGTATAACCATCTGTAAGAAGCAACATTTGTAATTCTTGGTATGGGGAGTTGCATTTTCCTCAATTTGGGCAAGTAAGACTTAGTCACCTCTCTAACTGTATCACACTGAAGGACTTGTTCTTTTGGAGACTTTAAATGATCTCACCTGAAATGTGTTGTCAGTCCAGACAGGTAGATACAGAATTACTTGGACTAGTCCCTGGTCCCCTAGACTCCTTCCCACTAGTATTATTCAATCAAAATTTACCTTTGTGCTACATCCATTTTAGAGCATTATTTGAAACAAACCAAAACAAAATAAAATGGAATGATGGAAAGGTCCCCTAGGAGCAAACACTTCTGCTAGCCTAGTGCATATTGACTTGCTTAAATTAACTTTATGTTAAGCGAAGGTCAGGTTTATTTCTTAAGGTACAGAGAAGTGAGCAAAGTGATAGAGAAAAGTGATTGACTTGTGGGCGTAAGAAATAAAACGCCTTCCCTCGCCGCTGCACTGTGGCTATAGCTTTGGAAGAAAATTAAGTGTGTGTGCTAAAAATATTAGTGTTAGATAATGACTAAGCAGGAAAGGCAAAAGGTGTTAATAAATTAAGTTAGCTCCTATTGCCTATGGTTTATTAAAAGTCTATGCCTTAAGAATATAATGATACAACAATGCTAAAGAGAATTTGCAAAATGAAAAAAAAATCCCCAATAATATCTTTCTTCTAACAGAACTAGTTCCCAGCTCACATATTATTTTCCAACCCTGAGCGCTATAAATCTGTAGTCTTGCATCTATTCTGATGGTGTTATAATCTACATTTTTCTTGGACATTAAACATAGATATTTCCCATGTTTTATTTGGTCTGTATAATAATCATTGTAGTAGAGTCATCACATTTTGTCATGTAGACATTGGGTAATGTATCAAACCGTCTCCTTATTATTGCATAATTAAGGTGTTTTCTGTGGAGTCATACAGAAATGTGCTCCTTAGCAACTACGGTGGGACAAAGACACAGGGGAAAACATATCTTCAGAAAGACAGAGGCTGCAGGATCCCACAGGACCAAATATGAACTTCAGCACTGGCTTTCCTCCTCTGCTGCACAGACGGCACGATTCCCAGGGACCTGGACCAGGAAATGTGGATGTCGTCGTGGGACATGTGGTCTCCAGGAGGGGCCAGAGGTTGCCCTTGATGAGAACTCCAACCGGGGAAGGCACAGAGCTTCCGCACTTCAGCTCTCAGTGTTAACTACATTTTTCACAAGACACCAGTGAGCACTTTTCATTTTTGGATTGCTGGTTTCCCCTTAAGGACTGAGACAATCTCCCTTTGATATAACAGACTGTACTTCTATATTAATGTGTCAAGTTGCTGTGAAATTTACTGCCTCGCTGGGCCCATTAGACTGCTGAGACTCAACTCTGTCTTCAGTGCATCTCCGTCTATCAGAGCGTGATCGCCTTTCTCAGAACAGCTCGTCCCCGTGTGCCACCGTGCCGAGCAAAGCTCTTAATGTGATGAGTGCAGATGAATTCCTCAGGCCCCGGGGATTTGGGGGACAAGAGGAAGCTCTCTCCCTGAGACCCTGGGCAAGCAAAGCCTCTGGCCTCAAAAGGGCATTCGGTCAAGGGTTTTTTGCCTGGCGTTTCCAGACACTTCTAGTTATATGCTGCTTACTCATAAACCATCTATCACCACTACAGGTGAGAATTATACCTGATCTGCTACTAATCTCACTATCTCCAGCCTCACCCCCCCCCACACACACCTCATTTTAACCTCTTTGTAGCCTTGAGACTCTCACCCACCCAAGTCATGGAGATAGGTCAATTTGTTGCTGATTGTTGTAAGGAAAACACTCCTTTGTAGAAGAAACCCCTGTCCTTATCACATAGTAGCAAGTGCATAGAAGCTCATGATGAGAAGGGGAGACAGATACACAGATGCAACCTGGAACTTTGATGGCACACATGACATTGATTTCTATTTTACGTGACCAGATTTGCATGCTTAATAAAGGCCCCATTCAACCCTTACTGTTTACTCTAGAAAAAGGCAGAGATAAGGTCACGGTAGATATTGGTTTGTTGCTATCCTTTTAGGAATAAGCAGATAACTTTGTTACTTAGGATTTTGTTTTTTTTCTTTTCCTTCTAGTGTAGTCTGGTGGGGACTTGCTAATTCAGGGAGGAGCAGAAATCAAGCCTGCAGAGTAATTTCCACAGGGTAAAATCCAAGTGTGACTTCACAATCTTGTTTTTTCCCAGCCATGCATCAATTGTCAGTTTTCCGAATATGTAATATTGTGTATGATAATGCTCCCTAATGGGTGTTTGTGATAGATTCAGTATTGTACAGCAGCCTGTGTCACTGGGTGTTGTTAGCAAGCTCAGATGAACACTGTTGTTTTCTTTATTCAAAAATCATCTGTATTGCTTTGGCACGAAGACGGGTGTTGCTACTGGTACCATTTTATTTTTAACATTCTGAACCATTGTAAGCCTAGTGAACTGTTTAATATGTTACATTCAGCAAGGATGGCTTATACATTACCAGAGTTTTGGAACTGTCATACCTCAAAATGAATACAAGTGTAGACAAAAGCTTTTTATTATGAAGCTCGTGAATGCAAACCAGTTACCTTTAGGACTTAGGAATGAATCAGGAGTTGTTTTTGTTGTTGTTGTTGTTGTTGTTTTTCCTCCCTATTTTTCAATTTTTTGTTTCATGAGGTATGTAATATACTATTCTGCTTCTAGTAGAATTTACCACTTTTATTTTCCTTCAAGCTCTTGCTATGATTTGCTTTATGGTGTTTTGTTTTGTTTTGTTGTTTTCCCTTGGAATATGATTTGCAAACTCAAAGAATTGGTTGAAGACTATACTTTTAAATCAGCAAAATCAATTTGGAAAATAAGATTCTCTAATTACACTTGTAAACAAACATGGGAGACATCACAGTAGAAGCTAAGTGGGCTGGGCATTTATATGTGGAATCCAGAGTAAGTATTTCATTATAAAAGCTCAGAAATCCAAACTCAAGAGGCATTCATGTACACATAAAACTTTTACGATAAGCCAAACTCTCTTTTAGAAGACAGGGTAAAATACCAGTATTAGGCTGCATATTCATCTTTTCAATGTGCCTTTTATACCAACTTCCATGTACAGAGTAGTCTGCTGGACTGTCGGGGAACATAACCTGTTTGATCACCTATTATGTGCTGGTATCAGTATAACCATAATCATAGCTCATGCACTGAAGGATGTCCCTTCCTACGTGTTAAAAAAAAGGGGGGGGGAGCAAGTGGTCATATCTTAGGCTCAGAAATTTAGGGGAAAAAACAATTAAAAAGAAACAGAGCTCTATCCTAGTTTTCCTGTTGAATAGGTTTACTAAGCAGTCAATATGGCCCATTACATATTAATTACAATCTGAGTAGCAGAAATGGTATTTACTAACCTCTCACCAAAGGACCAGTAGGGTTGTCCAGCCCTGGGGAGTTGGGAGATGGGAGTCGCATTTCTGGTCCTGCTCCTTGATATCATCCATCATTTTTCAGAGGGAATAAAATGACCCATAAGTTACCCATCTGGGCATTTCTGGTCCCTCCTTGTAGAATATTCATTGCTGGGTCTGTCTTTTAGATGCTGGAACCAAGAAAGTACTGCTGCTAACGTTTGATATACATGCTTCCGATCTGCTGTATATATGTGTGTGAGTGTATGGGCATGTAGATCTAGCTGAACTGCAGTCACACTACTCTGTACTGTTTACTTGAGGTCATTGTTTTATCTTGAGAAATTGAATTTAAAGATGATCTTAAAACAAAAACTTGGATCTCCATACCTAGAATTGACGGTGGTTGACATTTTGCTTACAGCAGTCCCTTCCCAATATAAACAACCAGTATTTACAGAAAAAGATGGTAACTAAAAAAAAAATTATAACCCCTTTAACCTCTTTCCCCATGCCCAATCCCTTCCTCTCAGCCCTTTCAGTAGATTTTAAAATACTCTTAAACACACACATAGCCATGAAATGCATTATGTATTTTCTATTTACTGTTATTTTCCCTGATTTTTTCCTGAATTTTTACTAATTTATAAAGTTTTTAAAATTTTAATTCTTCTGCTTTTTTGAATTTGCAAGTTTAAAGATAATGGATTTTATTTCTATTGTTTTGATGGTTACCTTCAAGATTTTCCTATGCATGCAGAGTTAAATGTGCAGTTGCTAGTAACATTAAAGAAAATCAGCCTGTCATGACATTCATGTCTCTTCAAAATATCACCTCCCATCATCTCCACAAATATCTCTATGGCAGTGTGATCTAGAGCAGGGATAAACACCCTTTTCCTATAAAGGACCAAAGAGCAAATATTTGAGGCTTTCAAGGCCATACAGTTTCTATTGCAACTACTCTGTTCTACTATTATAGCATGATAATAATCATAGACAATGTGTAAAGGAGTCAGTGTGGATGTGTTTCAGTAAAACTTTATTTATGAAAACAGAAGAAGGACAGACTCAGCCTGGAAGGTATAATTTGTTGATTCTTTATCTGGGAGTTTAGACTCATACATTTTATTATTATTATTATTATTATTTATTTATTTATTTGACAGAGAGAGAGATCACAAATAGGCAGAGAGGCAGGCAGAGAGAGAGAGAGGAGGAAGCAGGCTCCCTGCTGAGCAGAGAGCCCGATGCCCAGGACCCCGAGATCATGACCTGAGCCGAAGGCAACGGCTTATCCCACTGAGCCACCCAGGCGCCGGAGACTCATACATTTTAATGTAAAATTATTATTACCATTATAATCAATATTTAGATTTGCCTATATTTTACTGATTTCTTTTCTCGCCTCTGCTAAATCCCATTCGTTCACCTCAGTCCATTATTTTTGTTGTTGTTTTCTTCACCAAATACATCCTTTAGGACTAAGGTCTCTGTGGGTAAAATCTATCATTCCTATTATGTGTGTGTGTATTTGTGTGTGCATGTGCATGGTTCCAGTTACAGGGACATGTAGTATCTGGGGTGTCTGTGGAACACGCAGTTGAAGATATCCTTTAGCTAGTTGCACAGGCAGGTCTGGAGTTCGGGACTTGGAGGATAATAATGATGATGATAATACTATGTAGATGGCAGAAGTGCATTGACTTTGTTTATTTCTTTTATGTTTAATGATTGTATCCACTCCCCCCAGATGATATTAAACCTGGATATATAATTGTAAATTGGCTGTTATTCTTTCCTGAACCTTTGATAGCAGTAACTCATTGTCTAGTGGTGTCTTCCATTGCTGCTGAGAAGTCTGCTTCTTGTCATTCTTTGCTGGTAATCTCACTGCAGTCTGGAAATTTTAAAGATATTCTATATATCTGTGTGCTATAATCTGAATCTTTATGTTCCTCCAAATTAATATGTTGATGGCTACTTCCCAATGTGCTTCTATTGGAAAGTGGAACCTTTGGGAAGTAACTAGTGCCCTTGTAAAAGAGACCCCAGAGAGCTCCTCTTTCCCTTCTGCCATGTGAGGACCCAACATTAAGGCTTAAACAACAGAAATTTATTCTCCCACAGTTTTGAAGGCTGGAAGTCTGAAATACAGGTGTGGACTACACCATGCTCTCTTTGAAGCTCTAGGAAAGTATCCTTCTAGTGGTTGCTGTCAATCTTTGGCCTCTTGGCATACATCACTCCAATCACTGGATCTGTCCTCACATGGCATTCCTTCTTTGAGCATGTTCTTGTGTCCACATTTCCCCCTTTTTATAAAGCCACCAAGTCATTGGATTAGGACTCACCCTAATCCAGTATAAGTACATCTTCAAACACTCTTGTTTTCCAACATAATACCCTGAGGTTCTGGAATAGACATCAATTTTGGGGGGTACTATTCAACCCAGTACAGTTGTATAGTATTCTGTGTTATAGAGATGATTCATTTAGCCAATCCCCAACCACTAGAAATATAATTTGGTTCTAGGGTTTGGGTATTTTCTTTTCTCCTTCTCTTAATAACATGACAATAAACAACCTTGCACAAGGAACTTTGTGCATGTGACTGATTATTTCCTTAGGGTAAATTCCTGGCAGTGAAATTACTTGATTCGTGCTGTTATTTTTATATCCATCTATAACTCTTGGCATCTGTACACCTATGCAATACATTTTGTGCTGAATGGAAAGTAGTTGGTTTTTTGTTCCCCCTGATCAATCAAAACATGAGACAGAGAAAAAGCAAGAAAGAAAGAAAGAAAGAGAGAGAAAAAGAAAGAAAAGAAAGAAGGAAGAGAGAGAGGAGGGAGAAACTGTGAACGGAAGTGATCCTCCTTTATTCTGTGCTGAGGGCTCCATTTCCATGGGTTACATTAGCTGCTAAGTTACCTTCATCTGCACTTCCTAATCATGCTGCCATTTGTCCATACTTCTGCCTGTGGCTCCACATACAGGACCAAAATAAAACCATACACAACACCAGCCTCCCTGCCATTACTATCATCTTAGAAGAAAACTTTTTACTTGCCTCCAACCCATCCTCTGAAATACAGCAAGGATTATGTTTCTAAAGGAAAAATCAGATCCTACCTGCTCCTGAATCCGACTTCAAAACAAACAAAATAAAACTCTACCTAACACTCTCTTCAACCCCATAGTAGTTTCTCATTGCCTCAAGGGTGGGGAAAAAAAAAAAGCATTCTTTTAAATATAATTTATAATGCTTTGAGGACCTGGCATTCCCTCTAGTAATATAATAAGCTTCATGATACACATCATAACCACATATGACAACCTGTAGCTCCCTATAGTGGAAACCCACCAGGTTATCTTTCTACCTTATTCCCCAATCACCCTACCCTGTGACAGGTTGCCATGGGAAAATCATGTTTGTTCAGTGGGACTCTGTCCTTCTATTATAGTTTATTGGACTGCAGGTATCACCTGACCTAGGTTAAGCTTATGTCCTCTTTTCTCAAATAATTTGAAATCAGAGCTATAATATACTTCAGCTCTTTTTGGTGATGGTGATGACAACTCAGTGGCTGCTGTCAGTGACAATTTTTCACCAGCTGAGCTAAGAAGCAGTAAAAGTTTGTTTGTTTGTTTGTTTCTGAGTGAGAGAGAGTCCATGTGAGAATCTCAAGGCTCCATACCCAGTGCAAAGCCCCATGCAGGGCTTGGTCCTGTGACCATGAGATCATGACCTGAGCCAAAATCAAGAGTCAGACACTTAACCTACTGAGCCACCCAGGCGCCCTAGTAAAAGCTTTTTTTACCACTAGAGAGAAAGAGAATGATGTGGTGAGAAGCAGAGGCAAGAAAGGGCAAGAGAGGAAATTCCCTGAGTCCCTATAGAACTCTTGTTTCTGATCCCACTCCATTTCTGAGGCCATTCTGTTTCTGCCCTTGAGACTTATCATATCCATCTATATCCTTATTGAAATGTACTCCTTTTGCTTCAGTTTGCTCTAGTAATCACTTACCACCAAACAAATTCTAGCTGATACACTCACCATGCTCCTCTTTTGTTCTTGCATTTGCATATTCTAGTCTCAGTACTTGGGCTGCTGTACCCATCCAAGACCTTCATCACAAATCCCGCTTCACCCCCGTAGTGAATACTTAGTTTTGCATTGACCCAAACACAGTTCTATTTCCAGAACATCTTCCCCTGACATTCCAAGGTTGGTTGGGTTCTCCCCCACTGTGCTTCCATAGCATCCACTGCCAAACTCAGTAAGAACACCTCGCACAGCAATAAATGGAAAATGCTAATGCAGCATGTTGTATTGTCCAGTAACAGATAAGCTTTCTTGTGGGTTGTCTTTCTCACCTTTGTTTCACCCAACATTATCACAGTTCCTGGAACAAAATGATCCCTCAACAAAAATTGTTGATGTAAATTGAATAACTCATTTACGACTATTTACACATTTCCAAGGAATTGTATCTTCATCTCTGTGGTAATGTGGACCATTTTAACCCAGTGAGTTGGTCTATTAACAACTAGCATTTTCTAGCTCTCTGCTTCTCTTGATGTACTGTTGGGGTTATTCAAGGCCAAACACCTATAAAAAGAGCTATGCTGAGGGAAAAGAGGTTATAACAGATAAGAGTTCAGATGCCTTCCTTGTCTATGCTGTGCTCACAAAGACAATGTAATTCAAACTTCAAACCCTACAATGGGTAGCTCTAGTTTCTTTAATTATACATTAACAAAAGTATTTTCTGAATTTGGACCCATTTTTCACTGAAGAATTAAGTAAAGAAAAAGAAAATATTTTTTAGTTAATTGCTCCAAATTATTCATATTTATCTTTGCATTTCTCCCCTAGCAGATCATATTACCTGCAGTGCCTAGCAACATGTTTCCTTTGGGGGGAGAGGGGCTGGCGTGTAATATAGATGGGAAACAAAGTAGTGAAACATGTCTAGGCAATTTAATAAAAGTAATAAAAGTGGGAGGCATGTTGGTTTCCTACATATCTAGAGAATCAAATGCAGTGATGACTTCTTATAACTGGGGAAATGTCAATCCCAACAGCGATGATGGTTTTGGGAGGACCACCAAATTCTACTCTGGCAGTCAGTATTGAGCCAGATCCTGGTTGAGGTGAGGGCCTGAACAGCTACACAGCCCAGGCAGGTATTGTTAATGGACATTGGAGATGTTTACTCATGTGAATTTCTTAAGTTTAGTGCAGTTATGTGAGAGCTAACTGTTGGGAGAAGGTTAAATTTGGGAATAAGAATGAGTATACGTTGTTCCTAAGTTCACATTCAAGAGCATTTAGTAGCCAGAAATTGGTCCATGCGTGGGAATTACTTAAAGTCATCAGCAGATCTTAAGGCATAAGTGAGAGAAAGGAGACAGAGTTGACAGTAAGCCTAGAAAAAAGGGATACTTGGGATGAGGTAGAATCTGATTAAGTAAGGGAGCAGGCACCCTGTAGAGGTCTCTACAAGGCATGAAAGTTTAATGGTAGATACCTAAGTGACCCTTTCCATTTCTGATTTTTAGTGGTGCAAGTTCTGACAGATTATGGAAGTGTGTTATTATTATTTATTAACAAATAGTTCTATAATTCTTGATGTACTTCCTCATACATCTTGTTGGAATATCACCACAGTGTTACATGGTGAGATTTGCTATCATTATTTCCTATTCACAGATGGGGAAGGAGTTTCTATGAGATTAAGTAGTATGCCCAGGACCCTATTAATAAGTGTGGAAGAGTTTGGGGTAGAGATTGGTCTTTTGCCTCTGAATTATGTGTTTGTTTGCTTGCTTTCTTATCTGCTACACCCCACTCACTGTCTTTGTCTAGTCTCCAGGGCTGTGAAATCTACCGAGCTACCTGAGCATGTAAAACCTGGCACATAAAACACAGACACAGAGACCAGAATTGCTACTCTTTTTTTTTTTTTTTTTTTTTACACTATGGAGTACATAATATATAAATGCATGCACACAGGGGAAAAAATACCGTAGGACAAATGCAAATGAATTCCTTCACATCACTGCATTTAGGAAGCCTACTTTCTAAGTACCTGTCATACTCATTAGAGAACCATGGGTGAGGGGTACAGTGGGATTATTTCCTCAATGTAATCACTTTATACTGTGCTTCTGAAGTGGCAACCCTCTACTAGTTAGTCAGTGAATAATATTTACCAAGCCCTTCTTGCATAGCAGATGTATGGAGAAATTCAAAAGAAATAAGAGATTAGTTCTCTGCATGCAAAGAGCAGACAGTCTGAAAAGAATCATCAAAATATGCCTACTTTTATGAGGTGACACTAAAGCCAACCCTGCAACCTGTTATTGAGACTCTCAGTGTGCTTTGAGAAGCTGTCGGCAGTCTTTGGCCATTCAAAAGTGCCAAGGTAGTGAGGACTGTGGCTTAAAGCTTTACTTCACTAGAGAATCACGGAAGATAGGGAGGGCATCTGGACTCTTGGAGACTTTATTTTTATCAACCAAGGACTATGACATCATGGTTAGATCAAGAAAGCCTCAGATAGAGCTCAGTCAGGAGACCTGACTTCAACAACCTGGAACATCATGAAATCTCTGTGTGATTTTGGCCAAGTTGCTTCATATCACTTGACCTCAGTTTCTTCATTCATAGACAGAACCAATGGGTTGATACTTCTCAAGAATTTAATGTTGTAAATCTACCTCTTTAGAAGGTAGTTGTTGGCCACAATGTGGTCATCTAAACTTGCTCACCTAGGTCATTGCTATCTGGAAGCTGTAGCATTTTGGGTTATGATTAGCATTTTGGAGGTAAATCCTGCATCTCTCCAGCCTCCACTAAAAAAAGTTTTCACCTATCTAGAAGCTACAAATCAGTCAAGTTTTATCTTAATGCAAAAGGTGACAATAACACTTCAGTGCTTTAAAATAAACTTGTAAAAATGGCTTGTGCAAATTGCCTTTGTAAAGGATAAGTGGACATTGAAAGTAAAACTCCTTAATCAAGTGGAATCTAATTATGGAAGGACTTTGGAGAGGGTAAGTTAAAAAAAAATACTTTCCAGAGATGAAATTTATGTAACATAAAGCTAATCACTTTAAAGTGATCAATTCAGTGGCATTTTAACGCATTCACAATGTTGAGCAACCACAATCTCTATCTACAGTTGACTCTTAATACAAGTTTAAACTGTGCAGGCCCATTTATCTGCATTTTTTTTAAAAGATTTTATTTATTTATCAGAGAGAGAGAGGGGGAGAGAGCGAGCACAGGCAGACAGAATGGCAGGCAGAGGCAGAGGGAGAAGCAGGCTCCTCGCTGAGCAAGGAGCCCGATGCGGGACTCGATCCCAGAATGCTGGGATCATGACCCGAGCCGAAGGCAGCTGCCCAACCAACTGAGCCACCCAGGTTGCAGTACAGTATTATAAATGTGTGTTCTCATTCTTATGATTTCCTTAATAATAGTGTTCTCTATTGTAAGAGTACAGTATGTAATACATACAACATGCAAAATATGTGTTAATCAACTATTTATGTTATTCATCAGGCTGTTGGCCAACAATAGGCTATAAGAGGTTAAGTTTTTTGCTGGGAAGTCCAAAATTATACAGAGATTTTTGACTGAAGGAGTTGGTGCCCCAGCTCTCATTGTTCAAGGGTCAACTATAGTTGCAAAACATTTCCATCACTCTAGTGTAAAGCCCCTTGCTCTTTAAGCAATGTCTTTCAAGGAAAAGCCCAAGTATGAAAGAGCCAAAAACTAACCCAGAGTCAGTGGGAATGGCACCACCCCAACACACACACACACACACACACACACACACACACACACGCATACATGCTCCCTTCCTTCTTATTCACAGTTACAAATTCAACACAGATTCTTTAAGCATCATGATATAGTGTTGTCCCATAACATAAGAAAGTGCTAACAAGTACACATTGTGAGGTCAAACTCCATAGCTTCAAATCCTAAATTTACTGTCTGTGTAAACCTCATCTCTAGCCTGGAGGTAGTAATTCTATACCTCATAGGTGTATGGTGTCTTAAAGTAATAATGCATGTAGTCATTTATTTTTGTAAATAAGAAAATAGTCATAACCAATGAAAAAAGGGTTATTTTTCACTGAGGAAGAAAGACAGGCACTTCCTATATTAGTGAAAAGCAGCAAATGATATAGCATATCATTGAACATGATTCAAGGGGTGATCTTGCCTATTAATGTGTTATGGGACCTCTGTCTCTACTCACTGAGCCCAGTGTATATATGAAGACATTTCTAGTATCTGAGGCCACTGTTGATGACATTTGCATTCTGCCTATTTCCAGGTTCAGCGTTAGCCACTTTCTTTAAATTTGCTCAGCCTGAGTCAAATTATTAGTCCTATGATGAAATGAGAACCCCAGCAAAAGGTTTCCTACCTCTCCTACTTGGATAACTTCCTGCCAGTACTCTTCCAGATCAAAAGTTTTTGCTTCATGGACTACGGTTTCCCCTCCTCACATGCCCTCATTATTTCTCCCTAATCATATCCTTAAATACACCAGGCTATTAAACAAACAAGAGCAAGTTGGAAGTAATCTTTACATCAATCGCATATAGTATCGGCATGTAATGCTGGTTTTTACCATCAATTCTAGCTCCATTTTTCTTATCTGACCAGAACTTGCTTTTAGTTACTATGAACTGTTAGGAAGGACAGTTTGTGAATTTGGGTTACAGATTCCCTTTTAGTCACAAAAATGTCAAGAGCCACTTTCTTGTAGCTACCTGAACTCCAACAATATCACTCCTTGGCTATACCTCTGATTTTTTTTTTCCCCACCCTAGCCTTTTTTTTTTTTTTTTTTCTGAGAGCCCTAGTTTCCAAGTAGTGCTGCACAGATCTCTGTGCCCCCACTTTCTTAATCCACCATTTCTCTAGAAGTGTTGGGTAATTATAGGCCTTGCCCTGAAAACATCAATTTCTAGTACTTCACTTCTTTAATTTTGAGGGACCTGTGTTGCCAAGCCCTCATTTTGGAGTGTTAATCATCTTTTCTCAGACAAGAGCCCATATTATAACCCAAATACAGATACATTCCTCTCTGACTCTCGACAGCCAGTGCTTAACGTTCATGCATGACTAGGGGAAAAGACATTTACTAGGAACTCCTTCAAGAATTCTCTTTAGCACTGCAAGCCTTCAATTTGGTCTAATCCAAGTGCGACCGTTCTGTAACTTCTATTTGTCGAAGAATCGCTGGGGATGTGGCTATGTGGGCACCAGAATAGTAGTTCTACAGCCCAGTAATTTCAATTGGAAAGGGAAATCTGCTGCAAAATGAATCATAATTTGTTTCAAATTTTAGCGTCGGTACACGTATTTGGTTGCCCGTGGCCTTACTCCCCCATGCTGTCATTGGCCACTGAGTTACATGTGGTTTTTAGTAGTTCTGTCTCTTTCTAAGCGAGCTCATGATTCAGAATATAAATTCACAGAACTGATTAAGAAAGGCATGCATTCATTTTGCAATGAAGCTTTGGATAATTTTCGCAGTGGATTGGAGCACAAGCTATGTGATGGCTTCCATTAGCACAGTGAGGTAATGAATTCTTGCTACTGGCAATCAACAAGCATTTCTTGAATGCCTGTTTTTCCAGGCACTATCTCAGTCTCTGAAGAGACCCAGCCAAACAGGATACAGCTCTTGCCATCAGGGAACTCCTATCTAGGGGGGATAACAGGGCACCTCGTCCTGGAACCCAAGGTTTGTGCAAGAACAGAACAGTTGATGAGTTGAGGTAGGCAAGGGCTAGAGGGACAAGAGTCCCACTGTCCTAGAGTTAAGAAAAGAGAATAGGAGCCAGTGAAGGATTTTAAGAAGCAGAGACCAGTGGTCAGATTTGCATTTTATAAATGCAGCTTTCTCAACAGTATGAAGAATGGACAAGAAAAATCTCGAGACCTGCAGGCAAACCATTTAGGAAGTGGTTGTGGTCGTTCAGATAGCAAATGATAAGAGTCCCACTTAAGATCATGGTAGTGGATAAAGAGGAATGGAGAAAACAAATCATTTCAGACAATGGATATTGCCAGATGTGGTCACCTGTTGGCTATTGCAATCAAGAAGTCAGGAGGGGATTAAATCGACTTTCAGGTCTCAAGGAGACAAATAAATGATTAAATATTAAAGTAAGTGGAAAGAAATATTAGCTTTTGATTTTTGGTAATTACTATGAATTTGATATAACTAAGAGACATCAGTTTATAGGCAACTGGGGGAAAAAAAAAAAAAAAAAAGACCAAGTTCTGAAAGGGGTCTGGGTAGAGTCAGTTACTGATCCCAAATTGCAGTAGAGATCTGCGTCCCCCAGGAAATGGTGATGAGGCATGCCTGAGTGGAACTAAAGCTCATGGAATAATAGTGTATTGGTATTATTAATATCTTTAGCATTTCCCATAAATATGCACATATAAAAATCAACTGATTAAAACCTACATTTCAAACATGTATATTTGTGGGAAATGACACTGGCTTTACATAAATTTGCTTCAGAATTAGCCTATAGCTAATGTGAAGTGAGGGATATTTGTAAAATGGCTTTCTTCCCTGAAGCTTCAAAGCCTCTTTAAATGGCTCCAATCAAGGTCACAGTTTGGGTTTAAACCAGAAGACAGACGTTGCCTTCAATGGGTTTTAGCGCAAGCTTCAGACATGCAGCCAAGGACAAGAGTGGCTCTAGGAGGAACAGGACATTTATCCCTCCAGGTGTTCGTATATTGTTGTTTTCTTTCCTTCTTATCTTCTAGAAATAATCTCCTCTCGCCTTACGAGTTGACACATGGGGTGAAGTTTCCCTCATGTGTTAATATAATCTCTGAAGGAGTCAAATTCCCTTTCTTTCAGCTTTTATTAATTTGTTTCTCATAATTCCAGTGATGTGTTTAGATAGGGGGGAAAAATAGAAGCGAAAAAAGAAAAAGAAATAATAATAAAAAGCAGAATGCCCCCCAGCGGCAAGCTGGTGGCATCCGGAGGTTGCAGATAATGGATTAGCTTTTACCTATTTCCATAGCAACAGCTTAGCTGCTCTTAAACACTTCTTTAAAAGCTTCTGATAAATGTATCCTGTGACCCTGAAAACTTTTCCATCTCCCTCCTGACTTCTTTCATCTTCAACCCCTCCTTTTCCCTTTGCCCCACAAAAACATCAATTATTACCCATAACCTTGCAGCACTTGTCTTGGTTTTCTGCAGACCTGCTTCATTTAACGGCCCAAGATGGATTTGGCAGTGGGAGATGAGAAGGCTGCTCTAGCCCTCCCTTCCTCTCCCCTCTTGCTACTCTCCCCTCCTCACTTCTTCTCCAGCCTTGTTTCTTCTCCTCTCTCTTTCCCCTTATCTTTTTGTTTTTATCTCTCTCTCTCTCTCATCTCCCAAACTAAATATAAATGAAAGTCATCATTTATATGAATCACTGGTTGCAACTGAATTGGTGATTCTCCAGCAGTTGGGAGCATGAATTGAGCACTTCCTTGGATGCACCCTAGCTGAGGTCTGTGATGGGTGACTGGGGTGTATAGATGGGAGGCTTTCAAGAGTCTAGAAGATTGTCCTTGCCTGAACCACTCATACAGAAATCAAGGATCCAGCTGAAGCAGCAGACCACTCAACAATTAAACAATACTCAAGCAGGATCATGGGGGAAAATGGATTAAGAATCTGAAGACAAGACATTACCTTCTGGCTACACCACTACTGTGTGACTTAGAGCATCACCTATAGTTAGCTTTTTACTCACCATTAGCTGTATTCGCCTTTTTTCATCTGTAAAGGAGGAGTATACACTCCAAAAGGTGTCATGAGGATTGAACTGGGCAATTCCTCTAAACACGCTCTTATCTCACGGATGCCAATTTTAGGTTGTTCTTGTTGATGTTATTGGCTTAACATCCATTAAAAAGTCAGAGAAATTAGAGATAATTATGGGGCAGAATGGTCAGACAAGTTTTCGTGAACAATGGGAAAATTTAAGCTAGGTGTGGAAAGGTAAAGAGAGTTTAATTATTTGGAAGAGCGGAGAGAATTCAAGAACAAAAATATCAGTTCAGGGATGAAGGAGACTGGCAGTAGATAAGTCTCTCCTAACAGAAACTTCTTTATCTACTGGTGCGCCCAACACATAGTAGTACGAAATACTACTGGTCTGTAAGTGTTTTCCCTTTGTTTCATTGGCTCCACCCAGGAGAAAGAACAACAACAAAAATCAGAAGAGAAATAAGTGTTCATATATTAAACAAAAATTAAAGTGAATTATCTATAAATACCTCCAAAAAGGCCATTGTGTCACCTCTTCTGTGAAACTTTTCTTGACTCTCCAGGTACATATCAAAACTGTGTATCATATCATGTGTGCTTCTCCCATTATCTTCTTAAAAATACCGTAATATAGAAATTGAACCTTATCTACAACATTTCTTACCTTGGTGTTTGACATAGTGCTAGGATGCAGGATAGCCCTCAGTTAGTGTTTGTTGAATACAGACACACGTTAAGGAGAGCCATGAATCAGGCAAGGTTAACTAAAAAAAAAAGTTTTTTTGAAGATTTGAATTTTGAATTGGATTTTTGATAAAGGATATGGATTGAAATAGGCTTTAGAAGCTCTTCCACTAATTGCTCAGCCCACCAAAAGTCACAATGGGCATCCCCCTTCCTCAGAGCAAGAGGCATGGCAGCCAGAGAAAACATCCTGTTTTTTTAAAAAGACCTTTAGAAATACTGAGTCTTTTCTCATTACCTGTAGGGTTAACAAGGAAGAAAGGAGCCTGAGAGCTCCCAAATCCCAATTTTGTTTAGCTTAGTTTCAAAAATACCATTTAGCTTACTTCTGTGGGATACAAAAATTCTCTTTCCTTGACTGAGGAAAAAAGACCTTGGAATCCACCACTATCAACCATGGCCTCTTGTGCAGAATATAAATGGGTTTCTGGCTCCCATGGATCCAAATTGACGCTTCGCCTAAATATAAACTGCTGTAAAGATAATTTAAAAAGGTAAAAATAGTGTTATTTGTTCAATATTATTTAGTCTCCATTAGTTTCATAGATACCCTGTTAATGAGGATAGAATTAAGATATTTTTAAAATGTTCTTTTCCATAAAATCAATTTCATACAAAAAATAAGCAACTCTTCCTCAGTCTGGGAAATCCTGAGGCCTAAGTGAGCACATATTTTGTGGGAAGGAGTCAGAAGTCTCCTTCTCATGGGATTTCAAGTGGTTAAAATTCCAGGCTGAGGGTAATCCTTGTAAAGTCAATGTCCAGAGTAGCTTTAGAAAGGAAATGGAGGTATAATAATGGTTCTTTCACAAAGTTTACAAGGAACAGTAGGCCAGCTGAGGGAGAGTCAGTGGGTGAAGAAAACGACAGTGGGAGGTGTATGTCCATCAACTTTGATTCTGTCTTGCTGGCAAGAATCAGCAGATTCATCTCTCCCTTTTCTCCTAGGAAGTTTTGATTCTGTCGCAGATACTGGTTAATGAAGTGGTATTCTGTGTGCTCTTGGGTTTCTGTGACCTTGGCCAATGCTATATCTGAATGTTTGTATACTCCCCAAATTCCTGGTTGAAATCCTGACCCCCAAAAGGAATGGTATTAGAGGGTGAGGCCTACAGGAGTTGATTAGGTTGTGAGGGCGAAGGCCTCATGAATGGAATTAGTGCCCTTATAGAAGACCACAGAGAGCCCTTCCCAACAAATAAGGACTCAACAAAAAGTCTTCCCTTAGACGAAACCCTAATCGTGGACTTTCAGCCTCCAGAACTAGGAGAAATAAAGGTCTGTTGTCTATAAGCCACCTCGTCTGTGGTGTTTTGTTACAGCAGCCCAAATGTACTGAGATGGGCCCGTGTTTTCTCTCTCTACTCTGCGTTTTCCTCCTTTACAAGATAAGAGGATTGGATCGCTAGGTGATTTCTAATGATTCCTTGAAGTCTAAAATACCATGGCTGCTCACTCTTTTATCTTCAGAAGTTTATGTACCCTCACCCTTCTTTCCTCTTCGGAGTCATGAATTTGCCAGCCAGAAGGGTTTTCCCAGCATTTCTGGAGATCAGACCAGCTCTCAAGATAAATACAAATCAACTTAAATTCTCTGGTTCCCCCTAACCAACAAGAAATGTTTTTCTCTTAAAAAAGTTTAACTGATTTTTCAAATGTGATTTTTCTTTACATACCAGTGTTATCTCTCTACCCTCTCAAACGGGACAGGTTGGCCTAAATTATGCATTGATTGTACCATTTTTCCATGGACCAGTTGACCTTTGTGGACTCAACCAGAGTGTGCCCCTGAGTGTCCTAGAATAGGAACAGTGTTCTTAGTAGGTGCACCTGAAATAGTTCACAGAATGCTCCCAAAGAGATTAAAAACAGTAGATCTCAACTCTAGGGCTATCTTGGTTGTATAGTTTGAAGCAAAAAAAATAATACTGTACCCCATGTCTCCTTCCCTTTTAATTTTTATTTTTTTTTTAATTTTAGTGGAAACTATAATCAAAGAGAAACTGGTACTTAGTACTATAAGGACATGGAAAGAGACTTCAGAATCCTCCTTTTTTCCAGGCAAACTCCTCAGCTAAGTCTTAGCCTCTGTGGGACTTCTAGTGAATTATGAAGCTCAGTGTGAACCTGGGCCTGGAGAAAGGGCACTGCTGGCCAAGACCGACCCTCAGACTGCTGAGAGCTGAACCTGGCAGTGCTGAGTGAGGGACCCTACTTGTTCTCAGCAAACCTCAGCCAGGTCACCTGCTCTTCTTTATCAGTGTGCCCATGCTTCTCAGGAGTGAGCTGGCTTCTGACTCCTTTGTTAACAACTTGCCAGAAATGGCTCTTGGGCTTCTGCCTTGGGACTCACTCTATACCTGAGAGGCTTCGGTTTCACTCCATGTTGAAGAGTAAATACTAGGCTCATGCCAGGGTCTGCTGCCTTTGGGGTGAAGGGGATCCAGCAAAAGATTCTGTAGCTTTGGCTTAGTGCTTTTGCTCAAATTAAAGCCAGATAAACTTTGTAAACACAGTTTGATGGCTGTGGAAGCAGTTGGACATGAAAAGAAGGAAAGCAGGATTTGACTGATACTTGTCAGCAGAGCTGGGGAGGGGGCACTTTCATCCTTAAGTTTAAAAACATAAATTTCAGGTCTCAGCATGTTCTCCTTCACTCTAACATCTGCAGCCCCCAGGAAGCTACAGCAGGACATACCATCCCCACAAAGGTCACTTGAACACTCACTTCCAACAGGCAAGCTCTTCATAGCCCTGGGCACTGGGTAAAGATGGCACAGAGAAAAAAATGGCGGGAGAGGATGGAAGGAGGCAGCGGATGGTCGTTTCCAAATTAATATCTTTTCTCCTCTCATTCTGCATTCAAAACCAAACACAGTGGATCCAATTCTGCTTCAGGCACTTTCATCTGTGAAGTCAGATCGACTGAGAGGTTGGAAAGGAGAGAATATAGGGGAATCCAGGGAAAATGTACAGGAATGCATTATTCATTCCACAGTATCAGATAATGAGATGTTCCAAATGAGTGAATCTTCTAGATAACTGCATCTTCCTTTCTAAATATTAAAACTTCCTTTACATTTTAGACTATATTTATGTATTTTGTTAAAAGTGTGCTATAAGCATCTCTGCCTTGAAATAGAATACCTTATTCTAATTTAACCATATCTTGCTTACTTACCATCATAGTTTAAACAGAAATTAATTATATTTCTCTGCCTCACAGAGGTGCCACCCAGGCATGCTCTTCTGTGGCCCCACATTTTTATCTCTTTTTACTGGTGAATCTCCTGCATTCTTCCCTGTGGGGTGTCACTTGTCAGTGCATCAGCTTATAGCACTCTGTCCCCTTCTTACTTCTAATCTTTTGTCCACAGTAACTTAGGAATAAATGGATGTCCCCAGGGAAAGGCAAATAACCAAGCCTATTAAATCAGCAACTTTATTTTCTGTATGATTCTACATCTGCTATTCAGTTCAGATCAACAATTATTCTATGTCTGTTAAGTGAGGATGCTGTGTTTGGTACTGGGGATTATGAAAAGTGCCCTTGAGTGGTAACCATGCATTAGAGGAGACAAGCAGATGCCTCCCATTTTCCAGGGATATCAAATAGGTAAGAACCTTAAGTTGAGTTCATTGTGTGAAGTGCATCAGTGTAGGAAAGCACAGGCTAGAGAAGTAAAATAGAGTGTTTAATTTATTTTGGTTAGAGAGTGTCTAGAAAAGTCTTAGAAAGGAAGTGATACCCAAGGAAGGTTTTATTGGATGAGTAGAAGTTCCGTATGTGGAAAAAAATAGATAAATATGTTCTAGACAAAAGGAACAAGGGCCATGTTCACAAATTTGAGAATTGTAAAGTCTATCTCTGAATCTCTAGAGAATTCGTCACATGGGTTGAATAATAGCACTGTTTATTCAGGGATTTTTTTTTCTCTGTTTTCTGAAAAAAAAATTGTCAAGTGAGTGAAGTTGTTATTTAATACCAACTTACAGATCAATATGGGGGATATTGGAGACTAGGAGAGGGATCAAGTCCATAAACGAGGGACATGTCCATTTCCTCATAAATTGGGAAAATCTCTCATATGAATGGGGGACTGGTCTCATGCAGTATCTTATCAACCAATTTTAACAAGAGTGAATTGTGGGTTTCCCATCTGGGGATCCCAAAATGCAGTCCCCAGAATGGCAGCATCTGCATCATCTAGGACCAGCTAGAAATAGCAATTTTCTGTCCTCACTGGACACGTGCTGAATTAGACATTGGTGAAGTGAACCTGCAATCTGTGTTTTCCTCAAGCCATCTAGGTGACTCAAATGTACCAATGTTCAGAGAATCTGGAGAAGCAGGACCAGGTCACAAAGAAAACCCTGAAAAATCAAGACCCGAATTAAATAAAGTACCATAGCCACCGTTTCCTGCCGCACCCTGTTTCCTGACTGCAGAGTGCTCAGCTTCTTAGGCAGGGCCAGCAGTCCTCTTGGTTTTGAAGGTCCAGAAGCTTTATTTTATGGTACAAAAGAAAGGGCTTGTACAAAGGGCCCCTCTCAGGAAGGCTCACAGTCAGGCTCTTCTGAAAACAGGGAAATTCAGTTGCCCCTTTACTGATTTGCAAATAAGCCAAACTTGCTGAATGTGCTAGCCACGCCCCCCTCCATCCCTCCTTTAGTCCATTTCATTCCCAAAGGAAGGGTAAATGTGAAACAAAAATTAAATTAGAAAGAGGCAGAATCAGGCAGAAGGGACACAATTGTTTTGTTCAAATATCTTATGGCATCTGGTTATTCTGCATAATCCACCTGATTATTATTTCTGACACAGAAACCACGCAGGTGGATTCTACCAGTCGGGGTTCTCCCTTCCCTTGGGCAGCAGTGGATCAAAACTGCCACTGCCCCTTTCTCACACTTCTTTTCTGTGCTTCCTAATTTAGGGATGCTAATATCATAGATTATGTTGGGTTCAGGTCTCATGCAGCCATAGGAGCTCTCGTGTGTATGTAAGCCGAATTTATATTCATATCGTCGGACCCATTGTGTGTGGCATTCATTAGTCAGGTTCACAGGGAAGGAGAGGTGACTGTCCTTCTGTCTATAATCTTCATGTATTTAATATGTCTGTATTCCAATTACACTAGCCATTATATGATGACAGAGGGCTGAAGAAGGAGAGAGAAAATGCAAGATAAAGAGAAAATTGATGTGGCTGGAGATATATTCTTGAAAAACAGATAAGGGATACAATCTTGCTTAAGAACTTCGGCTTTTAATTTAATAGGATTCAAGTCTTAAAGTGATATACTTCACTCTTGGGGAGTTAGGTATCTCTCTTAAACCAGGAGATACTTTGAGACCTCTTTTTTTTTTTTTTAATATTTTAAGAGAAGTGGATAAAGAAGAGTCTCTTGTTGGCTCCACTCTTTTGCTTTGTATAACTGTTGTTACTTGATACAGTATTATTAATACTACTTTGTTGCCTTCTCCAGCTTCTAAGCACTGCTTCATTCAGGGAAACTATGAGCAGATGAATGGAAACCACCTTTGGGGGGAGGGAGCCAGTGAAACCCCTGCCTTAAAATGCTCTACTAGAGCCATTCTCCCATTATTTCCACTCCCTTTTGTTTCTGAGGCAGATGTGTGTGTGTGTGTGTGTGTGTGTGTGTGTGTGTGTTGAACGGACCAGGAATTCTGTACCTAATTCTAAGCAGGGACCAGTTATTGAAAATACCCACTTTTATTTTTACCCTACTACCTTTCAAGCCTACCCTCTTCCTCTTCTATTCTTTTTATTCTACTTATTTCATGGACCCTTCTCCTCCCCATGAAGCCCCTATAGCCCATCCTGGCGAGCATGGCAGGTTAGTAAGCCCTAGTCAGATTTAGAGGCAGAACTCAGGATAAGTGTTCAGAGTCTACGGTGCACACATGCGGCCTCTTTATAAGCCTGACTCTCTGCTCTGAATCTCCCAGATGCTCTGTGTTTCTGCTTCTGGCGCTTTCAGTAGTAATGTCTCTAACTGTAATGAGTTTTTATCACCTTGAGAAGTACCACAGCAGGTTCCAGGTCTAAGCTCTCATTTTTACACCCGTAGGAGAAATGAAATCCATTGGAAATTAATCATCCATCATTTGAGGGCTACTTTGGATCCCCTTCTCCTCTTTCCATCAATACATATTGCTCAGTACCATCTCCAGTGAGGGAGGGCCCTCCACGTTCAGTGGATAAACGGGACTCCCTCTAGGACTGATAGCACTGCCAGAAAACTTCCTCGATGGGGCTTTTAACTTCCCTACTTCAAATAAGTTAGGAGATATCTAATTTAAGGATTAAAATAAACACCTACCAAAAAAGTGGGTGGTATGTTATTATACTGACCTTTTCCTTGATAATAAATCTGATGAAATCCTTGTCATAACTCTTGAAGGAGATTTTTTGTATTCTCTTAAAGTAACAGGCTGTTCTCCTCTCTATTGGACTGGAGACCTAGGTGTTCACTTTGCCGAGTTCCCTGCCTCGGCTGTTTCTAAGACTCTCTGATCATAGTCATCCCCTCTGCGTACCATCTTAACATACCTAGAATCAAGGCATAGAATTTCCCCATTCCCTTTGCATGAGATGCCTGTCTGACTCATCACACCCCCTTTGCCCTGTCTGATAGACAGATGAATATTTAGGGACACAATAAATGCCTATGTGTCAAGATCAATTTTGCCACTAGCACCCCATTAATTTCTTCCCTTAGTTATGACATCTCCCCTAGATAAATTGTAATACTTCTTTTCTTGTATTTTCCAAAAAGGGAAAAAAACATCAGTTTTAGCTCAAATAAAATGAGGGCCCCACTGCCTCACTTAAATACGTGCCAGGCATGATTTCTAATCCCCCATTTTACTATGTTCCATAAGCATCTGACATTTACTCTGGTGATGTATATTTAAAATGGCCTTTATGTTTTGTACCCAAGTTTATAAGAAGTGCTGGTCCACAGCTATTTTTGTTTGCAGAGACTAGTTATTAACCAGACTAATTATTATCCTCTTAAGAAGTGCCTTGTCCCCAGTCACCTCTGCTGCACTTGGCAGTGGAAAGGAGGACTGCCCAGCCACTCCTTTGTCTAACGTTGATATAAACCAGTGCAGGCAGGACTGCGCACCTGGGGAAATTTAGAATGAGTACAATCTGAGACCAGTAGTGTCAGAAACATGGCCTGCACTATTCTCACTTAATATGTACTGACTCAGGGCCACCTGGTGGCTCAGTCAGTTAAGTTTCTGCCTTCAGTTCAGGTCATGATCTCAGGATTCTGAGATGGAGCCCAGCATCAGGCTCATCTGGGAGCCTGCTTCTCTCTCTTCCTCTGTTCCTCCCCACTGCTCATGGTCTCTCTCTCTCAAATAAATAAATATATATTTTTAAAATGTACTGACTCATTTAATCCTTACCACACTCCTGCCATTTGGATACTAATTGTATGCCTATTTTATAGATTAAAAATATATATATATTGAGGCACAAATAGAACAAAAAAGCTCCCAAGGTCACAGAACCAAGAAATGGTAGCACCAAGAAACAGACCAGGCTCTCTGTCTCCTGAGGCCAAGCTCTAACTAACACAGTAAATTAACTCTAATTGACATACAAAGAGAGATGATTTATTAAAAAAGACAACAGCAAGCCCAACAAGCCTAGGCAAAAGACCCAAGGAGAGAGTTCACAGAAAATATCTTACACATGTGAAATGATGAAATCAAAATCATACAGCAATAACATCTTTCATTTACCGTACTGGCAAAAATCCAAAAGTTTAGTAATACATGCTGCTGACAAGATGGTTGGGGAAACAGGTAGTCTCATAGATTGTTACTAGACGTGAAAGATGGTAAAATCCCCATGGAAAAAAAATCTATCAACAACTACCAAAACTACAGATGCATCTACACTTTAAATCTCTGGGTCTCTATTCCAAACACACACTTTCCCTTGTCTAAAACACATGTGTACACACACACACACACAAATGCATGGTAGTTTGAGTGGCATTGTACTAGCAAAAGATTGAAGCAGATATTCACTCTCATCTGGGAACAGGCTGCTAGTTAGATGAACTAAAATACATGAATACAAAGGAATACAAAGCAGCTCTGCAAACATAGTAGATATATTGTTATAAATATGGAGACAACAGTATATATACTCTACTACTTTTTGTATAAGGAAGGGTGATAATATAATTTTTCTTTCTTGTTTTCTACAAGTAAACATTGGGTGGATAAACAAAACACAAATAAGTTATACGAGTCCGTAGGATAAAGGGGTACGGAGGGTAAAATGGGCATCAAAATTTTCCTGTATACTTTTTAAAATAGGATGGTGTTTGAATCGTGTAAATGTACCAACATTTCAAAAGATTATATTAAATAATTTGAAAATGGGATGCTATGTAGCTCATACAATCCAGAGGAGCTGCGTATCTGATTATAACATCTCTCTTGTTTGCAATGAAAAGAGAGAACGTTTCTCTAGGCAAATATAAATGTTCTCTATCAATCCCCTCTCCATGTTACCCAGATCTTCTGACACCAGGCTTTGGAAATGAAATTCAGTTACTGCTTGTTCTTCTTCACAGTAAATGAAACAGTGGTGGGGGGAGTATTCTTGTTTCCAACTCTCCCCACTTCACAGCCCTATAATCAAGTTCAAGTGTAGTGACATTACTTGATGTGTCCTGGAGCAAAAAGACTAGTGAATATACTGTATTATTAGGCTCCTGTGAAATTATAGAAGGTGATTGCTCCCTTCCCTCGACAATACATATGTGACCATTATCTGGGAAGTGAAGTGCATAAAAATAGACAATGTTAATAAAAGAATTGAAAATATTATTAGAAGGTGCATCAAATTAAGCTGATTTAAAGGCTACAAGACTCTGAAATTTATGGCTAGTGTGCCATGGGCTCATTGGGATTGTAATTTGGAGAATCCCTATAAAACCTGGACTGGAGCCATCCCTCCTTACTCAAGGCAATTTCTTCCTATAAAGCTTCCCTAAGTGGAGTGCAATGAAAATATCCGGGCATGTGACTTTTTTCTCTCCTACCTGAGTGCTGGTGGGTTGGCTACAATGTAGAACATGCTAATATATATGAGCAAAAAGTGAGGGCCCTGGTTTTCCTCCTTCACACAGCCCTGGAGGTTCAGAGCAATCCAGAAAAGAGGTTTTTCATGGAAAGTGGCCTCCTTTTGTAGCTGAAAGTACTGAACTTGAAGCCACTATCATAAATATCAATGCCTTTTTACCTGGCATGCTGGTTGAACCTTATTAACCTGAAATATTTTCTGGGCTAGTGACACTGGAGCCTCTAATAACCTTTTAGTCAGCTGCCTTGATACTTAATGTGTTTTAAACATTTTTGGCACAATTGCTTTCTGAAGTGATCTACACAATATATTCAGCCTCAGCTGTCTCTGATGTTATAGAACACTTGTTGCTGGGAAAAATATTTTCTGTGATAAAACACCTGCTTCATTATGACATGTTAAACATTTAAAGATAGTTTCTAATGGGTTTTGTTTTTGACGGGAACAGGAATGTAAATTCCTGGTGGGTGAGTGGTGAGCATGGGGGTTCTCACCCCCTCAGTAAATGGTGTGACTTATTCCACTGGAAGCATCCAATGACACTGCAGTCTGGAGTACTGGAAAGTCACTTTTTTTTTTTTTTTCCTAACGTGCTTTAATTGCTTTTTGCTGGGGCCAGGGATATTTATGGGTTAGGAGATTGCCAAGTTATTTATTAGATGGAGTATCTAGGGATAGACTAATATAAATCACTTAAGCTGGTATTGAATATACCAGACACTCAGTAATTTAAAAAGCTTTAATAAAAATGCTAAAATATGAGACTTGTCTTTGGCTGTAATGAGACTCAGTTATCATGTTTTTATCAGTGATATTCAGTCACGGTCCCCCCTCCCCCTTTTCCTAGTATAAGAAAATGCGGATGCAATCGTTGTTTCCAGACTCTCAAGATTCGTTTAGAACCGAGAAAGATTTTAAAATTTTGAGAGAAGACTCAGATGAGAATTACATGGAGGGTCTCATGGCTGAAATTCCTCTTAAATTCCTCATATTAAGAAATCTAGCATGTTCTTTCATATTAGAAATCTTTTTTTGTGGATCTAGCATGTTGGAGGATAAGAAAATGAGGGAATATACAGTTCACATGACCTGAAGAAACCTTCCATAGAGAGTCTTCTATGAATGCAGATCACATACTGTGAAAGCTGTAGCCAAACCCTGATTTGCAAAGCACAGAGTCAAAACTCCTCAAGTTTAGAACCAGTGGAATCCCTAAGAACCAAGACAATAACTTTCCTTTTCTTTAGTGGGAAAACTGAATTATAGATACGATTTTTTTCTATTAATTTTTCAAATATTTTTCTATGATTTTTAAAGTGTACTTTTCCCCCATATTCTTCTTCTTTTTTTTTTTTTTTTTTAGTTTTTAAGTCCAGTTAACATAAGTGCTACATTAGTTTTATGTGTACACTGTAGTGGCTCAGCACTTCCATACATCACCTGGTGCTCATCATGCCAAGTGTACTTCTTCATCCCCATCACCTGTTTCACCCAATCTCTACCCCGTCCCCTCTAATAACCATCAGTTGGTTCTCTAGAGTTAAGAGTCTGTTTCTTGATTTCTCTCTCTTCCTCCCTCCCTCCCTCCCTCTTCTCTCTTTTTTTCCTTTGTTAATTTGTTTTGCTTTTAAAATTCCACATGCATGAAATAGTATGGTATTTGTCTTAAAGCTTACTTATCTTTATGATCTAATTTATTAATAACTAGAAAGTTTTTAGGAAACTTTGATCATCCTCATGTGATGAATGACTAAAATGGTAGGTCATGGAGAGTAAGGGAACTGCCATTTTCATTAAACTGTGGAATGGAAGAGAGATCCAGTTCTGGACAAGATTATGGGCAAGGGCCCATTTCTTCATACTTTCACATGTGCTACCTTTCTCCCATGATGAAGAGTTTCTGTGTCTGATTCCAAGGAATTCCTTTCTTCATTCTATCTCAGACCTGCTAGGTGCACAGTGACTGCACCTTGGGTGTAGGGGTGAGGTGAAATGACCTAGCTTTGCAGCACAGAATAGGTGGAGGAGAGAAGAGTAGAAGGAACACCTAGTTGGCAGGAGGGGTAATTACTGGGGAGAATGGGAGACTGATTCCTGATGGACTATCCAAGCATGATACTAAGTCCGATGGAGGCAGTCAGCTCAGTTCAGAAGCCACCTATACTCTGAGGTTGCTGCTCAGTTGAACAGACCTCAGCAGAATCATGCAGCTGAGCCTTGACATCAGAAAGCTCTGTGGTGGTGTGTGGGTGGCTGGCACAGACCAAGGCAGGAGCCAGCTGGTGCCAGTCTTCAATATGGAGCAAGTCAGGAAGGCTTGGAGAGGCTGGGTGAACCTGCCCTAAGACCAGTGTGTCCTTCCCAAGGGGTAATCCAGGTCTGAGTGGAACTGGGGTATTGGGTAGGATTACAGGACACACTCTGAAGAAGGACATGGAGGAAGCCCATCTCCCCTCACCCCTCCCTGTTCAAAATAAGACAATTCAGATTTGGAATAGGCAAACAAGTTGGAAACACAAAAGTAATATCAGAGAGTACCTACTGACAAGAGAAATCAGAAGGGACATAGGTTGATGGCAGGGTTGGGGCTGGGGTCATGAAATTCTGAGTGTGGACACCTTTGGCCTAATTTTCAGCCCAGATTTCCCCCTAGACCCACCTATCCCATCCGAGAAGCACTTAAATACAGCAAGACTGAGACTGTAGATGAGGGGCCTCCAGGACTCTGTAGTGATACTCTGGTGCAAACACCAGGTGATCTTGTTCCTTTCCAGACTTTGCTGTGGAGATATTCTATAAGGTAGGAGATATAAATAAGTGGTCCACAAACTTCAGGCAGGAAATGAGAAGATGCTGTGGTCAAGAAGATGCTGGAATATTACCTGCATTTGGCTTTCCAACTACTCAGTGGGGCAAGGGTTGCTGGTAATATCTGCCCTTTCAGATAATCCAAGTGAGGACCACTTCTCTAAGCCCTACAAGAATTCCCAGGGGTGCCTAAGTGGCTCAGTCAGTTAAGCATTTGCCTTCAGCTCAGGTCATGATCTCGGGGTCCTGGGATTGAGCCCTGTGTTGGATTTTTTGCTCAATAGGGAGTGTGCTTCTCCCTCTCCCTCTCCTTCTGTGCTTTCTCCACCTGCCCCCCATCAAATAAATAAAACTAAATAAAATAAAATAAAATAAAATAAAAATTCCATTACCCCCATTACCTGCCACACTGTGTGCAACTTCAAAAAAATTCCAAGTACTAGGGTGCAGAGATCAAGTCTCTTAGAGTCAGGCACACTTGGACGACATCGTGTATGCCTTTGTATGTGGCCTGAGACCTTGCATTCTGAAATCATTCAGAACAGGATATACACATCTCAGCTTTTCCTTTTTTCTGGCTCTGTGACATTAGATAACTTATTTATCTCTCTCTCTCTGCCTCTGTTTTCTTGTCCTTAAAAATGTGAAATAGTAATCCAGCCTCATAGGGTTTTCACAAGGATAAAATAAGTGGTGTGTGACAGATTCTTTCTATGGTACCTCCAGACACTTACGAAGTTCTCAAAAAATGAGAGTTGCTGACAAAAATAAATAAATAAATAAATAAATAAAATTTTAAAAAAGTAAAAATATTCTAGAAGTGGAATCAAAGAGTTCATGATATTGACATTCACCATGTCCTGGCACCATGAGAAAATGCTTTTCTATTTATTTGCCCTTTATTCCTCACTTGGACCTGTGAGTTACTTATGGTCACTTGCAGTTTGGAAACTGGAGGTTAGAAACATTTAAACATTTGTTCAAGATCAGCTATGAATGAACAAGAGGGGTAGCCCAGGTTGCATTAACAAAAGAAGCTATGACAAAGAGACAGAGTAGAGAAAGAGAGAGATCCGAAACCAGTGCCTACAGGTCCCTAATTCCAAGGGGTCCTGGCATGAGAGACATCTGGGTTAAAAGAGGTTATGGGAATTCTCTCCACCTCCCAACAAATACTTGACAGAACTGGGGCTAGACCCAAAGGGTTTTGTTAGCTGTAAAATGAGGAGGTTGTACTAGATGATCCCTAAGGTCTCTTTTTGACTTGAAAATTATATGATGTAAATTAAACCCTGTGATTCTAAGGGGGTGTGTGTGTGTGTGTGTGTGTGTGTGTGTGTGTGTGGTGAGAAATCTCAGGGAGAGGCAGCAAGTCAGGAGAGCAATGAACAAAAGGAGCCTCCCAGAGGGAGGGCATCTACATGCCCTAGAAAGAACAGGGTTGGATGAGAAAGACTCTTTGACTGCATGTAATTTTTCTGATCATGGTCAGTTGCTTGAATTGTGCAAATTAAAAATAGGAGCTGTGTGTCTAAGTCTATAAATAATTTCTGTAAGTGACACTGTAGAGACACCCTTACAAACGAGCTCTGTAAAGATTGTATGGCTTCTGATGCTGCCGGGTCCCTGGTGTGTGTTTATGTTTCTGTAATTCATAATCATTTCTTCTCATTCTCCACCATTCCTCACATCAAAATAGATACAAGAAGAGAAAAGCAATCAGAGTACAGCAGGTCTAATCTTACCCAGCATAATATAAAACAGTAACACACCAGGATATGTGGGGAGACCAAGTTCACACTCAGAGTCCATATAACTGAACAAGGATCTGTCCCTGCCTCTCAAGCATTAGGATGTCACCTCATGAAAGTAGGGCAAGTTCCTACTCTCTGGCTGCTCCCACTGGATCCTGAGAAGTTGTGCTACTTGGAAAATCTCTTGCACTCTCAGTTAAATTCAGCACACATCGATTGAGCACCTACTAGTAGCCATGCATTGAGCAGCCCTGGGAGACTGAGATGAACAAATAGTGGTCCTGGATCACACAGATCCCCCATCCCAATGGGCAAGAGAGACATAGCAAACAATAGAACACTATGAGAAGTGCTTTGAACTGGACATATAGGCTGTCAATCCTGAACTTTGTTCATCTTACCTCTTAAGTGCCTCTCCCATTTGTCCCTCTCTGCTCTCATTTGTCCCTCTCGGCCCCTCGCTCCTGCTGGCATGCTTGTCCAAGCTGCCACCACCTCACTACTGGATAGCATCCTAGCTAGTTCTATCCCTCCTTGGCTTTGCTCTTTCTGTTCTCCACACTGCAGCCAGCAGGAATGTATTTGCAATGCAAATCTGTCCAGTCTCCAACACATCATCACCATCATCATCATCATCATCATCATCATCTTTAGAGAGTTTAATACTTTCTGTCATTTCTTTTATAAAAAGGGCCCAAACCTTAGCATTTCTTCCTATAGCCTATAGGGTCTGACCCTGCCCATCCACTCTCTATTTGTGTGATTTTACGGTTTTTTACTTCAGCCACAGGTACCCAAGTGAACCATATTCTCTGTCTCTGCAGAGCCTGTAAATATGTTGGTACGCCTGCCCAGCTCTGCCCAGAACAAACACTTCATACAAACCCACTGACCAGGACAGGCCCCCTATAATGGGCTGTCCCAGCACCTTATACCACCATGTCATAACACACTCACACACTGATTCCTATGATCATTTATCAGTGTCAGTTTTCTCCTCTAGACAGTAACCTTCATAATTCACATGCGAGAAAGACATTTCTATCTACTCTTCTCCCTGAAGATAATGCCCAAGATACAGTAGGCACTAAATAAATGCTTTTGGATGAATGTATTACATCATTATGCATAGGTAGACCTGGGAGGCACATGCTTACATTTGTCTTTGGAATGGGGAGAACTGATGGAGGAGGGGGGGTTTATATCTCAGTATCAAATTTCAGTTATGAGTAGGGCTTATGCAGATAGATGAGTGGGGAAGAGGCACAAGAACAGAGGGTACAGCATATGCACAAACGTGGAAGCATCGCCAATCACATGGACATGGGTAGGGTAGCATTCATTGTTTTGAAAAGAAAGGAAAGGGGAAACAGTGGGCAGGTAATGAGAGACAGAGAGATTAGTGGAGGCAGGTTGAGCATCCTGCACTGAGCTATCAATAAATGAAAAAGATATTTTCTGAGAACCCGCACATAGGAAGTTGGCTTCTCTCCTCATTGCACAGCTCTGGTTCTCCTTCTGAAGAAGGAGCACGATAGGCTGTGCTTTGTTTTTCGTAACATCTGCATGGCATTATAATTCATTTACCAGGATGATCTTCGGTAAATGCACAGGGTTGCGCAACCATCACCACTCACCTGTTCTAGAACATCTTCATCACTCCAAAAAGACACTCTGTGCCCATTAGCAATCACTCCCTTTCTGCCCCCTCCCCAGCCTCTGGCAACTTTCGCAGGTACCTTCTCTGTCTGGACTTTTCATTTATTTTTTATTTTTTATTTTTTTAAGATTTTTATTTATTTATTTGATAGACAGAGAGAGATCACAAGTAGGCAGAGAGGCAGGCAGAGAGAGAGGGGGAAGCAGGCTCCCTGCTGAGCAGAGAGCCCGATGTGGGGCTCGATCCCAGGACCCTGAGATCATGACCTGAGCTGAAGGCAGAGGCTTAAACCACTGAGCCACCCAGGCGCCCCTGGACTTTTCATTTAGATGGAAATCATACAATAAGTGGTCTTTTGTGTCTGGCATCTTCCACGTAACATAATGTTTTCAATGTCAACCATGTTGTAGCATGCATCCTTATTTCATTCCTTTTGATAGATGAATAATATTCCCTTGTTTGGATATATTTTATTTTGTTTGTCATTTCAGTTATTGGTGAACATTTGCATTTTTCCCTTTTTTTTTTTAATCTGTTATGAATAATGCTGTTATGTACATTTGTTCACAAGTTGCTGTGTGGGCAAGTGTTTTCATTCCTCTTGGGTACATACCTAGGGGTGGAAGACATGGTAACTCCATCCTTCAGCCATGAAGAACTGCATGATTGTTTTGAAGACAACTTCACTGCTTTACAATTCCCACAGCAGTGTATGAGGGTTCCAATTTTTCCATGTCCTTACCAACGTTCATTAGTATCTTTTTTTTTCTTTACTACAACTGTCCTAGTGGAAGCAAAGCAGGATCTTATTGAGGTTCTGATTTACATTTCTGTAATGAGCTATGATACTAAACACCTTTTCAAGTACCTACTGGCCATTTGTATATCTTCTTTGGAGAAATGTCTATTCAAATCTTTTGTCTATTTTTTAATTAGGTTATATATTTTTATTGTCAATTGTGAAAGTTTTTACATAGTTTGTATGCTAGTCCTTTATCAGCTGTATTATTTGCAAAAATTTTATCTCCTGTGAGCTATCTCTTTCACTTTTTCTATGGCATTCTTTGAAGCACAAAATTAAAAGCCTTTTTTTTCTATTTTGATGATGTCCAATTTATCTATTTTTTTTCTTTTGTTGCTTGCACTTTTGCTGTCATATCTAAGAAATCACTGTCTGATCCAAGGTAACAAAGATTCACACCTGTGTTTTCTTCTTTTAGATCTGACTTTGAGGTATTTGATCCATTTTGAGTTAATTTTTTGTGTATAAAGTGAAGTAGGAGTCCGACTTCATTCTTTTGCCTGTGGATATCCAGTTGTCCCAGCACCATTTGTTGAAAAGACTATTCTCTCCTCATTGAATTATCTTGGCACCTTGTTGAAAATGAATTGACCATAAAAGTATGGATATATTTCTGGGACTCTCAATTCTATTCCATTGATATATATGTCTACCCTTAATGCTGATTTTTAATAGATAATGTTTCCTAGAAATATGTTCAGGATTAAAACAAATAATGTATACAGAGCAATTAGTACCAGGCTCAAAGAACTAAATACTAGTGATTTTGTTACTGCTGCTGGTGCTATTACCACTTTGTTCTCTGTAGAAGCCGCACTGGACAGTTAATATTGCTAGAAGATCACCAATTCACAGAATTTAAACTGGAAAAGATCTGATAAATCCCAATCTAGTTTCTTCAAATAAAATCAGCCAAAAGAAACAAATGAACACCACCACCACATCACACACACACACACACACACACACACACACACCCCTAAATCAGAAGGGTTAAGTGATTTATAAAAGATTGTACAGCTGTGGAGGAACCAAGATCAGAATCCACTTATCCCACACTTCATATCTTGCTTCTGGCACAATGTCATTACTATTTGCATATACAAAATATGGCATGACCTAGCCTAGCATGTATGCTATAATTCCCAAATTAGTTTCACCTTTAGTTTATGAAATAAGCTCCCTTGTTTAAAAAAAAAAAAATGTTAACCCTACAAGAATAAAAGAAATTCTTTAAAAGTCTTTACTGTATTATTTTTATAAATTAGCTTTGAGTATAATGGAAAGCATTTCCCCTTTATGTTAGCTTTCTCATAGTCTCTTAATATTTTGTTATTCTCTGAGGATAATAAGAATGGGGCAGGGGAAAGATAAAACAGTAATAGCTATTTAAGTCTTTTTAAAACATTCTTTCTGGGTTACCTGGGTGGCTCAATTGGTTAAGCATCTGCCTCTTGATCTCAGCTCACCTCATGATTTCAGGGTCGTAGAATTGAGCCTCATGCAAGGCTTTACTGGACGTGGAATCTGCTTGAGATTCTCTTTCTCTCTCTCCCTCTGCCCCTCCCCCCATCTCAAATAAATAAAATCTTAAAAAATTGTCTCTAATCTAATCTCCACATTCCTATGTGGCATGTATCTTTATGCCCATTTTAGGTATATGGTGGAGGAAGCTGAAGCTTAATGGCTTTCAGTTTTGTTTTTTTCAATCACACAGAAAGTAGTTGGAAGAAAAATGGTATTTAAACTTCAGCCTTTATGATTACAAGATTTTTTTTTTAAATGGTGTCATCTAGTTTTAAACAAAACACTTAAAGCCTAATTAGCAAAGACTGTGGTGGGACAGAGGTAGGGCAGGTTTGAAATGCGTGAAATTATCGTCCTTGAAATAATGCAGCATGGCACTCAAGCCTGTACCTTGTCTTCTACAAACAGAAACAGACACTCCCTAAAATAAAAGAGATAAGGAGGAGCCAGGCAATTTCTTTAAACAAACCTGTGTGATTTGCCCTGTGCATTTGCTTAAGCTCCATTATTCAGCTAAGGAAGAAGAAGAAAATCATATTTATTGAATATTTACCTTTTATCCTGGAAGCATATATAATGCAGTCTTCCCAGTTATCCAAGGGGAGCATCACCTATATATAAGCTCTGACTTAACTCTGAAAGAACTAAAATTCAGAAAATGAAGAATTAGTCACAGACTAAGCTATCTGATTCTAAATAGCATGAATAATATAAATGAATATATAAACACGAATAATAGCAACTAACATTTATTAAGTACTTATTTCCAGGTACTGTGCTAATGTGCTATACACATTTAAACTTAATTCTAATAAGTAACTAGAAAGAGAATTGTTGTCTTCATGTTACAGAGGAAGAACTAGAGGCTCAGAAGAGTTAAGCTAAGATTGCCCAGGGTTACACAGGTATCTTGGACACTAGAATTTAGGTTCTGTTACATGGCTTTCTCATATGCTATTCCAATTATATCATTGTCAACTTTATGGAGGATGGTGTTAATATGTCCAGAATCACACGTTTCAATCCCTAATTTACTCAGGATTTCTTCCTCACAAATGCATAATAACATGTATAAGAAACTATAATTGACCTTTGAACATAGGGGATAGATGTGTCAACCTCCCATACAGTCGAAATCCCTGTATAACTTTCGACTCTCCAAAACCTTAACTACTAAGAGTTTATGGTTGACCAAAAATCTTGCTAATAACATAACAATTGGTAACACATATTTTATATGTACTTTATCCTGTATTGTTATAATAAACTAGAGAAAAAATGTTACTAAGAGAATCAAAAGAGAGAGAAAATACATGTGTAATACTTTACTATAAAAAATGCATATTAATATACCCATTTAGTTCAAAGCTGTGTTGTTCATGGCTCAATTGTACATATAATAACCATTTATTTATTCCACAAAATTTTTTTAAGCACCCATGTGTTAAGCATAATTCTAAGTAGTGGGGATACAGTGGTTTATAAAGCTTATAGCTTAGGACCAGAAAGACTTTAAACAAATAATCATACTAATGTATATGAAAGCACAAAGCTATATAAAAATCATCATGAAAATTTAGAGTTGAGAAGAGATTGTAACAGAAAGATTTGAATTAGATGGGTTGGGGGGAGGTCTAGGGTCCTAACAAAGACTTCTCTGAGGAGCTAACATAAAAACTGAGCCCTGATTGGAAAAGAAAAAAAAAATGATGAAAGTGGGTGGGTATTTCAGGAAGAAAAAAGGGCAAATGTCAGATCTCTAAGATGGAAAACACTTGACAGATTATAAGATATCCAATTTAAAAACCTATGCTTTCATATATTATATTAAGTGGGAAAAGGATGCTACTACACGTCAGGTTTTGGTTTTTTATAATAAGAATAGGAGGATAAATATAGCAGATCCCTTCCATGGAATAGCTCAGTTGCAAAGATAAATTGTATGATAAAGACATAAACAAGAATGCCTTGGGAGCAGAAGAGAGAGCAGCTAAGACATCATAAAGGAGCTCATGTTTGAGTTGAGTTGAATTGAGGGATGGATGAGGATTTCATGTGGCAGAGAAGTGGGAAGGTACTTACCCAGCAGAAGGGATAATATGTGTAAAGGCACAAAGATGAGAGAAGTTGGGGGGCAGAGGACTACATATTAGAGAAGGGCCCAGTAGTTAAGCTATGGCCAGACTATGAATGGTTTTGTAAATCCTGTTAAGAAATTTAGATTTTCCAGTCTTAGATAGGGGCAGATATTTGGGGTGTTAGGCAGAAGAAAAAATATTTAAGAGGTGATTGTGGTAGGTTTATAGGGTTTGAATTATAAAATGGTGGCAGGTTGAGAAATGAAGAGACTTTTGTAATATCCAAAGCTAGAGACAATAAGCTTCTCAACTAATCCAATGGCAGTATGAGTGGAGTGGATGGGGCAGGTTCGAGATGTATTTTGTGTTTAAGAGCAGCTGGCCATGCTAAGGCTAAAGAAAGAATGTATAAATACCTCATGATAACCCAGAACCCTAAGATACTTTGGAAATCTGCTTCTTCCTCTGATTGTTATCTGATAAAATATTATCTCTCATATATATGTATATATATATATATAATATATACACACATATGTGTGTGTTGTGTATGTATACAGATATATAGAGTGTCAGGCAGTATTTTATTTGTGTGTGTGTGTGTGTGTGTGTGTGCATATATATATATATATATATGTTTATGTGTCTATATCTATTGAACTATTTTTTAATTTACTTATCATAAAGGACCACAATTTGTGCACTGAACAATCTGCACAACCATATGAGGGGTTGTAGCCCACCACCATCAACGATGCGTGCACTCTTGGCAGGTCTGGGGGCCCCTCGTGTCTGCAGCTATGACTAAAACACACTGTGCTATTTGTCATCTTTTTTTTTTTTTTTTTAGATTTTATTTATTTATTTGACAGACAGAGATCACAAGTAGGCAGAGAGGCAGGCAGAGAGAGGAAGAAGCAGGCTCCCTACTGAGCAGAGAGCCCGATGTGGGGCTCGATCCCAGGACCCCGGGATCATGACCTGAACCGAAGGCAGAGGCTTTAGCCCACTGAGACACCCAGGCACCCCTATTTGTCATCTTTTAATTAGACTTGTGTGAGTCCTACTATTTTTTGTGAGTGATTTTAATATTTTGGTTAAGACTTGTACATTTTTGTGTTTACCTGTATAACCATAAACACTAGTTATATAGATAGATAAATGGATAGATAGATACATAGATACATACATTGACACTAGATTTATAGATACTTAGAAACAGATCCATTTGCCATAAATAAGTGTCTGCAAATGGAACAAAGATCTCCTTTGTTCCAATAGATAAAAGTATTTATTCATTTTCAAGTACTCCTTTCTTCAAAAAATTTGTCATGCTAACAAAGGGAGGGCCATTAAAAGTGTTGTCAAATTCAATTCAGATTTAAACTTAAACTGGAAGCATTGAGAGCTGCTCTTGGTAAGTGCTGCTTGCTCTTAGCAGGCCTTGGATTAACAAAGATGATTAAAATGGGCTCCTCCCCTTCATGCTATGCAATGTGTTGGGGAAGCAACTGGCATGAGGTGGTTTTGTTCTTTATGGTTAAGTGCTGTGAGGGAAGATGCACTGGGAGATCATTCAAAGCAGAGGAATCAAAATAAACAAATATAAATACTGTGTTTGGGGTATCGATACGACAAACAAAGAAGCCGCTTAATCTGATGGAAAGAATTCTGCCATTTACTGGCCATGTCCTTTTGGGTAATTTACTTAACTCTCCCCTGGCTTCAATTTTGTTTTCATTTTCAATTGTGAGAATATTTATTTCATAACTTGTAAAGTAGCCATAAAATAATATATGTGCAACTTTTGAAAACGAGCATTTTATGTTAACATACATTATTGCATTGTATATATTAATAATAAGGGTATCATAATTGAGAAAAAAACTTTTTTTCATCCCAGTTCACTATTTGTGTTTCCTTTCTTCTTGGTGTACACACCCTTAAAGCTATACTTATCTTTCTTCCTTTGAGAAAGTGGCAGGGCCATTCTGGAAGTGCCGGGGTGGAGTGGGGGTTGCAGTTAGCACTGCCTGGGGCTTGGTGGGAGTGTGGATCAGTTTTGCAACTGCACCCCAGGAACTAACATCCTAATGGGTGACACTGGCTGAGTACCTAGAGAATGAGGCAGTCATGCTAAATATCCACGGAATTTTACAAATATCTATTAAGCCAGGACCCCTTGAACTATCAGATGAAACATAGCATGTACAGAATTGGTGATTCTGAACTGGGGCTTGAGTTGGAAGATGTGGCCCTGGACATCGCATGTACTAAATTATCCTCTACGAACCTGACTATACAACCCCCTCCCCCGAGCTGTGTCTATCTTAACACCAGCACCAGGGAGACTCCCGGGTCTAGAGAAAGAACTTCAGAGGGCCCAACACATCCAGCTAAAGCAGACATTATTCTGAGAATATTGCAGAAGGTGCACTGAAGTTGTTGCTTTATAAAAGTGAAAAAAAGTATTGACATTTCTACCCAGAACTATTTTTTAACAAGCTAGAAAATACTGAAAAACAGGTAGTACAGTTATCTCAAGAGAATGCAGTGTAGTTAGAATGCACACTATTTTTTCCCAGTGTGTATTTGGATAAAATATGTGCAATGAAATTTCAGGCCAAATCCTAATGCAGAAATAATCCAAAATATGGCAGATTTATATGATAGGCAATTTTTTATTTATTTGCTAATGTGGATTCCCTTAAGAAGTCAAATGTTCTACATGTTACTTATGGCTTCTCCTTGAAAAGACTTAACTCTAAGGTCTCAGCAGCATAAAACTCCCGGCAGCAAAGTTGTCTAAATCAAGCATCAGCCATAATTCTCCTTTGCCACTGACTCTGGGTGGTTTGGAAACTACCAGTACTCTACCTGTTTGGTAATTAATAATTTTTAATTAAAATGGCAGTTTGAATAAATCAACATAGTTGTAGAATTTGAGCCTCCTCTCTTGCCATCCTTCGGAGAATCTGAAACATAACAGAGAAGAAAGGTTTAGGTATCTGAAATCCTCCATTAAAAGCTTTGAGCTCTGGCCACCCCCCCAAACCCCACCCCATAGTTTTTGGATTTGTTCCATTGTTCTTTGAATCTTTCTTTCCAAAAGGAATTAAACAGGACCCTTTGTCAGCCTTGTGCTAGACAATGAGGAAATAGAGACGCATGGGACTCCATCCTAATCCTTGAGGAACTAACTCTAGGTAAAAAGGCAGGCATGAAAAAAATCAGCTGTGACACCACATACCACAGGGAGAAAGGGAGGTGATTCTCTTCTCAGATTTGTGGAAAAGTGAGGGAAAACTGTAAAGGGGAGGTGATCTTTGAAGTCCCTTGAGGGATGAGTCCTATCTTTCCAGGTAGGAAATGAAGAAAAGAAGAGGAAAACAAAGCAATGGAAGTATTTGTTTTTGCCATGTTCTTGGGAGAGCCAGGTTTGAGCCCTAGCAGTGTACAGTATTAATGGCCACCTTGTTGGCAAATCAAGCAATCTGAACATTATTGTTAAGACTAATACTGATCATAAAACCATGCTGTGCAAATATTTATAGGCTTACACCTCCTTTTGAGTAAAAAGAATCATCCTCATGTATTTTGTTTCTCCTTTGTTTTTTTATAGTTCCTCCCCAGATCATGAATATCTCCTCAGACATCACTGTGAATGAGGGAAGCAGTGTGACCTTGCTGTGTCTTGCTATTGGCAGACCAGAGCCAACTGTGACATGGAGACACCTGTCAGTCAAGGGTAAGTTCTTTACCTCTGGGAATTTTTCAGAGTTATTCTATTATTCTATTGAAGAATTTGTTCTAAAGCAAACCAAAACTTTGGGAATCAAAAAGCATAGTAATGCAAAAGCAAATAGACCACATGCATCAGTCACTGAGTATTCCATTCCAAAAAAAGAAAAAAAAAAAGGATTTATAAAGAGAAAATGTACTGAATTATTTTCTCAGTCCTTTCTATGACCACAGAAAACTTCTGTTTTCCCAGGCAGGAAGAACAGGGGTGCCATCACCTTAAACAAAGATACTAATTTCTTAAGGTAGAGATGCATGGGTCAGTTGGTCATTAGCCCTTTCTTTAAGAAGAGTGCTAGAAGGTTACCATGCCCTTTGCAAATGTTGGTATTACTGGGCATCCTTAAGAAAAAAGATCTCCTTACTCAGTACTTTCAGACCATTTCCCCAGAGCCACACCTATTTAACCCACACATCAATAGCCCACCCGGATGGAAGAAGGATGTTGGAAATGGTGCGGTGCCCTCGGCATGCATGTGCTGGGCATGCAGTGGTTGGCATTCAATGTCAGTAATGATCTTCGCCACCTCTGTAGGAAGGGAACCAAAAGAACAGTGGGCCTTATCTCTTTGGAACGAAAACTTACTCTAAGTTGAACTTGAAGAGTTGGGTACAGAGTCACCTCGTGTATTTATACATTACTAGAAACTATGATTAATTCTAGAAATTATGTAAGAAACAAATGCTCCCTCAAGCATGAGAAAATCCAAGCATAGCATGAACTTCAGTGAAACAGGAGAAGGTGTGGAGTATGCCTGTGTGTTATGTAAAAATAACCTAGATCTAGAGGAAACCGTAGGAACACACCTTCATGACTTTGAAATAGAGAATGTTTTGCTAGGACATCAAAGGATCTTACCACAAAAGAAGGAAACAAGAATAAATTTGGCTTTGTATCATTTTCTCATGGCTGTGGTAACAAAGTGCTACAAATGGTTTGGCTTAAACAACAGACATGTATTTTCTTATTGTTCTGGAAGCTATATGTCCGTGATTGAAGGGAGGTAAGGTTGGTTCCTTTCCAGGGTTGTGAGGGAGAACCTGCCCGATGCGTATCCATTACTTTCTGGTGGTTGGCTGGCAGGCTTTAATGTTTCTTGGCTTGTAGATGTATCTCCCTGATTCCTGCCTTCATTATCACATGACCTTCTCCTGGTGTGCCTCTCTTGGTATCCAATTTTCCTTTTACATAGGGACACCAACGTATCAGATTAGGGCCCAGTCTCATGACCTCATCTGATTTTGATAAACTTATAAAGACCCTATTTCCAAATAGGGTCACGTTCTGCAGCACTAGAATTAGAACTTCAGAGTATCGTTTTGGGGGAATGTGGGGGAATGCAATTCAATTAATAATGGCTTCATCAAAATTAAAAACACCATTTAAGTATAAACGAATAGACAAGCCATAGACTGGGAGAAACAAAGAATTTTGGATTTTGTCTGGGTTATGTTTGAGTTTCATCTGGGTTACATGAAGAATTCTTACAACATAATTCTAAAAATCCATCTTGAAGTGAACAAAAAAATTGACAGACAATTCACATAAGAAGATCTCCGAATAAAAAGCACCTGAACATATGTGAAATATATTTACCATAGAAATGAAAATTCAATCATAATGAGGTTCTACTCACAACTACTAGGCTGTCCAATTTAAAAACAACAACAACAACAGCAAACCCTGACAGTATCACCTGTTGGGGAGGATGCGAAAAAACTGAAACTCTTACACATTAACTCTGGGACTATAAAATGCTATAAACACTACAGAAAACGGTTTGGCACTTTGTTACAGAGTTAAACATACACTTAACATATGACCCCCAATTCTGCTCCTGAGTGTTCACCAAAGATCAATGAAAATGTCTGTCTACAAATATACATTGCACATAAATATTATGGCAGCTTCATTTATAATAGCCTCAAACTAGAAAGAACTTTCAACAATTAAATAGATAAATTGTGTATATTTAAACAACAAATGACTTCTCAGCAAGTAAAAGTAACAAATCATTGCTGCATGTAACAACATAGATGATTCTCAAAAACAGGCCAAGCAAAAGCAGCAAGACACAAAATTACCTACTGCATGACTTAATAGGCAAAACTAAGTCATAGTGATTGAAATCAAGTCACTGGTTACCTGGAGTAAGGATCTGGGGAGATGTGATTACAGAGGGGCACAAGGGAATTTTTTCAGCTGATGGAAATGTTTATATCTTCAATACAGTCCTGCTTATGTTGCTCCTTACATAAGTCAAAATGCCAAATGATACACGAAAAAGGGGAACATTTTAGGGCGCCTGGGTGGCTCAGTGGGTTACAGCCTCTGCCTTCAGCTCAGGTCATGATCTCAGGGTCCTGGGATCGAGCCCCACATCGGGCTCTCTGCTCAGCAGGGACCCTGCTTCCCTTCCTCTCTCTGCCTGCCTCTCCGCCTACTTGTGATCTCGATCTCTGTCAAATAAATAAATAAAATTTTTTTTAAAAAGGGGAACATTTTATTGTAAGCAAATTAAAAACTCAATGAAACTTTAAAAATATCCACATAGAGATAAAGAAAATACCCGAAAATTTGCCCCTAATTTGTAACATAATTTATGTAAACAGTACTTCCTAGATGAGAGACTGGATTTGTTACTAGGAGCACCATTTAAGAGAAAAGTTAAATGGTCTCATGTCCTCCATGTGAACAGAGATGTATGTGTCAACCCCAGCCTTGTTGTAGGGAAAGATAATACTAATAAATCCTCTGAACATTCTTTGTATACAGACCTCAGATATAGACACACAAAATGTCTATATTATAAAGTAATGTTAATAAGAATATTAAACTATACATGAGAGACATCACAAAGCCCAACTTTAGTGAAAATGAAGCAATAGCTTATGTTCCCAAAGACCTAAGCCGCATGGGAATTTTGCTTGAAGTGAGAGACAATTTCGGATTTATATTTCATATAAAACTATGTCTAAACATCAGGCCAATTTCTATGTATTTGGTAAATTCAGAGATTTTTATAAATGCTTGAAATCCGAAAATGCATTTATTTGATCCTAAATGCATAGTTCTCTGAGCCTAAAAATCTTTTGAAAGGCATTTCGACTTTGTGTAAGTGTTTTGAAGCAATACCTTCTAATGGTACACTGGTAAGGTTTCCCTCAAAATAGGGGAAATTCATCCATATTCTCAATCTTTTATACAACATAATAGTTACAATTCAGCCTCAAAAAAGCTCAGAAAACCCTACATTTAAATGATTCCTCTGCTCTTCAAATCTCTCAGGCTATGATCTACTTTCAGTTGCCTTTTGCTTTTTTACAGCTTCGGCCCTTCACTTGCTGTCTTTCTTTCCCCCATTGTCTTTCTCCTCCTCTCTCCATGATATTTAAACATTTAAACTCAAAGCATTGTTTTCCAAATTTGAAAAGCTTTGGAACCTGGAGGGTTTGCAAGTTTAAAATGTGCATCTGCAGATGACTACCATTATTTATTTTTAGAAGGCTATTCCTTCTCACTTAGAGTTGAGGAGACTCTGGGAAGTTGTTTTAAAGGTTTAGAAGAGCAGCCAATAAAATTCAAACATCAAACAGCATTTTTAGAACAATTTGCTGGTTAATTTAGCATGCAAGAATAGGAAATAAAAGTTGCAATGACATTTCCTTTGAAATTCCAACAGGATTACATTGGAGAATTTAGTTCACTGGACAACCGTGTTCCTAAAATGCTAATAACGCAAGATTTGAAAATTCTTGGTTAAATTTAGGGATCTGTATAACAGAAGTGAATAAACAAACCTTTATTTAGAAATAGAATATTTTAATGAGCAGATTCTTAAAGATTAAGAATAGTGATAATGCTTATAGTTTAAAAAGATGGGCCAAACATATGCTGCCAATCCCTAGAAATTACAGGAAAAGGTAAAAGCTAATGACCCAATACATTTATTATCACACTAGAGAAAAATAATGTCAAGCCTGTGTGAATCAGAAACAATATAGAATCTCTGAAATTTAAAAAGTAAATATATGTAATGAAGAGGAAAAAAACCAGCTCAATATGATTTATACCTGAAATGATACATAGTTGAAAAAATAAGGGTTTTAGATCTTAGTATAATGGTAAATGTTTAAAATTGATTGGGGCCGAGGTTGGGAAGACGGACAAGCCCTGGTGGCATTTGCCGAATTTCCATGGTGCAAATACTCTCATCATTGCCACTTTATCAGGAACCCCTTCGAAGTAACTATGCCCATTTTCACTTGAAAACAAACAAACGAACCAAAAACTAATCCTTCCTATGAAAGTAAGGTGAAATTTTTGAAACAAATAACCAAAATCCCAGATGTGGATCCAAAGTTTCCCCAACATTTCCATTCTCCAGTCTTGGATATCTAACTGGAGATCTCTTGACTTCCAGTTTCCTTGATCATGTTGGCAGATGTGTTAGGATTCCCAGAAACTAGGTTTGCCGGGAGGACATCTGCCTCACCTCCAAGGAAAACTTGAGATTGTTACAGGATCATGATTATTAAGCATTGCGAACATCTCAAAGAAAAGTGCTGTGTAAACATATATTCAGAGGTTTTGCAATTGACATGCAAATCACTGAGCATTTTTCCATGTATTTATTTAGCTTCAGATATAAAAAGTTATATTTAATTTATTTTCAGGAGCAGATAATGGGTTTTTAAAAAAACATATATTTATGTGGATTTGCTACAGAATACAGAACTTGTTTAATAGCCTTCAGGAACATAAAAATCTGTACCAAGTGACCTCCAGCTTAGGAATGAAAATAATGATGGATTCACAGGCTGCTGCCTCAAAGAATTTTCCCTCCAAAAGAGTGGGCAGGTCCCAAAACAGGCAGGCATTGTGGATTGTCAAGTGGCCAGTGTGTTTGGAATACACTGCAAAGCAGGTAGGTTCCAAGGATGATATTCTTTTCCCCTCCTGAAGGACAGGAGAAAGAGCGCTGGGCCAGCAATCATTGGAAGGCTCATGAATGTAAAACCATGAATAATGTGGAAACTAAGCTGCACCTGAATAATGTGAAACCAAAGTTTCTTCGTCTCTTAAACCAAAGTTGCACAGGTGGGTGTGATGGAGGAGACAGTACAGGCCGTTGTGTTCTAAGGAGCGTTGTCTTTCCCTCTTACAATGCCTTTGTACTCCACTAGAATGTGTTACACACCTAGTCCCATTTCCATTGACATATTTGGAAAGGCCAGATGTTCGCGGAAAATAATAAAGTCTTCTTTTCTGTTTCCTCTCCATGGAGATTTTAAGATGACATCTATTCACCTGTGAGTGAGTTGCTCCTACAATCTACTCATATACAGTAATACCTCAGGGAGCAAGCGAATGAGTTATTTCACAGAAGTGAATTTTCCAGGTAACCGAAGCTGACTCCTTTATCATTGACTTGAGTCATTTTTAATGGAAACATTTTAAAAATGTATTATGTTCTCCTGTTTCCTTGAGTACAGTGAATGCTATTTGGCCTCATCTTTACAATGTAACATCAGCATCATGCATATCAATTGTTTATATCTTAACATTTGGAGGCTGGAATAGCCAGGAATAAGGTCACAACATTTTTTTTTTTTTTTAATTCTTGTGTCTGTTTTTTATAGTTCCGAGATTTTTCCTTCCTTCTCTCCAAATGACTATTAGTTGTCAGTTCTTCCTAAAGAGAGCATACCAGCCTTTTGCCAGCCACATTTCTTCTGATTATTTCCTTCTGATTTGTCATGGGCAAGAATCTATAAACCACGTTGGTTAGTCCCAAATATGAATGTAGTGGTGGGAGAGAACCTTCTCGGAGGAAAGGGTGTGAGCATTCATGAATGTGATCAATGACACTCTGGATAGTTGTTCTGGGGAAAACCCTGTTTGGCTTTTGTTTTAGATCTATGAGTTTCCTAGGTGAGTGAATTGCATGTAAGCTAAGAGAGTTAACACTTGTGATATCACTTCCCATGGTTCTGACCTCTTTGGGCAGCACTTTTCTATCTTCTATTCACTTTGCTAGATGTTGAGGTCACATAATATGTTAAAGACTGTTTCTACTATGGCCCTTAACTTTTCTTTTTTTTTTTCTTTTTTCTTCAATATTTTATTCATTTATTTGATACAGGGAAAGAGAGAGAGAGAGCACAAGCAGGAGGAGCAGGAGAGGGAAAAGCAGGCTCCAGCTTAGCAGGGAGCCTGATGTGGAGCTTGATCCCAAGACCCTGGGATCATGACCTGAGCAGAAGGCATACAGACACCCAACCAACTGAGCAATCCTAGCACCCTTACAGCCCTTACTTTTCTTGTGAAAAATTCCCAAGAGGTATATCTTGAAAGCATTTGCCAAGTTCTTAACATTCTAAATAAAAACAGCCCTAGTCTATACTCATGTGTAGATGTTAATCCCTATGGCTGGAGGTTTTGTCTTAGACTGAACATGCACTTCAAATTCTTACAGACCTAAGATAAAGTTTCACCCAAGCAGTTAACATTCTCAGTTACTTTGGAAAGCCACTTCCTCTATCTGACCTCCTAGACTGCTAAATGGGGTTGTTTTA